>NC_084536.1:1087500-1415000 GCF_024500275.1 Phycodurus eques
TTTAAGATCATCAAACAAACGTAAATAGACAAATATAACCCAAGTGAACTTAAAATGCTGTTTTTAAATGGTGATTTTGTTTATTAGGGATTAAAAAAAAAACTTCAAAGTTACCTGGCCCTGTGTGAAAAAGTAATTACCCCCCTTGCTAAATCAATTAATTGTGACTAATCACAATTTTGTTAATTTTCACTGATTACACCCAAGCCTGATTACCTCCAGACCTGTTCAATCAAGAAATCACTGAAACGATCCGTCCCGACAAAATCGAGTCGGATAAAAGATCTAAAAAAGCTGCAACAACAACCAAAGATATTCCAGAACAGTCAAGAAATAAAGTAACTGACTCAAGAAATAAAGTAACTGACATCTATCAGTCTGGAAAGGGTTACAAAAGCCATTTATAGAGCTTTAGGATTCGAGCGAACCATAGGGAGATCCATTATCCTCACAAGAAGAAAACATGGAACAGTGGTGAACCTTCCCAGGAGTGGCTAGCCTACAAAGATTGCCCCTCGACACAAGCAATGACTCATCCAGGAAGCCACAAAGGAATTCAGGACAACTTCTATAGAACTGCTGGCCTCCCTTGCCTCTGTTAAGGTCGGTGTTCATAACACAACAATCAGGAAGAGACTGGGAAAAAGATGGCATCCATGGCAGAGTTCCAAACCCAAAACCACTGCTGACCAAAAATAAAGGCTCGTCTTAGTTTTGTAAAAAAATTAACATTAAAATTAAAAAACATCCTAAGACTTTTGGGTGAATATAATATGGACTGACTAGATGAAAGTTGATCTTTTTGGAAGGTGTGTGTCTCGTTACATCTGGCGTAAATGTAGCACAGCATTTCAGAGAAACATCATCATACCAATAGTCAAACATGGTGGTGGTAGTGTGATGGTCTTGGGCTGCTTCTCCTTCAGGACCTGAACAACTTGCTGTGATTGATGGAACCATGAATTGTGCTCTTTAACAGAAAATCCTGAAGGAGAATGTTCAGCCATCAGTTCGTGACCTCAAGCTAAAGCACACTTGGTTTCTGCAGCAGGTTAACGACCAAAACACACCAGCAAGTCAACTTCTGAATGGCTTAAGAAAAAAAAAAAAAAATTATTTTTGGAGTGGTCTAGTCAAAGTCCAGACTGCTTGCGAGCCATATCGTGTTAAAAGTATGGGAACATACCTCAAGCAAGCCGTAAACGAACGTCCTCTCCTGTCCTGAGCACCAACACACGTTTTTCCCCATTTTGTCCTCATAATATAGTCGGCGCAATCCACTCGTTGTCGTTGCCACGGTAACGAGTGTATCCGGTCGCATTTGAGTGGACAAGATAAAGCCCAATGATCGTAAAAAACGGGATGCGGTGGTATCGGAATACAAGATTTTATTGCACTAGTCTTACATAGTACATACAATCTTGAAAGAGCAAATTTGTATTGTAGTCTGATCCGGGGATTACTTGTTGTCCGTCTCAGACGTGTTGTGTTGTCTGTTCCACACCGCTGACTTTTTTTTTTTTTTTTTTTTTTTTTTTTTTTTTTAAAATAACTGTATTGGCCAGCAGATATTTACGGGACTACGCCAAAAGACACACGACAAAGCTAAAAATAAACTAGCTTTTGGATTCAAAGCTACTGTGCACGATGGCGAGGCAGAGTAGATGTCTTTTGCAGAGCCGATCAATCGGCGAATTATGACATTAAAGCCGATCAGTATAAAATGCTAATTATCAGCCGATACCGATCAGGCCGATAAAATCGGTGTAAAGTCTATTAACATATCACAACATGTTAACCTTTTAGTCCATAGTGAGAAAACAAACAACCAAACTAGACAACTCTGTCAACAGCAAATGTGTCACAAAGCAGCAATTAATGATGCCTCTTAGATTTTTTTTTTTTTTTTTTAAACATCACTCACTGTAAAGGAATCCCAAGTCTTTATCAGAAAGGCAATGTCATTTGTCAGGAATTTGTCTAGTTGACGTATCCAATCAGTGTCAAACCTGTGGCCTCCACCATCAACCAAATAAATTGAATCCCTTCATTGCCCTGCAAGAGGAAATTAAATGTACACTCTGTAGTTCACCAAGCATACAAAGTGGGAAAGTGGGATTGAGACAATTTCAAGTCCCATTCAGATATGTTTTTTTTTTTTTTTTTTATAAATCGTATTATTTATTTAAATTGGGGAAGATTACAAGTCACACCCATATTTGTGTCGTGAAAGACGAGTGATTGGTCCCTCCCAACCGGATGAATTTCTGCCATGTGATAAATCTAATCAGCTGCAATACTAATATTGGATAGTTAGAGCAGAGTTACGACTAAATTTTAGACTATTTTTCAACAAATACTAAAATCAAGTAATGAAGAGTATTACGTGTATATTTTACTCGTATATTTTGCATTACCCATAGAGACAAGCAGAGCTAGCTTATGTTGTATACTGTATATACAGTGGGTACGGAAATTATTCAGACCCCCTTAAATTTTTCACTCTGTTATATTGCAGCCATTTGCTAAAATCATTGAAGTATTTTTTTCCCCACATGTACACACAGTACCCCATATTGACAGAAAAAAAAGAAATTGACATTTTTGCATATTTATTAAAAAATGAAAAAATTAAATATCACACAGCCATTGCTGTGACATTCCTATTTAACTCGGGTGCTGTCCATCTCTTCTGATCATCCTCGAGATGGTTCCACACCTTCATTGACGTCCAGCTGTGTTTGATTGTACTGATTGAACTTGATTAGGAAAGCCACACCCCTGTCTATATAAGACCTTACAGCTCACAGTCCGTGTCAGAGCAAATGAGAATCGGGAGGTCAAAGGGACGGCCTGACGAGCTCAGAGACAGAACTGTGGCGAGGCGCAGATCTGGCCAAGGTTACAAAAAAAAAAAAATTCTGCTGCACTTGAGGTTCCTAAGAGCACAGTGGCCTCCTTTATTGCTCAGTGACTTTAAAATAAATAAATAAAAAATGTCTTTATGTCTCAAAAGTGGTCTCTGTCAATTGACCGACTGTTGTCGTACTAGAGCGGCTCCAACTGCCGGAGACAAATTCCTTGTGTGGTTTTTTTGGATATACTTGGCAAATAAAGATGATTCTGATAATCCTTAAATGGAAGACGTTCGGGACGACCAGAACCCTTCCTAGAGCTGGCCGTCCGGTCGAACTGAGCAATTGGGGGAGAAGACCATTGGTGAGAGAGGTGAAGAAGAACCCAAAGATCACTGTGGCTGAGCTCCAGAGATGCAGTCGGGAGAACGTTCTAGAAAGTCAACCATCACTCCACCAGTCGGGGCTTTACGGCAGAGCGGCCCGAAGGAAGCCTCTCCTCGGTGCGAGACACAAAGCCCGTATGGAGTTTGCTAAAAAACACCTGAAGAACTCCGAGACGGTGAGAAATAAGATTCTTTGGTCTGATGAGACCAAGATGGAACTTGTTGGCCTTAATTCTAAGCGGTATGTGTGGAGAAAACCAGGCATGCTCATCACCTGTCCAATACAGTCCCAACAATGAAGCACGGCGGTGGCAGCATCCTGCTGTGGGTGTGTTCTTCAGCTGCGGGGACAGGACGACCGGTTGCAGTCGAAGGAAAGATGAATGCGGCCCAATACGGGGATATCCTGGACGACGAAAACCTTCTCCGGAGGGCTCAGGACCCGAGACTGGGCCGAAAGTTCACCTTCCAAAAAGACAATGACCCTCATCGCACAGCTAAAATAATGGAGTGGCTTCAGAACAACTCCGTGACTGTTCTTGAACGGCCCGGCCAGAGCCCTGACTCAAACCCAATTGAGCATCTCCGGAGAGACCCGAAAATGGCTGTCCACCGACGTTCACCGTCCAACCTGACAGAACTGGAGAGGATCTGCAAGGAGGAATGGCAAAGGATCCCCAAAACCAGGTGTCAAAAACTTGTTGCATCATTCTCAAGAGAGTGCTTCTACTAAATACTGAGCAAAGGGTTTGAATACCTATGGCTGTGTGATATTTCAGTTTTTCTTTTTTAATAAATGTGTGTACATTCATGAGGAAAAAAAATTATGATTTTAGCAAATGGCTGCAATATAACAGAGTGAACAATTTAAGGGGGTCTGAATACTTTCCGTACCCACTGTATCTAGCCCTGCTTTCCCGTTGTTTTTTGCTGTTGTGTCAATGCTTCGCCGTGTAGTAGTCACATTGAAGAGTTGAAGTTGAAGAGACTCAACACAGTTCACTTGTTCCGTGTGCTCCAGGTGTTGGGATGAAAATGTTCACATTTGACCAAACCAATTGCTCCAGAGTTAACCGGATCAAGTGTGAGGATAGCCTTAGAAAGAAAGCGTATTACAATGCCAATTTTTAAAACTAGTTAGAAAATGTAAATTTGTTTTTAAAACATTGAATCACATGCATTAACTTGTCCAATAAATGGCATTGTGAGCCGTATGTCAGGACTGAGGTTTCAGTTTACAGTGTAGGAGCCATGACACAAAGGTCTACATCGAGTCTTGCAAGTAATTTTAAGCGTTTGTATAACATGTCTATGATTTCATGATAAGCTATAATTGCAATCTTGATGGCAATTGAAATAAAATCAGTATCTTATCCATCGTTTTGCAAGGTAATATCCTGGCTCACCAAATACTAAATGCCATACAAGTACCTGAGCAAAAGATGGTTGAAAGCCAGCCGCCACCACCGCCGCCCCCCTTCCCCGCCCCCCACCTGCTAACCATCCACTAGTGTTGCTAACCGACCTGACGTGACAATTTTCACGCTAAAAGCCCATTCTAGAACAAACTTTATGTCGGCCAGCCTTTTGGACTGAACCGGCTTTACAACATTCGTGCATTCACACAGCGTTACGCACAGTAAGGCGCAGTACGAACCGATAACGAATGAATGCAGCGTCCATGACAGCACTAAGTCCGATACAATAGTACAATAGTAAAACAAAAACAAGCCCTGTTAATTAATTGCGGAAAATGGCTGGCAAAATTGACGTCTGCTTTTAGAGGCAGAGGTTAGTGAACGTGCAAGGCGATCCACCCAAACAGCCGAGCCTCCGCGGACAAGCGGAGGGAGGCCTTGTCGTCAAAAGCGAATTGCGTTGAGACGTACAGGCCTCATCATCGCTCGGCACGGCCTGACATTACGTTCTCCCTCCCATTGCACATGCGTTGATAAACGAATGACAAGTGGGCGAATTTGAATTAGGGCATCACGCTACTGGCGCTGAAGACTGGGTGGGATCGTGAGGCGCTCCCCGTTAACCAAGTTGTGCTCCCGAGTCGCCATTTGCAGTTAGCTCAGGACATGCTAACGATGGGTTAGCCGCGAGCGCAACGTCCTGAGTTGGTGCAGTTCGCTAACCCCGTTGTACTTTGACAAGCACCGAGCTCATATGACTCAACATTTCATGATTTTGTCCAACTTGTATGTAAAGCAACACTCTAGTGAACAAGCGGAAGGCAATTGCTTTGTGAAATGAGATAAGGTTACGCTGCTCATGAATAACGCTATAACTCAACACAGGGGTCGTCTATTTCCTGAAATTCAACAGAGTTCAGACGTCACATCAGCCAAGTTTTTAAACTCAGGCCCCACATCCTTTCAGTCATAACGAACGAAAAGACAGCCAATAATAACAATGTAGCATTTGCCACAAATGCTGTACATTTAGGTTGTCAATGTTTGTTCGATAAGCCAAACATTTTTTACACTGTAGACAAAACATTTATCGAAATTGCTCAGCTAGTAGACAGTGTCGACAACTGACGGGTAGTTAGCACTAGCCCGGGTCCAGCCAGTAAAACCGGGTGAGTTCGTGGGAACGAACGTGATGTTAAGACAATGAATTGCATTTTAACCACCTTGACACACAATCATACAATCAAAAAAAAGCGATAGCCGTGAGTGGGCAACATGCCAGCAACTGAAAAGCACCAACGACACAGATGCGATAGTTAGTTACCTGCCGTTCACCACAGCAGCTGACGCTAGTCGCTTACTAGCCGTGCGGCTAACAATCCGCTCCACGGAGCTAGTTGGCTAACAACTCACCAGGAATTTGATAGGACTTCGCCTCTATTCACCGGCTACGTCCAGCCTTGAGCGGCGGTGTCGTCGTATATTATATAAACGTGGCCTGGAATCGGTGACGGCTTTTCGCAGGACACACCGACCCGCTGCCAGAGACCTCTCTAATTCCGACGTTTCCCCCCCTCTTGCTTCTGGGTGTTTTTCCCTGCGTCACCGGCGCAGTCACAGCCCCCTGACTCCCGACCGATTTCTGGGGCTTGTCACTTGGGTCCCAGCAGCAGCCCTCACTCACACACAACTTGAATCACTTCAACATGGCGGAAGCGCAGTCGGCTACGAGGCCAGCGGCGCTCCGTTTTTAAATAGGCCACACGAGTAAGTCCAAGTCCAAAAGCGTCGGCCCTCGTCTGTAAGGAGAGATTGCGGAGCAGCCCAGTCAACAAACCATCTGAACGGAAAGTGCATTTAACTGCTCTTCGGTCCGGAAGCTTGGGGGAATCCGGTTCCGTGGTTTGGCTCAAACCGGACTGTGAGCCCAGCCCACCCACTACACGCTCATGTTGCGTTCAGTGACACATACAAGTCGACAATTTCATGTTTTTGAGCCGCTTCATCCGTTATGGTGCTCGAAAAGACCGACGAACCGTGAACTCAACTCGCAAAATGGCTACTGGACCTGTAAACAGCAAGTGAAACCAGGAGGTGTTTTTGTTTGTTTGTTTAAGCATTTTTTTCTTGTCTTATCAAATCAAGTCCTACTTAGTAATGTGTAGTCGCCCTTTTTCGAGTGTAAAACATCGTCCATGCGGTATTAGTCATGGATGTCGCTCACCTGTCAAGTCGCCGCTACTCCAGCGTTGTATTCACAGAAAATACTGCAAACGAAAACTTTAAACCCCCAAATAAACTCCACTAATCGCACTTTCAATTCTTCAACCACAAATGTGTTGATGGCGGCTAACTCGTTTGTTTGCATACCCTCGTGTGGTTCAGCGACTACAACAACGATTTCATATAAAGGTGCCTTTGCAGAATCCTTTCAAGTATGTGATGTTCACGTGCGTATCGTCTTTATATGTATTCGGGCGAGAACATGGACGTGATTGTGCCTTTTTTTTTTTTTAAACGGTTTTGATAATAAATGCATATACACGCACACGGATAATGTGGTGCTTCATTTACATGTCAATAAAACAGACTGGAAGCGTTAATGAAAAAGAAGAAGTGTTTTTGTGGGGAAATGGAACGTCGCACGAACAATGAGACCAACAATACGACAAAATACAGGACTAAAAGCTAAATATTTCATTGACCCTTCTCATTTAAGAAAATGTGCCTGCTCTTCATGTTAATTAAATTAAAAATATTTCCACAATGACAGCTAACTTTGAATGACCGAAAGTAAAGTTTACTGAAAAGTAAAGTTTTGGTGCATGATAAGAAATGCCAACACATCAAAACAATCAGTAGATACCATGCAAATGTGAGCAGTGTCAGAGCAATTGAAGAAGGGGTGGGATGTCATCATATCAGTGTCACATTAATGGATTGTGTGATAATGTAAATATTGGAAGACAACAAGATCACAATATGGAACTGAAGAAAGAAAATCGTATAGAACTTCTAATCTGCTTTGAAAGAAAAACAATTCATAGAAAACATGGGGTAAAGGTTGCTTTTATCAGTAGCAAGCATGTAATGTATACAGAGACTATGGAGATTCACAACTGTACATACTTGGTTTTCATCAGGCAGCAGCAATATTGATTTTTGATGCTGTTGATCTGTACTGCATTATAAGAGATGATGATGATCCAGAACATTGCAATGAGAATATTTTGTCCCACCCCTCTTAAGTCCTACGTTCTGGCTGCGATGCCATGACATCGTTGGTTTTCTATACATGATGTCGCTTTTGAACTTTCTGCTCAATTATCATTCAAGGTATGTTTAGTAATAATTGATTCAAATAAAAGCTCATTTGTTACAAAACAGCAGATTTTGTTCTTTGATTTACACGGATTGTGTTCTTTGACTTACAATGTGCATAAGACATTTATGAATTGTAATCACACTATTAGCCGTTGTACCACTGATGTCCATCTTGCACGTATAGTTGTCAGTCCGAAGCTGAGTTACATGGACCCACACAATGTACATACTGTATGAATAATACAGTGTAATGTACTTTTATTTAAATGAAAAGTAGTTATTAAATGCTTGGACTGGTGTCTCAGAAATGCTGTGATAAACAGCACTGGCAAAATAAAACTGATAGTGTGAGATGGCAAGATAATGATCCTGAGTAAAATGGTTTTTGTTTCGCTTTATGAAAAACGGCAGGGGTTTCTGAATGTATCCAGGTCTAGAACCAACTTCAGACATTAAATGTATCCAAAATTCATTGGACCATTTCCAAGTAATTTAGAATGCAGCTGCTTGGCTTTTGTCTGGATCCAGTAGGTTCAGCCCTACACTTCACATCATTTTAGGATTCGTTACAACATTTTGAATCACTCACAGCCTTCATACTTGGTGGAATTGGTTATGCCAAAATTCAAAATAACTATGGTCAGGTTTCCCAAATGAAATTTCATGATTTGCAACATATTTTCTGAAGATGCTAATTAGATTTTTGGATATACATATAGGATTTTTCTCCTATTGCTAAAAAGGCCTTTTGCATGAAAAGTAACACAAATGCATATTTGTGTCTTAAGAGTTCCTTTTTTTGGGTTCTTTTTCAAATGGTCCTTCTATGTCACTCGCAAGACAAGCTTGTGATGGGTTTAATGAATAGTTGGGATCATTTATGCTGCAGTTTGAATGAAGGGCAACACCTGTAAATTGTGCAACTCGCGTGCTTGCTACGAAGCTGATTTTGTCTTTACCGTTATGCAAAAAGAGTATGTCAGTGGGCCGTCACCATTTGCTCTGTCAACAGGGGCGGAGCTACGTGTTGGCCAGGGGAGGCTGTGGCCACCCTAGACTGAAAGTTGGCCATCCCACTGCCCCCCCCCCGACGTGTTTGGCCACCCCACACAAAATTTTCTGGCTGCACCATTGTCTGTCAGTGGGTTCTATCAACAAAGCTGTGGCAGAATTTAAGTCGGGATAAGATTGACGCAGAACCTCATACATTCTAAAGGATGGCTGTTCTTTAAAGGTAGAGGATGCAGTTTTCAAACTGCTAGCAAGATTTGAATGGAGCCTCACTTCATTCCCCGACCCGTCTCCCAGCGTCTCTGCTCAAAGAAACGCTCCCAACTCACTATGTCATCGTGCATAGCAGGTATATTGCTAGCATGGCTTACTCATGATGGAGTATTGTCAAACACAAAAAGTTATCTGTTTGATGTTGTCATTTTTGGAATATAAAATCAAAAAAATATATAAGAGAGGTGATCAACTTACTCGCTGAGACGTTGAGAACCAAGTCCAGCTATATGCCGCCGTTCGTGTATAGGACACCACCATTATATGTTTTTACGTTTGATTTGTCTCGAGAGCTGTCCAGTTCCTTGTTTTTAACTTTTGTTGCCAACCCGAGTTAAACAATCCAGCCAAGAAACAATAATAGTCTCCTTTGTAAGAAACTGCAATGTGTCATCGTGAGGCTGTGTGTGCAGTGGTGCGCATGAGCAAATAATTGACAACAACCCTCGATCATGCCTACTTTCTCTACAGGCTCTGATTGGCTCGTCTTGTCACCCTGTGACTAGTTGTAAAATAATAATTTAAAATAATTTAGAGGCATAACATCAGGCCAGAGAGGGATGATTTTTCAAAAGATAATTGTATTAATATTCTACTGACATACAGACAGTTTTAACAGAGATGTGTTTTGTTTTTTTTTAAATTGCAAACTCTACCTTGAATAAATGTAGTTGTAGTTCGCATAGTTAAGTTACACAATTACTTTTGTCAGTTTTAACACCAATCGGTAATGTTTAGCCTTTAAGGTCACTGCTGCTTTTGTTTGATCACTGAATAAAGATGTTCCTCATAAAGAAAAATTATCATTGTTTATGATTTTTCCCATACAAGCTAAAGAACTCTTGTTGTTCAGATTACATTTGCATTCGACTGCCATGAAATGACCATAGTGTATTTTCTCTTGATTATCTTTACTATTATGGCCTAAAATTGTAAACCACCAATAATTTTTTGAAATACAGGACTTCAAGCATGGGAGAAATGTGCCCAGTGGATGGACAACTGGACCTCAGACAAATAGTACTTTATGAGATAAATGTTGCCCACTCGACATCCTGGTCATCCTGAAAGGGGGATCCCTCCCCTCTTTGCTCCTTTCTTGAGGTTTCTTATTTTCTCTCTCAATGGGGATTTTAGTTTTTCCTTGCCTGATTCTGAGAGTTTAGCTCAGGGGATGTCATCAATCTTTGTCGACTGTGGGCCTATGAAAACCTTTGAGACTGCCTTGATTAAGGGTTCCAAATTAACTAGACTTTATTACAAATCACCGTAAAATGTACATCTGATGTATGATATGTGTGAAAAGTAGTTTCCGAGCAATGTTAGCACACATTTATTGAAGAAAATTACCTTATGTTACCTGATTGTATACTACGAATACCTTGAAAATAAATGTAAACTTAAAAATACATTTCAATTGAAAAATATTTTTTTATTGTTTTTTAAACAGGTGTCATTTTATAGGAGTAGCCTTTCCTGTTTCCTGTTCTCTAGTATTCGTCAGCATCACCCTTTTCCAAATATTTACCCTTCTGTGGGGGCATCATTCAAAGAAAAGCCAAAGAAAAAGCTAAACACACTTGGAGGTCTCATTCTTTAGCTGCTCACTGAGCTGAATCCTCATGAGACTTGCTGACGTCAGTCATGGTGTGGTTTATTTTGTTACATGTTTTAAGGCTTTTTTTTAAAGGAAAAAAAACCCACTTGGGACTGTAAAATAATGTCATAATAACAGACAACATATCCACCGTGTAAGTGGAATGCGTTGAGGCACGTTTCAATGAAAAATGTAATATAAATGTACGTCTGAATAATGCATATTACAAAGTTTCTTTAATTTGAATCCTACCTGAGGATGCACTTTTGAGGCCCAGTTGTCCTACAACCCAAAATAAAACCAAGGCGGTATAATTATTATTATTATTTTTTTTCTGAATTGGATTTTAAGTGCCTTTACCGTTATTAATCGAATATGAAAACGAGCCATTTAACTGGGCGCAAGCAGAAGCTCGCTCGTCTGGATATGTTTCTTTCCCCCTTGAATGACTCCTACTCCCGGAGGCTCTCGTTTGGGTTTTCTCCTCCACCAGCTAACTACGAATGAGCCCCATTAGCAAAGATGGCGACCGAGCAGCATTGAATACGTTCCCGTAGCGCGTTTTCACCGTTTGCTGTCTTTTACAGACCTTTCCGTAGAGGTTCCTCAACTCGACCGCGGAGAGAAATGTAGTTAGCCTGCGGCTGAGCATTTTCCTCCAGGATTTCGGCCGCCACAAGCCCGCAGTCTCTCGTTTTAGCGCAGGTCGAGCCTCGCCGCTAGCTAGCTTGCTCGTCGCTGTCGTCAGCCTTGTAAAATGGCTCCGGTGCAGATAGCCGCTGACGGGCAGTTGGTGCCGCTCGGCGGCCCGGTGGTCTCGGGCCCCCAGCCGCCAGCACCCGGAGCCCTGGCCACACACGGGATACGACTGAGTGTGCTGATCGACTTCCTCCTGCAGAGAACCTACCATGAAATCACCCTGCTGGCGGAGCTGTAAGTAGCTCAAGTGATGAAGGCCTCAAAAGCTAGGCGAGGAATCAACTCGCCCTCTTCACGCTGGACTAGGAGGATGCTATCCAGCCTGGAGTCCCTTTCCCCCCCTCTTCAGATTCATAAAACATGAGATGCTTCTTGTTTTTGACCTCCCAATAAATACTGTTGAAAGTAGATAGAAGTTATTAACCCGAAAGGGGGGCGTTTCTGGCAAACGTCATCGTCTTGCTGTCATAACTGCAAGAGGAGTACACTCAGATTGATCACATCTAATCCTATCCAAAACAGTTGTAACACCTCGACATGGATGCTATTCATTTGCCCGTCTATGGTGTTTTGCAGTTTGTGTTAGCACTAACCTAAATCGAGTTTTGGAAAGCAAATCAAGGCTGGAACTAACAATTACATTAAAAATCGATTCATCTGTTGATTATTTTTTCAATGAATTGATGGATTTGATTTAAATAAAAAAAAAAAAAAAAATTCCTTTACTCAAAACAGGATATTATTTCAAGTTGATCGTGCAGAAAATTAACAAACATAAATTGATTATGAGTAAGTTTGGTTTGGTCTGTATCATCTGTCACAAAATAGGCAAAGATGTTGATTGTTTTCCAAAGTAAAAGTAGATGTTTGCAAATGTTTCTAAACACAAATATAATCAATCTGCTTTCATGAGGCTGATGTTGATTTGGACAATTTTAAGTTAAATGAGGTCTCTAAACAATAAATTATCACAATGTTTTGGTAATCGATTAGTTGTCGGTTAATTTTTCCACCTCTAAGGCAAAGCTATGTGGTTGTTTTAAATACACATGTATTTCTCTTTGTTTGATATTTAGTTTGACAGTCAACTTCAAGTGGGAGTGTGGCATGAAACAACTTGAAGCCTCTTCATATTTTACAACTTGTTCACTATCTGCCACCATTCAGTGCTTGCATTTAAAATTTTTCAAAGCAAAGAAATCATCCAAACGCCTGCTGGTGTAGCAAAAAACTCCTTCGTTGGGTCACACGTTTCTCAAGGCACCACTGTATGTCACATTAGTGATCATCCTTTAAAATTTGTCAGCTAAACAACCCGATAACGCTTATTGCTGGGTTCTCCCCACTTAGTCACATTAAAAAAAAATGTTTTAATTACATTTTATTTTTTGTTTTTTCAATGCAATTATAATTTATCAGCAGAATCTCTCTCTTTGTGGTCTGGCCCGTGGGGGAGGGAACCACTAGCTTAATTTAATGCAATTAATCCTTGACAGCGTCCACCAAAACTCAGCATTAGCTTGACAATGGCAATGTTTTAGATAAAGCTTTTGTTTTTACTTTAGATTGTTTTCGCTTTAGATTGTGCAAGTGTAGCTAATATTGTGGCTGAAGATAATTGCTTCACTTTCTCCAACAAACAACAAAGCAAAAGCGAATTCAATACCGATTAAAACTCATTGCATTGGATGTAATTCAGTACTCCTATTCTTCTTTTAGGCTTCCAAGGAAAACGGACATGGAGAGGTATGTTGAGCGTTCTTATTTTACTCACCCAGCCTGTCACATGCTTTTAATATCAGCTTTTAATTGACACTTTTATAAAAGGAAAATCGAGATTGTCCAGTTTGCGAGTCGTACCCGGCAGCTATTTGTGCGCCTCTTGGCCCTGGTTAAGTGGGCAAGCAATGCGGGGAAGGTGGAGAAATGTGCTGTAAGTTTACATAATAATAATTTTTAAAAAATGCATTTATGGAAGATGGAATTCCACTTATTCACTTTTTAACTTATGGTCTCCATGGCGACAGATGATCTCCAGCTTCTTGGATCAGCAGACCATCCTGTTTGTGGACACAGCGGACCGACTAGCGTCGCTCGCCCGAGACGCCCTGGTGCATGCGCGCTTGCCCAGCTTCGCCATCCCCTTCGCCATCGACGTCCTCACAACAGGTTCCTACCCGCGCTTGCCCACCTGCATACGAGTAAGTCTGGTTTGAAGCTTTCACTATTAAAGGCTTGAGATTTCCACTGCACATTTTAAAGATCAATTTCACTTACTGCCTGTATCAGATTTGTACATCAATATCATGTGACCTGTATAGAGGTTTATTGTGTACAGTAGATTTTATATATCGCACTGAAATCTATCTATCTATCTATCGATCGATCTATCGCACAGCATTGCCAAATACTGTTAGGGAGAAGTTCAGCGAAACGGCAAGATGCAAAGCAGACCTAGCGGAACAAATAAAACACTCTCCCGCACAGAAGATCGTGGCGCGACCACGTCATCGTCAACTGGAATGCTAATTGCCGTTAAACACGCCTCGTCCCCATAACTTAAGTTAACCTTCAGTACTGCGCAGTGAACCTCTTCACAAGAGGCAATAAGTCTCTTAAGTAATTCATTAGAGAGACTGTTTACATGCCTCGGTAGGAGCTGCTATTTTGGTTTGCAAGAGTCCAAATGTCTGAATGTGCGCAATAGCACTGAGGAAATTGCATTTACTGTTTTTACTGATGGGCAAAAGATACTTGCTCTAGTTTTTTTTGTTTTTTTTTTAAGCGTGACTTCCAACATTATAAGACATGTTCTCTGCTTTTTTCGGATAGGATAAAATCATTCCGCCTGACCCCATCACGAAAGTTGAGAAAGTGACCACGCTGAACCAGCTGAATCAGATCCTGCGACACCGCCTCGTCACCACAGACTTGCCCCCGCAGTTAGCCAACCTCACAGTCGGTAAGCATCTTTCATCTTGTCACTGTGTTGTTTAGCTCTTTGGACTCATTTGCAAGCATGTTTGCACACGCAGCTAATGGCCGTGTGAAGTTTCGAGTGGATGGAGAGTTTGAGGCCACGCTGACGGTGATGGGTGACGACCCGGATATTCCCTGGCGACTTCTCAAGTTGGAGATTCTTGTGGAGGACAAGGAAACAGGCGGTAAGGCTTGACGCAGGGTACTCTGTTTTGCTTATGTTATCATTATTATTAGTTCTTTTCAATCTTCTGGTCCACTCTTCAATGACTGCCTGTATGTCTTCTGGCAACAGATGGCCGAGTCTTGGTGCACAGTCTGCAGGTGAACTATATCCACGAGCTTGTGCAAGCACGCCTGTGTGCGGATGAGAAACCACTGCAGGACATGTACAACTGCTTGCGTATCCTTTGCTTGTTTGTGTGTGTGTCCGTGTGTGTTCGTGTATGTGTGTCTTACTATTTACATACTTGTGCGCAGACATTTTTGAGGCAGAGCACCTGTCGCCCAAATTATTCATACAATTGAGAAAAACATGAGCATATATTTAACTTATCTATTTATTTTTGTTAACACAACAGGGTCAATAATACAATTATTAACGAAGCAGGTGACTATTAACAAACGTTAGTTTTTCATGGTCTACAAACATGAGACCAAGAAAAATCATTTAGAACCTTTTTTTCGACGATTAGTTAACCTCTAACTTGTACAACTCGATTTAAAAAAGTTTGGGTGGAATTGATGCCAGAGAGGGAAACTTTTATTAATTTTTTTAATATTGATGAATGAAGGACAAAAAGGGCTGCTGCAAAAAGGCCGGGTGCTTGTGCACCACCTAGTGGTAATGTGTGCACATTTGCAAGGGCCGCTATATTGTCACAGTGCAGTGGAAATGCAAGTCACAGGTCTACCTGATTCGCCTCAAGTTTAGGAAGGAACCAAGCCACCTAGTCCGTTGGTCACACGGACCAGACACTAATTGACCAAACATGTTGGAATGGGTATAATGTGTTGGAAAAAAAATAAAATAGAGGGTCTTTTATTTGCTTTTAGACTGCTGCATGACTGCGCTAATCAGTGCAATCTCTGCTCTGCCTTTCCTGCACCGGCACCAGCTTCGCATCTCAGCACATCAAAGAGCAGCTTGTGTAGCGGACAACCGCCTCTTTTTACAAGCGCTGTGACGAGGGATACGCGCACGAGTGTGCATGTTGAATGCTGATGGGGTGATGTGTGTGATACTTTTCCACACGTGTCTTCTTTAACGCCATTGTTTCCAGACTCCTTCTGTCTCTCGCTGCAGTTGGAGGTGCTCCACTCACAGACCTTAATGCTTGTCAGAGAGCGGTGGGGGGACCTGGTGCAGGAGGAGAGATACATGCCTGCAAAATACCTCACCCTCAGTGTCTGGAAGTAAGCCTTTCAATAGCCTCCGCGCACATTAACATGGCCATTTACTTGCCATGGACACAAGGGTGACCAGACGTCCATTTTTTGGGACCTAAAAATAATCTTTGATTTGATTACCTCAGTCTTCTATTTATTTTGCTTGGGACCCTGCCCTGCCGTGAATACTGGGAAAAAAAGTGGTTAATTGACACCACCTTAAAAAGGTTTATAATTGTTCAGTATATATATGCAACCCCCAATTCCAATGAAGTTGGGACGTTGTGTTAAACAGAATACAATGATTTGCAAATCATGTTCAACCTATATTTAATTGAATACACTACAAAGACAAAATATTTAATGTACAAACTGATAAACTTGATTCCATCCATCCATTTTCTGTAGCGCTTTATCCTAACAAGGGTCGCGGGTGTGCTGGAGCCTGTCCCAGCTATCTTCAGGCAGGAGGCGGGGTACACCCTGAATTGGTTGCCAGCCAATCGCAGGGCACACATAAACAAACAACCATTCACACTCACATTCACACCTATGGGCAATTTAGAGTGTTCAATGAACCTTGCATCCATGTTTTTGGGATGTGGGAGGAAACCAGAGTGCCCGGAGAAAACCCACGCAGGCACGGGGAGAACATGCAAAGAGTTCCAAAGAGGAAAAGAACCATCCGGACTGTTATGGACGCAAAGTTCAAAAGCCAGCATCTGTGATGGTATGGGACTGTGTTAGTGCCAATGGCATGGGTAACTTACACATCTGTGAAGGCACCATTCATGCTGAAAGGTACATACAGGTTTTGGAGAAACATATGCTGCCATCCAAGCGGCTTCATTTTCACGGACGCCCCTGCTTATTTCAGCAAGACAATGCCAAACCACATTGCTTCGTAGTAAAAGAGTGCGGGTACAAGACTGGCCTGCCTGCAGTCCAGACCTGTCTCCCATTGAAAATGTGTGGCGCATTATGAAGCGTAAAATACGACAACGGAGATGGGAAAGATTTCCACCTTCCTTCTTGGCCCGAAGGACACGACGTCCCCAATTTCCAAAAACAATTTGAAACGTGGACTTGTCGGATCACAGAACACTTTTCCATTTTGCATCAGTCCTTCTTAGATGATCTCGGGTCCAGAGAAGCCGGCGGCGTTTCTGGGTGTTGTTGATAAATGGTTTTTGCTTTGCATAGTCGAGTTTCAAGTTGCACTTACGGATGTAGCGCCGAACTGTATTTACTGACATTGGTTTTCTGAAGTGTTCCTGAACCCATGCGGTGATATCCTTTACACATCGATGTCGGTTTTTGATGCAGTGCCGCCTGAGGGATCAAAGGTCACGGCATTCAATGTTGGTTTTTGGCCTTGCCGCTTACATGCAGTGATTTCTCCAGATTCTCCGAACCTCCATCCATCCAACCATTTTCTACCGCTTATCCGAGGTCGGGTCGCAGGGGAAATAGGTTTAGCAGGGACGCCCAGACTTCCCTCTCCCGAGCCACTTCATCCAGCTCTACCGGGGGGATCCCGAGGTGTTCCCAGGCCAGCCGCAGGATGTAGTGTCTCCGGCGTGTCCCGGGTCGTCCCCGGGGTCTCCTCTCGATGGGACCTGCCCGGAACACCTCACCGGGAAGGCGTCCGGGAGGCAACTGAATCAGATGCCCCAGCCACCTCATCTGGCTCCTCTCGATGTGGAGGAGCAGCGGCTCTACTCTGAGATCCTCCCGGATGACCGAGCTTCTCACCCTACCTCTAAGGGAGAGCCCGGACACCCTGCGGAGGAAACTCATTTCGGCCGCTTGTATCCTGGATCTTGTTCTTTCGGTCACGACCCACAGCTCGTGACCATAAGTGAGGGTAGGAACGTAGATCGACCGGTAAATCGAGAGCTTCGCCGTTCGGCTTAGCTCCTTCTTTACCGCGATGGACCGATGCAAAGTTCGCATCACTGCACACGCTGCACCGATCCGCCTGTCGATCTCCTGTTCCATTTTCCTTCATTTGTGAACAAGACCCCAAGATACTTGAACTCCTCCACTCGGGGCAGGATCTCATCCCCGACCTAGAGAGGGCACGCCACCCTTTTCCGACTGAGGACCACGGTCTAAGATTTGGAGGTGCTGATTCTCATCCCAGCCGCTTCACACTCGGCTGCGAACTGCTAGAGTGAGAGTTGGAGGTCACGGCTTGATGAAGCCAACAGAACCACATCATCTGCAAAAAGAATAAGATGCAATACCTAGGCCACCAAACCGGACCCCTCTACGCCTCGGCTGCGACTAGAAAATCTGTCCATAAAGGTTATGAACAGAATCGGTGACAAAGGGCAGCCTTGGCGGAGTCCAACCCTCACCGGAAACGAGTCTGACTTACTGCCGGATATGCGGAGCAAACTCTGACTCCGCTCGTACAGGGACCGAACAGCCCGTATCAGGGGGTTCGGTACCCCATACTCCTGAAGCACCCTCCACAGGACACCCGAGGGACAAGGTCGAACGCCTTCTCCAAGTCCACAAAACCCCTCAGACTGGTTGGGCGAACTCCCACGCACCCTCAAGCAAACAGACCACAAACATTTTTATGCTGCAGGCCGAAAATCAAGAAGCAATGTCATTACATTGTAATCGATTGTGGTCTACCACTGCATGGAAGCACAATCCTTCACATCAGCATCGCGATGCATCGATTGTGATTTATTTCAACACCTCAAAGGTCTCTATATGTAAATGTGGCGCACCAACGCTGCGTCTCCGTGAGGTCACCAAAGCTTACCCAAGCGTTCTTTTATTCGCCCCAGCCAACAGGTGCTTGGTAGGAAAACAGGAACAGCCTCTGTGCATAAAGTCACAATCAAGATTGATGAATCAGATGGATCGAAGCCGTTGCAGATCTCGCACGAGCCCCCTCTACCTGCGTGCGACTCCAAATTGATGGAGAGAGCAATGAAAGTAAGTTTTATTAGTTCTAAGTTGGCAGTTTCTGTGTGTAGGAAATTAATGATGCTTGCTTCCCTCCATGTTTAGATTGACCACTTGTCCGTGGAGAAGCTTCTGATCGACAGCGTTCATGCGCGTTCCCACCAGAAGTTGCTGGAGCTGAAGGCCGTTCTGAAGGGCAACAATCCTAGCGACAGCTGTACGTGATTAACTCCATTTTCTTTTCAAAACGACCGTGCAAAACACTCATACGCCCTCTTGTTAAATGTTTGTCACACTGCACTTCAGAGAGAGGTACATATATTGGATTTATCCACTTGAGGTCAGCTGAGTGTGTGCATTAGCTATTCGTCAGGCTAAAGTTGGTATTTGTGAATTTAGTTGATCAAACTCTGACTGTGGCTTGTGTTTGAAACAGATAAGGTACCGTATTTTCCGCACCATAAGATGCACCGGATTGTAAGGCGCAGTCTCAATTACGGGGTCTATTTCTGTACTTAAGCCGTACATAAAGCACACCGTATTATTCGGCACATGCTAAAACAAGGTAACAGAAGCAAAACAGGGAGTTTGGTTGAACTTTATTCTACTACGTATTTAAAAATACACTCACATTTTTTTTTGGATCAATCTTTTGTCACAAATCCATTGAAGTCCTCGTCTTCTGTATCTGAATTGAACAGCTGGGCAATTTCTCCATCAAACATGCCGGGTTCCCTCTCGTCATTGTCGGAGTCAGTCTCGTTGCCGTGGGGCCGTTCAGCAATGATGCCGGCTTACGCGCAAGCTCTTACAACAAACAGTCAAAGCAGATACCTTAGCCCAGGCATCCACAATCCATTCACATATGGTGGCGTAACTCACCCGGCGCTGCCTCCCAGCCTTAGTAAAGGTGCGTTGGCCGTCTCTCGTCCATCGCTCCCACGCCGCTCGCAACTTCACTTTGAATGCCCTGTTTACACCAATGTCCAGCGGTTGGAGTTCGCTGGCACTTGCTGCGCCACCGTAGTCCTTGGCGAGATGGCGTCTTTTTGTAAAAACGAAAACACCAAGACGGACCTCCTTGAAAGTGTTCGATCTTCATGTCTTGTGCTATCGTTATTGCCTTCAGCCGAATGGTGACTGTAGAGACGCTTCTCCTTCTTGTGCTTGATTTAGAATTCTAGCGCGGCTGCTCTATTCCCATTTACAACCGCGTAACTGATAGCCTGTAGTTTGGATTGTGCCTCGTAAACATGTCTCTTCGCTGATGTCATTTTTGGGAGTCCTTAGCCAAACAAATGTTGTTTTGCAGCATACCGGTAGTACATTATACCTACCGGAGGCGTGGCGGAGGTAAGCGTACGTACTGTACGTGGCTTTACGTAATGTTCTCTAATTGGTTTATGGCTGCCAGCGTACGTAGTGTACGTATTACGTCCCTATGTCGGCGGGAAATGGTCCGACAGTCAATGAAGCGGAGCGCTTTCCAAAATCCCACAACAACATTTTTACAGATTTTGGAACTCTGTTCACACATAAGGCGCACCGGCTTAAAAGGCGCACCTTGGATATTTGAAAAAATTAAAGGCACGGAAAATATGGTATTCTGTAAGGTTTCTTTTTCTGCTCAGAACATGAGATCAGTTGAACGTCTGTGAGTCATTACTGCCACAATTGGCCTATAAAGCTGACTATCAGATGTGCAGGTGAATAATTGCACTGATTGCACAATGACCTTTAAAAAAAGAAAAAAGCGATGCGCTGAATCCGCAACAAATGAACCACGCTATCGCAAGGTATTGCTGTATAACAAAATATCTGCTAGCCTGTGGCGCTTTCATTGCAGGAATATTTATTGAATGAATGCCCTGACTGTCATCTGCATGGCAGAGAAGAGTTACTAAAAGTATGTTTCTATGTCTCTACTTCAGCGTTCATTGAAACCGCTCTACCCACTCTCGTCATTCCCATACTGGAGCCGTGCGGTCGCTCAGAGTGCCTCCATATCTTTGTCGACTTGCATTCTGGCATGCTGCAGCCCATGCTGTACGGATTAGGTGAGCGGAAGCCGCCAGGATCCGTCGTATCCGTCTTCGGCTGTAAAATAGCAGCGCTTTCTTCCGTTAGATCAATCAATGCTGGACGACATTGAGAAAACTATCAACGATGACATGAAGCGCATCCTGTCTTGGCTTCAACAACTCAAGTAAGTCTGCCTGTCACAGTGTCGGAATATTTGCCGCTGAAAGAGGACAATGGCACTTCAGTGGTACAGTCTGACGCCTGATTCTTGCTTGTCAAATCTGGCAGAATAGCTGTCATGACATCTTTCAGTCTGACCAAGAAAGGGTGTTCAAAGAGGTAATGATGTGCTAAGCAATGTCTTGATTTTTTTCCTTTTCTTGTGGACAGATTCTGGCTGGGTGAGCAGCGCTGCAGGCAGTCGGTGAAGCACCTTCCCACCGTGTGCACCGACGTCCTTCACCTTTCAAACACCGCTTCACACCCTGTGGGGAACTTGTGCAAGCACAAGCTCTTCATCAAGCTCACACGTCTTCCGCAGTACTACATTGTCAGTCCATCTCCTTAGCAATAAGCGTAAGACGTCTAGCTTCCTATCCTACATGGTTTCTCCTTTCTGACTCGATGTTCAGGTGGTGGAAATGGTCGATTTGCCGAGCAATCCGACGGCGTTGCACTACAAGTACTCCTTCCTGTTTGTAACTCAGCTGGAAGGCGACGATGGGCCCGTGTGCGCGCAGCTCCTGCAGCATTTCAAGCCCAACCTGGAACACCTCGTCCAAGACACCACTTCGACGCGAGCGCACCGGCCCGTCTCCAAAAGAAAGGTCAGCAGTGGGATTTTGTCTGTTTGAATGCAAATACGAGATGAAACAAACTGTTTTTTTTTGTTTTGTACCATAGGTGCTGTGTTTCGCGTTGTTGTAAAACTTCACAGGCTATGTTTTAAGTAACATTTTAATATTATTCAAGGACATCAAGTGGAAAAGTGGAAATTCATCACATAATGTCCATGTGAGTCACATCGGAGATGCTCTTCACATTTAGGCCTGTCAAGATAATTGTTGTTCGATAAATGAAATGAACACGATAGTTTTTCTGGAAATTGTCATTGTTGTGGTGAGCCGGTGCGCGGAAAACACAGTGAGCCGACAGAGTTGGACGGCTGTGTCATTAGCCACAAGTGGGCGCATGGAATGCCGGCGGACCGGTACACTCTTGCCGGTGTTGGTTCTGTCTAATACTCCACAGCCTTGCTCCGTGTGCAGCGCGTACCTTCACACTTAAGCGAAAGTTAAGTTTATTGTGTTTGCTAGCCCACGAACTAACCTGCAAGCTAATGAGCTAGCAAGTTAAGGAGCTGAACATCTCGCTCCACTGCGGCGATGTCGTTTAAAATGTCAGCACTTCGCTCCGAGTTGTTGTGTGTGTTAGTCCCCAGTTAACACACAGGAAAGTTAACTGTTTTTTATGTTCGCTAGCCTTCAAGCTAATGAGCTAAGGCTCTAAACAGCTCGCTCCACTGCGGCGAAGTCGTTGAAAACGTCAGTGCCTCTCTCCAAGTTTTCCGTGTGTGTTGGTCCCCAATTAGGAAAAACAAAGTAAAGTTAACTGTTTATTAAGCATAACCTCAGTGGCACATGTTGTTCAGCCAGTAGTTGACTACAGCGAATGAATATCAAGGTATATTCCATTGACAGGTGAAGGGGTCATCTTCAGCTGACCAAACGTCTTGCAGCTCTTTATCTTTATTTCAGACCCAGGCGATCCATATCGCAGAGTAAAGACAAAATAAAATAAAAATTAATATAGAAACAAGAAAGGAAATTATAATAATAACAACAGCAATACTGCTTTAGAAGCAAACAAATAAAAATTAATAAGGGTGGTCTTTATTTTTCATGATATCAGAGGCTAAAACAACAACCATATCGTTTATCGCGATAGTTTTGGGGAAAATATATCTGTTATCGTGACAGGCCTATTCACACTTTTTTTTGTTTTTGTTTAAACATTCGTAATTTTCATGTACCGGTAAAAGTAAGTTAACCACAGTAAAACTAGTCCAATCTTCTTAACTTGGTCAACAAGTTACAAGGTTATGCTGGACAGAATTATTGCCAGCGTTTGACTTAATTTTGTCTCGTCATGAAACCTTTATCAATGCACAGGCAATTTTTTTAAAAGTAACATTTTACAGTCCTAAAAGTGTAAGAGAAAGAGAAGAAGAATACAGAGCTGGCAAATGTTACGGAACGTCCTTATTTTGTTACGGAACTCACTGAATGTTCACTCGTTCCGGCCGTAAAAATTATTGTTACAGATATTGGGGGGAAAAAATCCAGTGTCTGACATTACCGCCGCATCCACGTTGAACAGCTGCTTGGTGCACGCTATTTTATTACGCCACCCGGCTGCCAAGCTGCGGAGGCGAAAGTTCTCATCACGTCCGGTGTCAACGCATTAAGGTCACTGATAATCACCTCCATTGTAGCGAATAAGCTACACTTCTTATCAAAGTGTCACAAAGGGAGGACGAGGAGTGGCCCGGCGAAGATGATGTCAAAGCCATGCTAATTGCTAAGCTATCATGTCATGCAGTCGCAAAACCAGTGATGCCGGTAATTCCAAAATACCGCCATTTTGCGTAACAAGCAAAGTAATGTTACTTTTCCCGGGGAAAGTAGTTAGACTACAGTTACTTCTTCAAATCCACAATAGTTACTTTAACATCATCAATGTCTCTCACCATGTACTAATTTGAAGCTGGTGATTCAAACAAAGAGCAGTCCAGCTATGCAGAAACATTTAACTGAGACCGCTCTCTTTTTCAACTCATAGAAGAAAGCTATTGGGAAGTGATTGTTTATTACACAATGCACAGTGAAGATGCAGTACCATAAAAATGCAGAGAAATGCACGATTTCACTGTCGCCACACTATTTGTGTTATTTTCCTTTAGTAAATAGTGTATTTGATAGTTGTTACTTTTTTATTTATACATTAAGAATGCAGTTTTACTGGCGTGTTAAGCACGCAATGCGTTGTGAGTTAATTATTCATACCAAAGTGCACGACCATAAATTGGTCATGGAGGGTAAGGACTGACTCACTGAAGGACTTGCAATACTTAAAAAATATTGACAATGAAAAGTGAGAATTTTCAACTTCGTCTGTGAACTGGTTTAACGCGCTGCACACCTGGCATCACGTGGTAAGTTTTTGATGATGGAATGTTGAAATCTCATATACTAGTACTTGGATTCAGGCTGTAACTGTGTCCACCATTACAAGGTTGATGTAATAAAAACATTAAAATGACAAATATTGAAGCCATTTATTAACAATTATGATTATAACTGTCGCACGGAAATGTCCTTGACAACATTTTGAAAATATGGAAATTTGGACAAATTGTTCTGGAAGTGGCGGCACGGTGGCCGACTGGTTAGAGCGTCAGCCTCACAGTTCTGAGGACCCGGGTTCGCCTGTGTGGAGTTTGCATGTTCTCCCCGTGCCTGCGTGGGTTTTCTCCGGGCACTCCGGTTTCCTCCCACATCCCAAAAACATGCATTCATTGGAGACTCTAAATTGCCCATAGGTGTGACTGTGAGTGAAAATGGTTGTTTGTTTCTATGTGCCCTGCGATTGGCTGGCAACCGGTTCAGGGTGTACCCCGCCTCCTGCCCAATGACAGCTGGGATAGGCTCCGGCACGCCCGCGACCCTAGTGAGGAGAAACGGCTCAGAAAATGGATGGATGGATGGATGGAAGTAAATTTTTAGGTTGGCAGATCTGAGATTAGAACAATCAGCGTTAATTTCCATGACAAATGTGTAATGCGAAGGCGAGTACGATGTCAGTACTTTTTTTGTAAAATGATCTGTAAAGCTTAAACTTCGGTTACCCGTTTCAAGGAAAATACATATATTGTTTTCAACACAACCACATTTAACCAGCAAAACATGGTTATAGTGTAATTATTTTAGAAACTGGTTATACCAGTACTGCGGTTACCTAAAGCATCGCTAGGAAGATACAAGCTATGAAATAAACCCTTCACTGTATCACTTTATTATGGCCATAAGGATGGGTTTCTGTCAATGTCTCTGTAGATGACTGGAGAGCAGGCAGAAACGGAGCCAAAGAAGCCCAAGCGGTCAGGGGAGATGTGTGCCTTCAACAAAGAGTTGGCGCACCTAGTGGCCATGTGTGACACCAACATGCCTTTTGTTGGCCTCAGAACCGAGGTGAGTCACCGTGACTTGACACGTGGAATTATTCCTCCGTTCCGTTCCTGCGTCTTGCTCAATTAAACTCAGTTTTGTTGCACCGTTCGTCTGGTGTCTGTTGTTGTTGTAGCTGTCCAACATGGAGATTCCCAACCAGGGTGTTCAAGTGGAAGGAGACGGCAGCAGTCACGCCATCCGGCTGCTTAAGTAATGCGAACACACATCACAAGCACACATGCATGTACAGTAATCCTCTGCCTATTTGCAGTTTGGTCCGTCCCCCTTTTTTTTTTTTTGTTCACTGAAAAACTCACCCATTTTTTTCGTGCTGTTTTATAATGCTCTTAAGGTGCCACAAGATGGCACCAAAGACATGTCTAATAAGGAATTGGTCTCAAGGAAGTATGTAGAAGTGATGCATCTTGACTGAGAGATGCGCTTTGTATGTCAGGGAGGAGCCTGGGTTGTTCGAGGTAGTTAGGAGTCTTTGCTGCATGGACTCGCTCACTTAGCTTTTTCAAAATCTAATCATCTGTAAACCATTTATTTTTAAGGGTAATGCTGTAAGACAAGTGTGAAATGATATTAAACTTTTATTGGATCATAGATTGTGGTATATTTATGGTTTCAACTGGGAATATTTGATACGACTTTTTTCAGACCAATACCAGTAAGAGTATTCACTCTTGAGTACTCAACGATACTGAGAACCGATACCACTACTACGTTTGATAAATACAATTTCAATGAACACAATGACAGATAATTGTGAACAAAGACCTTTTTTTCTTTCTGAAACGTGTGATGATTCGCCGGTGTGTTAAACCGCCGCTCTCCAGCGTCGACTGCTGGCAAGGGGTACTTGGTCGATGTCAGATTCATGGCTGTTATTGGCAGCCTTCACGAGTACCTGATACCTTGAAAAAGGGCTGGTATTGGCCTGATACCCATACATGGTATCGGTACTCAACCAACCCTCGTTTCAACGGTTAATACAAGCGATTCTAAATATTTTTGGGAGGGTCAATTACTCAAGTTTTTTCGCTATTCGTGATTGGGCTCACTCTCTATCCCCAGCAACTAGCTGTACAGGAAATGTGTTAAGTAACAGCTTACCTATCCCACGAGTATAACAAGAATTGAGCTGCTGTACAATACAACTAAATTAAATAAAACTACTCACCCTTTTAGTGTTTGACAGGTATTGCTTGGATTAAAATGTCTATTGTCTATCAGAAAATGCATAGCGTACTTGGTGGTGTTATTTCTTGAGACGCTCAAGTCGAACGACTGACTTAGCCTATGTTTTCTTCAACTTCAAACTGTACCACTTTTGGGGCTTTTTACTTTGAACATTTATACACAATCTCAACAAAAATGACATTGGCCAAACATGACAGTGGCCAACTTGCCCATCCTCCGCAGGAAGAACAACTTCCCCCATGAACTTTTTTTTTTGTCTTGTTCGGTAGTGAGGTCAAGCAGAATGGAAAATCTGTATCCCTTTTATGTCGAAACAGTTTTACTGTGTCACAGTGGAGTTTTGAAGCTTCCGCTGTGGTATTATAATTGAGTTTTATTGAGAATCAGACTTGATCAGTCGAAGAGAACGAAGTTTCTAGAAGGGAGAAAGAAACAAAGACAAAAGACAAAGCACTAATTGTAAACAGGATGAGAGAAGTAAATCATTACATTATCTCCAACAATGAAACGTTAAATATGAGTGTTGCATGGGGCTGTCGTGCTACTTCCTGGGAGGGAAGGACAGGACAAGATAGAACAGGACAAGGACAGGAGAGGAAGCATGCAGGACCAGGGTTGTGAACCCGGCTGTACAACTGAAGTGTGGTGGCATTAATTATGTAAATTATAATAGTGTACAGGACAAGAGTATAAGTGAGGAGAAACACAAGCGATTTGGATATTCATGAGTTATTTGTTACAGTAAGGGGTGTGTTCCCGCATGAATTTAACACAAAATGGCTGTCGCTGTTCTTGTTAATCCCAAAGGTCTTGGATGGCGTAGCTCTTCCACACCAAATTTATCCAAGCATACTTTACACAGTAAAGGGCCTTCCGCAAACCAAAAGTGTGACGTATATAATTGTCCAAAATGTCGTGATAAGATAAAGAATTAGAGGAAACTACAGCCCCCAAAATGCAGGGGGGAAGTCAGTGAATGGAGAGAGCGGTCATTGTCAACGGCCTCTCAAAAACCTGTTTCCCGTCTTTGTTGCAATTAACTAAACCATGTTTTTGTGGTTCAATAAAAGCGCATACATACAGTATATTGTACGCGGAGCCTTCAAACCAGATACAGGATCGAGTTGCAGCGCATCGATCTATGTGTGTTTCGTGATCGCTTGGTGTGGTGAAGAGTCGCTGACTGTAATTTTTTCACCATGGTCCAATTGAGTTGCATTCGGCTGGGGTCACAGCCGTCGAACAAAACCCCAGATTGATGAAGTAAGAGGTGTGTCCCAAAACATTTGTCCATATGTAGGTGCAGTACAAAGAATGATTACACACAAACCTGAATGTCATGTTCTTGTAGGATCCCTCCTTGCAAAGGTGTCGGAGAGGAGACCAGAAGAGCTTTGGAGCGTTCCCTCCTGGACTGCACCTTCCGCCTCCAGGGCAGGAACAACCGAACGTGGGTGGCCGAGCTGGTGCTGGCCAACTGCCCCCTCAATAGCACCAATAGCAAGGAGCATGGTACCCATCAGCACACCTTTTCCTGCATCCTGTCATTTGCACACTGAGCACAAATCCTGTCTTTGGCAGCCTCCACGCGGCACGTGTACCTCACCTACGAGAACCCGCTGTCAGAGCCGGTGGGTGGGCGCAAAGTGGTTGAAATATTCCTCAATGACTGGAGCGCCATCAGTCAGCTGTACCAGTGTGTGCTTCACTTTTCTCGGGCACTGCCAGGTACGAACGCACCACCATTTGTATATATATGTGTATACATATATACGTGTATGTGTATATATATATATATATATATATATATATATATATACATATATATATATATACATATATATATATACACATATATATATATGTGTGTGTGTGTGTATATATATATATATATATATACACACACATATGTATACATGTATATGGGGCCTAGTGAAAGCAAGACTCCTTTAGCCTTCTGGTTCTGAGGCTGAGGCTGCAGCAATGCTTGGCGGAAGGTAGCAACTGGAACAGACCACGGTTGGGATTGCTGGAATCCTTAATCATTTTGCATACAATGGAACCCCTAAGGTCCAACACAATCCATTGCAGCTATGTAGAGGTTACAACCCAATATGAGCTTTTTGTATTTCATAAACTGCTAGTTTACATCGCATCTGCAATTAATAGACTGTACCATCTAACAATGATCTCCTGGTTGTGACGTCCCAGAGTTGCCGTCGTACTTGGGGCTGTTCTCGGAGGTGCGGCTGTACAACTTCCGTAAGCTAATTCTGTGCTACGGCAGTACCAAAGGCAGCTCGGTCACCCTCCAATGGAACGCCAACAGCCAACGCTTCCACCTGGCCCTCGGCACTGTGGGGCCCAACTCGGGCTGCTCAAACTGCCACAACATCATCCTCCACCAGCTGCAGGAGATGTTCAACAAGAACCCCAATGTCATTCAGCTCTTGCAGGTAAACCCAACTGCAGTCATGCGCCATGTAGTCTCTCGAGATGGATTTTTCCACCCTTTTCCGTGTATGTTCTGTATAAACAGCACTGATGGTCAAAGTCAGTCTGGCAATATTCAGCCTTCAGAGGTGGTGTCGGAGGTGTAAAGGCGATGCTGTAATGTCGAAACGGGTGTGAACACCCAGCCCTCACCTCTCTTGCCCTGTTGTGGTGCGCTGTCTGCCAAGTCTTTTAGACGTCGATGTCAAATCGTTATCTGATTTTCAGTGTCGCTGTCAAAGCATGTTTATGGCAATATCGAGCTTCACAAGGTTCTGTGTAAAACGCAAAGGTGGATAAATCTTTTCTTATGGCTCTGATGCAGTGGAAACACAACAACTTAGTAGCAAGATTGTCATCATCTTGTGGCATCTATAGAGGACTACAGATGATTATGACAAATGACTACTTTTGTCTGTACCAAGTGCCTCAACTCAATTCAACATAATTCCTTGGCACCAAGATGCCACCAGATGACACCAAAGCAATACTGTTATTGCTTTGGGCTGAGCATAAAACAGCAAATAGGTGAATAACAAATAACAGAGGATAGATTTCAAAAACACCTCTGTTACTAAGCGAATTCACCAATGTCGAACCACAAATATGCGAGGGTTCACCAAATATCAATTCAGAAAATGTCGACATTCTGCTTGTTGTGTTCCTGCAGGTGCTTTACGACACGCAGGCCCCTCTGAATGCCATCAACAAGCTCCCGACCGTGCCCATGCTGGGTCTGACCCAGCGCACCAACACTGCCTACCAGTGCTTCTCCATCCTGCCCCAGTCGCCGACGCATATCCGCCTGGCTTTTCGCAACATGTACTGCATCGACATCTACTGCCGGAGCCGCGGCGTGGTGGCCATCAGGGACGGAGCGTACAGCCTCTTCGACAACACCAAGATTGTGGAGGGCTTTTACCCGGCTCCTGGACTCAAAGTAAGTCGAGTTGACTTGTTTGGATTGATTTGTATGCTATAGGTTTGCCTCTGGGGCAAATAAACGCACGCAGCTTGCAAATAGAAACAAATTAAACCTCAGAGAAACTGTTATGAAATGCTCCAAAATATTGAACCCACAAATAGTCATACTATATAATAATACCTCTTCTGCCATCTCAATATGTTGTGCTTCCAAACGTGAACAATGAGGAGATAGTTAGCCAAACTCCTTTTCATGAGCATCCTTGCTCCGTGATTTACATCCACAAGTTGACAACAATGAATTGGAATGAAACGACATCAGGAAAGTGGATGCAAGAGAAGAAAAGAAAGACGGCATTACGACATGACGCACACGATTACAATCTAAATTTAGCCACGGCGCTCATGACCAATCAGCACTGTGCGCCACTACCGCATTCTTATTTTACCCGCAAATATCGGCAAAGCTAATTGAACGTCACACACACTGTATATCACATTAACACACAAGGATGATGCAATATTCACAGTCGTTGCGTTCTGAAGGGACCACATGAGCCAATGAAGACACGAGAACACGCTGCGCAAGTAGCAACCATTCCGTCAACGTATACGCCCCGTAGCCTACTTCCTGTTTCTGCTGTGCCGCAGGTTAATACCAAAATAAAGGTCCCATCAATAAATGACATCAAACAATAACACATGACGCCTCAATGACTTCATGGGCAGAACAATAACCAAATATTATATTTTAAAAAATAAATAAATGTGGACCTTGGAGTGGACCTTTAAGTTCCTTCATGGGATGAATAAAATATTGGAAAAACTGAAATGGCTCCATATAGAAAAAAAGACAACAGAAGATGATATTTAAATGGTTCCCTTTTTAAATGCAATAGCACAAGTAGGCACACAAAAAAGGGCACCCCTCGGCAAAGTTATTCACAAACTTTAAAAAAAACACTGCAGGACATATTTAATTTACATATTTTTTTGAACACCATCAGTCTAATCAAATAGGGTAACAAGTTGAATAAATAAATGAATGGTTTAAATTCTGTTTAGAATTTAGAAGTAATTGGTGCCCACTGTAAATTGTTTCAAAGATGTCAATCCACTGTGCCCCCCCCATGAAGAGCTCAGACTGTGTGTTCCTCTTCCAGACCTTCTTGAGCATGTTCGTAGACAGCAACCAGGATGCCCGCAGGCGTTCGGTCAACGAAGACGACAACCCGCCATCGCCGGTGGGCGTGGACGTGATGGACACGCTCGTGAACCAGCTGCAGGCTCAGCCCCAAACCCTGAGGGCCGCTGGCGGCGGCGTGTACCCGCCGCTCACGTCTCCGCCGCCAAACTACCACGCCAACGTGACTCCTTCGCCATCCATGATGCCCACACAATCGCCAGGTACTTGTTTGACAAAGGTGTGCCAGTGGAAAGTGTTTGATACATGTGAGCTTCTTTGGCCCGCCGTGCAGCGTCACCGCCATGCTGAGCTTTTTCTAAAAGTAATTCCCATTTCACCGAGGAGGAGCAGCCATTTTGTTGACATCTTTTTCTTTCTTTCTTTTTTGATATATCCACACACCTCATGTCTTGCCCTATCCATGTTGCGTCATCTCAGCCCCGCCGACCGCGCTGCCCAGCTTTCGCACGTGCGCTTGAGACGTGCGCGATCAGTCTGACGAGATGTGCTGTATGTATGTGCAGGGAACATCCATGCCTCTGGCTCCCCTAGCGGAGCGTTGAGGGCTCCCTCTCCTTTCGGTCCCACCCCGTCTCCATCTTCTCTGGGCATAGCCATGGGTCAGACAAGCTTTGCCAGCCCCCACGGTAAGACGGGCACGACGCTGGCGGCCTCGAAGATGCCTGAACTCCAACTTCCCTTGCCGAGCTGTTGTTTGGGTTGCGAACTTACGGGACAATAAACGTGGCTTTAAAAGAGCAGGCACACCCTTGTACTTATTTTGTGTTCTTATATTTGTGCGCAAGTCAAGATTGTGGCTGTCCCTCACAACAGGTGCTCTGGACCCCAGCTCTCCCTACGCCATGGTGTCTCCAAGCCACAGGGGCCAATGGCCGGGCTCCCCCCAGGTCTCGGGTCCTTCTCCTGGGGCCAGGATCCATGGCATGTCCCCTGGGAACCCATCACTGCACTCGCCACTTCCTGACCCCCACTCTCCGCGTGCTGGAACCGGTAAATACGTCTCTCCAAACATCACGTGTGCATGAATGTTCTTTGTCCGACCATGCCTGTACAAAGAGTTTTTAAAAAAAAAATATTGAAGAAGACCACCACATGCAAACTGTGTATCAGTTGGACAAGAAAACAGCATATTTGCAGGGGTTTTATTCTTTTGTACGATGTCATTGTCTGTTATCCCACTACATGAGCCAATTTTATATTATTTTATTAACAGCCCATTTAAAATTCAGGAGGAACTTAATTTTGACTGCTTGGTGTTGGGGCTGACCTCTCATGGCCCGCGGCTGCTCCTTGGGTCCCCCCCCTTATCGTTCCCTTGTCGGGTGCCCCCATCCGCCCTCCTTTCCAACAAACAAGGGACACTCTCCCGCCTTCGGGCTAGGCGGGAACTGGCTGCATCTCGGGCCTGCGGGTTGGGGGGGCGTCTGGCTCTCCCGGGGGTGGAGGGCCGTGGTTGGCTGGGGGGGTGGCACTGGGTCCCTACGGCCCCCGCTCGGTGGCCGGTTGTCGGGGCGCCTCGGTGGGGCCGGCGTCCCGTCTGGCCGGTCTCGGGTGGATCATGGTCCACAGGGATTCCAGTCTAACCTCATCTGTCAGCCTATTAATCACCCTTTACTGTAGTTTGTACTGAAATTCAATTAAATGGGTGAAAATCTTGATAAATCCAAATTGTGTTGACTAGGTCTGTCAAAGTTAAAGCGTTAACTCATGATTAATCACACACACCAAAAAGAAATTGCATTAATCATGTATTAACTCGGATCAATCACACAGTTTATTTTGACCATGCAAGATTTCTTTCTTTCATGTAGGTTCCCAAATCATGCCCAGCAGTATGCCTCCGCCCCGCAAGCTACCTCAGCGCCCCTGGGCCGCCTCCATCCCCACCATTCTCACCCACAACGCCCTGCACGTGCTTTTGCTGCCTTCGCCCACCCCGTGTCTGGTGCCGGGCCTGGCGGGCAGCTACCTTTGCTCGCCACTAGAGCGCTTCCTGGGTTCGGTCATCATGAGGCGACACCTACAGCGGATTATTCAGCAGGAAGCCAACGTGAGCCTCTGACGAATCAGCCGATCGGCAGAATCCAAATGATATTTGTTCTGTCCCCCCGCTCACTGCTTGCCTCCCGTGCAGCTGTCCATCGTAAACTCCAACGAGCCCGGCGTCATCATGTTCAAGACAGATGTGCTCAAATGCCGCGTGGCTCTTAACCCAAAGAACTACCAGACGCTGCAGCTCAAGGTCACGCCGGAGAATGCGGGTCCCTGGTCCCAGGAGGAACTTCAGGTGCTGGAAAAGTTCTTTGAGATGCGGGTACGTACCGTCACATTGTTCTTCTATTGAGGTCAAATGTGCTGATAAATGTACCACTTGCCAAATCAATGCATGATCAGCTAGCAAAAAAGATGAAAAGTAGCACCAAGTAATTCTGTGGAAAGCATGAAAATGCGAGCCGCGCCTGCACAGGCTGCGAGCAGCGGTCTGCTTGTCCGACTGCACCGCTTTGTTCTGCTGCATAAGAAGGGCAGGGCTCACAAATTGAGATTTATTTCGGTTGTGTGATGAAATAATGCAATTTACTCCATAAAGTAAAATGCCTCTCAGGTTGGCTGAAAGCAAACTGAAAGAGAGACGCGAGCAACCGCGTCATATCCGCGTCCTTCAAAATAAAAGCTCAAACCCATGAAAATACAGGAAGTATACAAAATAAAGCCACAAACGTTCAAGAATGACTCCATTGAAATGTAAACTCAAAACGAATCATTCATTCATCTTCCATTCCGCTTATCCTCACGCGGGTCGCGGGCGCACTGGAGCCTCTCCCACCTATCTTTGGGCGAGAGGCGGGGTACACCCTGAACTGGTCGCCAGCCAATCGCAGGGCACATAGAAACACACAACCATTCGCACTCACATTCACACCTACGGGCAATTTTAGAGTCTTCAATCAACCTAGTACGCATGTTGTTGGGATGTGGGAGGAAAGCGGAGTGCCCGGAGAAAAGCCACGCAGGCACGGGGAGAACATGCAAACTCCACACAGGCGGGGCTGGGATTCGAACGCCGGTCCTCAGGACTGTGAGGCACATGTGCTAACCAGTCGATCACCGTGCCGCCCAAAACAAATCAATCAAATCAAAACAAATCAATATTTTGCTGAAATAAAAATGAATTACAAAACTCTGCTGCACTAGTTCGGTGTTTTCTTTCTACATTTGTTGTACTGTTGAATAAATTTAAAAAAATATTTTCCTATGTGCATTCATCTTTTTCATTTTTAAAGATTTACTCAATATATCAATAAAATGTTGAACTACTCTGTAGTTTCTTTAGTTTTCAGTACAGAAGCTTTAAAACTGGCAGTTTTACACTATTTTCAAAAATCATGTTAATAATCGAGATCGGACGGTATGGAAAAATATATCGGGATTTATTTATTTTTTTTAACCATAAATTCCCTAGACCTAATCCTAAATATTGTTAAAAAAAAAAAAAAAAAAAAAAAAACAACAACAAAAAAAAAATGAAAATGTAATGAAGCCTGCAAAGGCACAACCGATTACACCCTAAAATGATAAGATTTGATCGGGCTATCTGAACGTTGAAATGGAATTTTTATGTAATAAAAAAATGTATGTAATAATGTGTTCGAATCATTTAAAAAACTAAAAATCATGATTGAGCTAATAATTTACGACAGGAAGTTGCATACAAACTAAGAAGTTTTTTGTTCCTGACTTAAGGCTTCTTTATAGTCGCGCGGGCGGTGACCGCACTGACGTCACTGCGGCTATCCCGAGCCCAGTTTGCCTTTATACTCGAGCGCAACCCACGCACGCAATTTTGAAAATGTGCTGCAGTTCTCCTCCGAGTCAGGGGTGTCGCTACGGCTGGTATTGGCTATTGGCCGCTGCATTTTTTGGCCATTTCCGGTAGCTGTTTTTTCCTTTACTTTCCGTAACAAGGAACAAAGCAACGACAATGGCGACCGTGGAACAGTGTCTGCTAGAACTAATGGACCTAGATGACCAGATGATACGTTTAATTATGCCGCCAAATTGATCAAGGCAGCGGCGGCAGTGGTATGTGGACCCGAGAGCAACGCTGAGTACGTCATCACAGCATATGACTAAAACGGTCCACTCACGAGAGATGATCTCCGCGGAGCAACAATTTTCTCCGTGTGCGCGTCAAGTGACGCGTAGGGGCCGTGCGGGCCAATGTGTCGGTCATGTGATACAATGCGGGCGTGGGAGTATAAAGCGGCCTTCAAGGTGCACACGGTGAAGGACGTGTTGATTTTATCGACGCCTGATATCATGTCCTCTTTTCAAGGTTGCCGGGCCCCCCTTCAAGTACAACACTTTGAATGCCTTCACGAAACTTCTGGGGGCGCCCACGCACATCCTCAGGGACTGCGTGCGTATCATGAAGCTCGAACTGGTTGGTTGTTTTCGGCTTTGAAAACTATTTTTCATCATATGAAATTAGGAATATTTTAACATTCTGTCATTGGAGTGTAGAAATAAGATGTTTGAATAGTCTTAATTGTCAAACAAATGTAAAAAGAAAAAGACCATTGTGAATTGCTAAAATAACCAAACAGTTAACCTAAACTTTGATTGCAAATGGTGACGCTAGTCTTCCTGCTGTGAATGTGAGTTGGCTATCTTCTTCTTTATATTCTTCATCTTCTCTTAACAAGCCCTTGTTGAAACTGATCCTTCTGCTAGAATCAGTCACAGACAAATTTCACCCTCGAATTTTGTTTCCATTATGATTACCGTTTAATGTTAGTACTGTCCAAGTAGTAGTGTACAAATGCTCTGCTGAAGTGCTTCACAAACTATTTACCAAGTACCACTTCAAAAAATGTTTGAGCACAAATGCAAATGTATTACAACTGACCTTTACTTAACAAATGCACTGCACTGGGTTTAAAAACAAAAGAGGTTTACGAGCATTATGGGGATTGAATTCAGTAATTCTTCCGCGCACCACTATTGGTACACATAGCCCACTTTGAGAATCAGTGCTCTACTGTGTTGTGAAGGGGTGACTGTCATCCTCCTGCAGTTCCCAGACCAAGCTGGCCAGCTGAAGTGGAACGTCCAGTTCTGCCTGACCATACCTCCCAGCGCCCCCCCCATCGCCCCCCCCGGAACCATCGCCGTGGTGCTCAAGTCCAAGATGCTCTTCTTCGTAAGTTCACGCCGCCGCGAGCGTTCTGCTCACGACTTCCCAAACCCGCTGACACCCTGCGTTGTGGTGCCCGCCCGCAGTTGCAGCTGACCCAGCGCGTGCCCGTGCCGCAGGAGCCCTTGAGCATCATCGTGCCCATCGTGTACGACATGGCGTCGGGCCTGACGCAGCAGGCAGACATCCCCAGGCAGCACAGCTCTTCAGGGGCGGCGGCGCTCATGGTCTCCAACATCCTGAAGAGGTTCAACGAGATGCACCCCGCCAGACAGGGTGAGGCCGCCTCCCGGTCCTGGAAAGGCTGCACATTTGTGAGGCAGACTTTCTTTTTTTTAATGCGCGTGTGTCCATGACACGGGTCAGTTTTTTTTTGCATAGCTTTCAAATTTTGTTTGTGAGCCTGAAGTCCCAATTTTCAACATTGTTTTCCTCAGAGGTCAGTTAAAGCTATCTTGCATTTTTGCCCGTTGACACAGTATATTTTACATTGTTGCAAACATCCACCGCAACAACTATGTTAGACAGTTTTAACCACAAAACCAAAAAGTGCCGTGTGGATGGAACTTCCTAGAGCAGCCGTAAATAATGAGCTTGTAGCAAGGTAAAACGATGTTTCCGGATGGTGTCAAAGCAACACATGGATATTTTACATTGAAAGTAACCTAATTTATAGTTTTAATGGCTCATTTAACCATCCGATTCTGACCTGCATGCATCACTCAAACTAATTTCTGACTACAACAATTACGCTTGTCTTTTATTTAACCAAAATAATGACCGCAGGCTTTAATCTTCATCAACTTTAAGCCGTTTCATGGCTAATTGAGCCCCTGCCTTCGTCCTGCATGCATCCGACTCAGTTCAGCTCAGAAACATTATGTTTACGTCGTTTATTAAAACAAGGTAACGGCCATCGGCTTTCCCTTTCACCAACTCGGCATCATTCGAGTGGCTGATTTAGCCCCTGGGTTTTGATCTGCATGCATCAGACTCAGTTGAGCTCAGTAACATGACCTTTAGGTGATTTTTTTAAAACAAAGTGTTGACGAGTAGCTTTCGTCTTGACTCAAAACAAACAAAGTGAATGCGTGACGTGTGGCCTGAAGAGGAAGTACGCGCGTTCGCGCACACTAAAAACATGGCGGTATAAAACAAGATGTCATTGGTTGTTTAACGTCGCACTTTTAAGAGCAAACGCCAATATCGTTCTTATTATTGTGTGAGTTGAGGTTTCCGTGGGCGTGAACAATCGGACAAATTGCGATCGTCTTTGAGCACATTTCTGCCGTTTCCTTCCCGTCCAGGGGAGTGCACCATATTTGCGTCCGTTCACGAGCTGATGGCCAACCTCACCTTGCCGCCCGGCACGCGGCAGTGAACAACCGCGAGCCTGACGAGGAATGAGTTGCTGCCCGAGACAAAGGCCGCATCCAACAGCGGCGGCGTCTCGTCGGTTCCGACGTCGTGTACGGCTGCCGTAGTGGAGCCCCGTTTCGACCGCTGTCAACCACAAAGTGCTGATTGTCGTAGTTACCGGCTTAAGACGAGCACATGAGGTATATTTTGGATATCAATCTTATTTTTCCCCCTTAATGGGGGCACTTGTAAACAGAATAGTATCTATTGAAATGAAGTTTGTTTACAAAAACATGTACATTGTTGTATATTTGAGTGTTAGCCTCTTTGTTGTTGTAAATTTTGTCACGAAGGATGATGATGATGATGATGATGATGAGAGTCCTTCGTCTTTTGTCACGACCTCTGTCTGCATTTTATCACGCCCTTTCACAACTGTGACACACTTTATAAGGCCGCCCACTGTATTTGATCAAGATGGAAGCATTTGATACGTTGTCCAATTTTGCTATTTAATAAAGCAAACCGAGGAGAGTCTTCCACTGCTAGTTAGCTTGTTTATTTGAGGAAAGACAACCGCAGCACCACATCAAAGATGTTTTTTACCTTTTGTTTCATATACTGGACCAAGTGTTGATTGGAATTTCAGTGACTTCTCTGTCTCCACTTTGCTGCAACAGCCCATATTCTCGCTGCCCTCAGTCTCCTGTGGGATCAAATTGGCTGCATTTGATCGAGATGCGTTTAAAATGCCGACGGGAGGATTTTTACATTCTGTGGGACTTTGCTTTTCCGTGACAGCTTAAATAGCATCTTAGGAATTGGAGTAAAAGCAACAGCACAATTACATTACGTCACCTTCTATCGAAATGTAGTTTACATTTGAAGTTGCAAATAAATAAGCAGTATACGCTCAAGGGCCACATTTCATTTTGAAATCTGAATGAAAGACCATGTCTTTATTTGATAGCGTAATAAAATAATTTTCATGAAAAGTAGTTTACTCTAATAATAGAATTAATTATCCGCTTGTCTAATTTATAAATTATTTTTAAATGTTAAATATATACTGTATATAAAACTCACATTTTGTTTGTTTATATCCAATAAATCAATTGTGATCAAAAATAAATAAGCTAACGAACTAGTAATTGCTTGGTGGGCGGAGTCCTTATTGACGGAGTTGAACGTCATTTGCAGTATTTTGAGTACCAAATTACAATCTAAAGAAGTGGCAAATATAGCGTATGCCGAGTTCTATATCCATAATTGAGTGTAAAAAAACCCCTTTTTTTTTTTTTTTTCCTGAGCATGACGTCATTATGAGCGAGGAGGGGCGTTCACGGCCCCCGCTGACAGACTGCGGCTGCACGGCTGGCACCGGCAGGGCGTGGGCTGGGGGGCAGGGGGTGTTACTTCGATGGAAGCAGCCGACCACTGCTCACGTAGCACCCCGAACGACACTTCTCCGGCCGGTAAATTGGACATTTACCGAGAATGGTCACCTGGACGCTGTGCTAACCGGCGCGCACTCGAACGCACCACCGCCGCTCCGGCAGACATGCGTTAAGTAGCAACTGGCGCTTCCTCCTGCTCTTTCGGTCCTTCCACCTGTGCTCTACATGGATGTCGTCACATTTGCACTCAAGTGATTTTGAAGATGGCGGGATGCTCATCGGAGCCGCTTTGTCAGCCGTGCGTCTACCACGAGGCGTTTAAAGGTGAGTCAACGCTAGCTTTTTTTTTTTTTTTTTTTTTTAATGCTCCATTGACTGTATTGATGCATATTGTTTGGCGTGCGTGTGCGCGTGTGTGTGCGCGCGCGCGCTTAGTGGAGCTTCAGGTGAAGAGACCCCTGATGCCGCTCCGCCTGAGTCCAGACCAGGTGGCTGTGGAGATGCTGTGCCTCTGTGGGCAGCTGGACCTCCTCATCAGGGCGCAGATGCAGGAGGTAGAGCCGCGCTCACCCGAGCGTCCCTGAACGCAGCATTGTTGACATAGCTACAGTACTCTACTGTAAACCCAACCTACGCAGAGATAATGCTCGCTTCCGAGGTATTCATGTACTGTAACAGTAGGATATATTTACAGAATGTGCTTATAATTGGCAGCGTGAAGTGTACGACTGTGTTTTATCACGCTTTGAGCTGTACCTAATCGTTTGGTGAGCATATTTATTTACTTTAGAGCGATACAAAACATTCAAAATGAGCTATTGCAGCCTCAGTGTCAACCCATGCCAATTATATAAAAGCATTTATGTACCGGTACTGTATTGTACCTACAGGCAATTTCTCATGCGTTACATTTGAACATTCTTCTCTTTTACAGTCATAAAAAGAAGTTAACCACTGATTGATAGATTAGATAGATACATACTTTAATCCCCCACAGGGGAAACTGACTCATGATACACATACTGTTAATAAGTGTCAAAATATAAATGTTAAAAATGAGCTAAACTTGGATAACTAGTTTTGAAATCAGAAGCTGGTAAGTCATTGTTCAACTATTGTTCCGTTTATTTTAAAAGGGGGATTAGTCGATTTTTTTTGTAACATCTCAACATTATTATATAAAAGTCAAGAAAATGTGCAATTTTGCTAGACATGAAGTCAATGCACATGATTTGCTTTCACGGCCACATCACATGATTGTGGGGGGGGGGGGCGACTCTAGCCCCCAGGCCTCGAGTATGACACCAGTGCTCCGACCAATAAACATGATGCAAAAGTACTGCCTCATCTGTCAAATTTATGAAAATTCTTAATTTTCCTACATGTAAAAACTTAATGACTGTTAATATTAAGAACGCGTTGGAACTTTACCGGATTGTGTGACTTTAGGTGTATTTTCCCAAGAGGTTTGTTCAAACTGAATTATTGCACAGATATACAACGTCCCAACTCCAATGAAGTTGGGACGTTGTGTTGAACATAAATAAAAACAGAATACAAAGATTTGCAAATCATGTTCAACCTATATTTAATTGAATACACTACAAAGACAAGACATTTAATGTTCAAACAGATCGTTATTAGCAAATAATCATGAACCTAGAAGTTTATGGCTGCAACTCGTTCCAAAAAAGCTGGGACAGGGTCACGTTTACCACTGTGTTGCATCACCTTTTCTTTTCACAACATTCAATAAACGTTTGGGAACGGAGGACACGAATTGTTGAAGCTTTGTAGGTGGAAATCTTTCCCATTCTCGCTCGATGTACAGCTTCAGCCGTTCAACGGTCCGGGGTCTCCGTTGTCGTATTTTACGCTTCATAATGCGCCGCGCATTTCCAATGGGAGACGGGTCTGGACTGCAGGCGGGCCAGTCAAGTACCCGCACTCTTTTACTACGAAGCCACGCTGTTGTAACACGTGCAGAATGTGGTTTGGCATTGTCTTGCTGAAATAAGCAGGGGCATCCATGAAAAAGATGTCGCTTGGATGGCAGCGTATTGTTTCTCCAAAACCTGTATGTACCTTTCGGCATGAATGGTGCCTTCACAGATGTGTAAGTTCCCCATGCCATTGGCACGAACACAGCCCCATAACATCACATATGCTGGCTTTGGAACTTTGCGTCCATAACAGTCCGGATGGTTCTTTTCCTCTTTGGCCCGGAGGACTCGACGTCCACCATTTCCAAAAACAATTTGAAATGTGGACTCGTCGGACCACAGAACACTTTTCTACTTTGCGTCGGTCCATCTTAGATGAGCTCGGGCCCAGAGAACCCGGCGGCGTTTCTGGGGGTTGTTGATAAATGGCTTTTGCTTTGCATAGCAGAGTTTCAAGTTGCACTTACGGATGTAGCGCCGAACTGTATTTACTGACATTGGTTTTCTGAAGTGTTCCTGAGCCCGAGCGGTGATATCCTTTACACATCGATGTCGGTTTTTGATGCGGTGCCGAATGCGTGATCGAAGGTCACGGCCATTCGATGTCGGTTTTCGGCCTTGCCGCTTACGTGCAGTGATTTCTCCAGATTTTCTGAACCTTTTGATGATATTATGGACCGTAGATGATGAAATCCCTAAATTCCTTGCAATTGTACGTAGAGGAACATTGTCCTTAAACTGTTGGACTATTTTCTCCCGCACTTGTTCACAAAGAGGTGAACCTCGCCCCATATTTGCTTGTGAATGACTGACCAATTCAGGGAAGCTCCTTTTCTAGCCAATCATGGCACCCGCCTGTTCCCAATGAGCCTGTTCACCTGTGGGATGTTCCAAACAGGTGTTTGATGAGCATTCCTCAACTTTCTCACTCTTTTTTTGCCACCCAGCTGTCCCAGCTTTTTTGGAACGTGTTGGAGCCATACAATTCTAAGTTCATGATTATTTGCTAAAAACAATCAAGTTGACCAGTTTGAACATGAAATATCTTGTCTTTGCAGTGTATTCAATTAAATATAGGTCGAACATGATTTGCAAATCATTCTATTCTATTTGTATTTATGTTTAACACAACGTCCCAACTTTATTGGAATTGGGATTGTATTTTGTATTCAAACACCAATCTGTAAATGTCGATCAGAAGGTGAAGGTGTACCTAATGAAGTGTCCACATCACATGTTGCATTCACGCTTACGGTACACACAAAGACTGTTTTTCATTGCTGTTGCAGTTCCAGGAACAGTTGAGACAAGGCTGTAGTCCAGAGGAATCTGACACCTTCCAGGCTCACGGTTAGCCTCAACAACATATTGGACAGTATTTATGAATATTGTTTTGTAGTATTTCAATGTACCTGCTCCCATCTTCCAGGATCCGAGATTCTCGACCAGATGCTGCAGTGCCTTGAACATCTACCAAAGCCGATGCCACAGCTGGAGGTAAAACATCTCACGCTCAGCTGTACGTCAGCGCTGGGCAGACTTTTCTGCTTGATTAGGTCAGTGATTATCTAAGTGCGGTATGTGTACCACTAGTGGTGCACTGGCGCTCTCTAGTGGTACATGACAGAATCACTAAATGTTCAAACTGTGCATAATGTTACAGTGGCTTAAATTTGGAAGTATGGGTTTTAATGGTCCATATGTCATAAGTTGATTTAATGTATTTTTTTTTGGTTCAAGAAAATGAAACTGGCAGTCATTTCCCATAATATCAATACATTTTGGAAGCATTTGCTCAATTACGAATTGCACTTGGAACGCCTCCTTTTCATCGCCAAAATCGACACGCCCTCATGTGTTGTTGTGACCAAATTCACTGCATAGCTGCTGTGGAAAAAGGAATGTACTATACTATAAAGAGGCAGTATTACTCATATTTTATATATTGTAGCTGTTGGGTGGAATCCCCTCCATCACCAAAATGACAACATTTTAGGAAATCCCCCAAAAAATGCTCGACTCTCCGAACACCGCTTGCTTCAAGTTGATATTATACCTGATATTGCTGTCGCACACACACATCAAAATTATGTTCAATTGCTAATTTAACATGTTGAAAAATGGCTATTTTATTAGGGTGTCATTGATGCAAATGATACAAAAATGGCGGGCGAGTGCCACATCCTTGCAACAAATAAGATCACGTTAGTGCTCAGTGGTCCGGATTAAAGAACAGAGCACAGCGACCGTACGTGGCCCGTGTGACAGTGCTCATCCCTGCTGCAGATCCTGTGAGTGGAAAACAAAATGTGGGGGGAAAAAAAAACAGTCTCCATGTTGCCTGTGTAGGACTACCTGGACATGGTGGGGCTGTCAGCCATGTTTCCACGTGTGGAGGTGTTCCTCATTCAAGGCAGCCCGGTGGACATGCTGGAGAGGCCGCCGATGGACGGTAAGGTTTCGTCGCCGCAGCCGCAAAACCTGCTCGACGACGTACATACGATTGACGCGCGTGAAAGATCCCCTGCGCTCTACTCTTTTACTCGCACCTCCTCAATTTGTTTGGATTTCAAAACCATTTGTCTCATGTCGTCATCACAAACTGTTTGTGCGGGCGGCGTGGCGCAGAGGGTAAGCGTGCGCCCTGCAACCGGAGGGTCGAGCGCAGGTCGTCGTCACGTCCCTGGACCGGACGCTTAACCCAAACGGCGTCACTGCAGGCTGACGTTTCCTTTGCAGACTATTTCTCGCACATCGCCAAAGTGAATCAGCTGCTGGTGCTGAGTCAGCAGCTGGAGGAGGACGTCAGGCACCTGGGAAGTCACAAGTACATCGCCCACCAGCTCTCCGTGATATACGTAAGATCTCTTGCTTGCCTTTACTTTAAAGCGGCTTGCTGTTGATTAAAAGCGACTTTTTCCATTTTCGGGGCAGCAAGTAGTCAGCTCCTTCCGAGGCGTCGACATCTTCTCCGAGACGAAGAAGGACATCGAGGCCAACTTCAAGCAGATGAAAGAATCTCTGGTGCAAGACGAAGGCTTCGGGCACCAACCTCAGCTGGCTGCTCGTTACATCCACTGGTGAGTTCAAGTGTATCCTGTAAAACAAAGGCACGGAATGTTTCAGGGCTCCTCGGAGGGTCATAGCATCTAAATGTACAGAAATATAGGATGCAACAATTAAACGCATGTTTCTTATAAATTATGAGCCTTTTAGGCTTTTTCAGATTTGATTTTGCCTGATCACAACCGTGTATATTTACATTAAGATATTTGCATTACTACACACACACACACACACACACACACACACGTATATTTTGTACAATCAATCTTTTTTTTTTTTTTGTTCTCCTCCAATAATGAAATTTGCACTGGACAGTGCCCAGCACACTAGAAATATATTTGTGTAGTAACTACTGTGTAGTTCATCATTCTTCATCACGACTGTCCTCACAATCGGACTCAACCTGTTCAACGGCTCCACGTAGCTCTGCAAGCATTCAGGTTGGCATACGCTGTACGGTACCTGCGGTCAGTGTTGGGAAGAAGAGGACTTGGTCACAATTCCAAGTTACCCTGTTGAAAATGTCATAGTCGTGGAACTATTTCAATGACTTTCACAAAGTAATGGAACGGATTTCATTTGTATTGACTTTTCTTCATTTTGACCGACTGCATCAACAGGACCCTTGGATGTTCCCTCGAAAAAAAAAAAAGAATTTACAAACAATAGATCATTATTTTGGAAAGAATACATACAGTATTTGTTCTTTACATCAATAATAAACAGATAAGGGAGGGTGGATGGTTGTTTGTTTCTATGTGCCCTGCGATTGGCCGGTGACCGGTTCAGGGCGTACCCCGCCTCTCGCCCGAAGATAGCTGGGATAGGCCGCGGCACGCCCGCGACCCGCGTGAGGAGAAGCGGTAAAGAAAATGGATGGATGGATACGATTGGCCGGCATTACAATTAACATGGCAACGCATCAAGGCTTAAATCTGATTGGACCAATAAAGCGAACCTCCACATAGACGTAGTGGAAGCAGTGCAGCCAAGAGAAACACTACAAAATGAAGAGAATAGAGTTTTAGGAATAAATCAATGTCATTTCATGGAATAAATAATAGTATTTACGTTGCGGTCAGTGCTCCTGATGTGTTTAGACCAGCGACCGACCGAGGCCTTCCCGGTTGCTGGCCCTGACGGCTCACCACCGCTGCTTAATCTGCATTTTGTTGCCTTTTACAAATTGTCACATGTGAAATGACAATAAAGTTGAATCTAATCTAATCTAATCCCATCCAATCCGGTCTGACGACATTTATGATTCCATCTGCAGGGTACTCGACGTCACTCACGAGCTGACGTCGGCGGTTTTGTCGCTACCGGACGAGCTGACCGACGACCTCGACCAGGCCGTGACCTTCATGTCCCAGTTTGTGACCACCGCCCCACCCAGTGGGATACATTCTTAAAGTAAAAAAAAAAACACCCCAAAAAACTCACACGGTGCTACGCCATTTGACTGGACAGTGGGATTATAAAATCCACTTAATTTGTCCACATTTTTGCAAGGGTTCGTCTGAATCTTGGCCCGGTTGTCACTCCTGTTACGAACGTTTTTTATAGCTGTGATAATAAATTGAAACGCGATGGACGGCTTGTCATGTTTGCGATTATTACTCCCTTTTCACGCACGCGGCGGCCGCCGCCAAGTCGAGAGCTACGTAATAAAGTGAAACCACAACTCTTCAAGCCACACGGCATTTCTGTCTCTCGGTTGTTTCGGGGTTTGAGTGTGGCCTCCTCCAGGCTGACGACGGTCCCGAGGCTACAGCTACATCTCAATCAACTGGAATATATTTTTTCTAATCCAGTGAGATGTATCTTTCATGTATCTCCGCAACTGTGGGACGAGTTGGCCGGCCGCGGCCGTCTTTTCTTCTGCGGAGGGCGGGACCATCGGTTTCCCGCAAACACCCGGTCCTGTTGCAACTCGACCGGGTTGACACCTCTCTACCGCTCTGGCACTTTTCTACCGTTTTTCCACCTCTCTACCGCTCTGCCACCTCTAGACTGCTCTACCACCTCTCTACTGCTTTTCCACCCCTCTACCGCTCTGCCACCTCTACCGCTTTTCCACCTCTCTCCCGCTCTGCCACCTTTCTACCGTTTTCCACCTTTCTACCCTTTTTCCACCTCTCTACTCTACAAGCTAAAAGAGCGAATCATTTCATAAACTGATTCGGTTCAGTTCGGTCACTAAAAAGATTCGCTTTGACATCTGTGGTCACGAAGTCCTTTGAACGTCTCGTGCTGGACCACCTCAAGAGTGTCACAGGTCCCCTGCCGGACCCCCTGCAGTTTGCCTACCAAGCGAACAGGTCTGCGGATGATGCGGTCAACATGGGACTGCACTTCATCCTAGAACACCTCGACAGTGCAGGGACCTACGCGAGGATCCTGTTCGTGGACTTCAGCTCAGCGTTGAACACCATCATCCCTGAACTCCTTTCCTCCAAGCTTCTCCAGCTCAGCGTCTCACCTGCCATCTGCCATTTACAGCTTTCTGACGGGCAGGACCCAGCAGGTCAGGCTGGGGGAGGCCACCTCATCCGCACGCAGCATCAGCACCGGGGCGCCCCAAGGTCGTGTCCTCTCTCCGCCGCTCTTCTCTCTCTACACGAACGACCGCACCTCAGCGAACCCGACTGTCAAACTCCTGAAGTTTGCAGATGACACCGCTGTCATCGGCCTCATCGAGGACGGTGACGAGTCTGCATATCGACGGGAAGCGGAGCGGCCGGAGCTGCGGTGCGGCCGACGCGACCCGGAGCCGAACACGCTCGAGACTGTAGAGATGATCGTGGACTTCAGGAGGCGTCCTTCGCCACGGCTGCCCCTCACGTTGTCCGGCCGCCTCGTGTCAACCGTCGAGACCTTCGAGTTCCTGGGAATTACAATCTCTCAGGACCTGAAGTGGGCGACCGACATCGACTCCGTCCTCAAAAAGGCCCAGCAGAGGACGTACTTCCTGCGGCTTCTGAGAAAGCACGGCCTGCCACCGGAGCCGCTGAGACGGTTCTACACAGCGGTCATCGAATCGGTCCTGTGTTCTTCCATCGCAGTCTGGTTCGGTGCCTCTACAAAAAAGGACAAACTCCGACTGCGACGGACAATCAAAACTGCTGAAAGGATTGTCGGTACCCCCCTACCCACCATTGAGGACTTGCACGCTGCAAGAACTAAGACAAGGGCGTGCAAAATCCTCTCGGACCCTCCGCATCCCGGTCACCACCTCTTCCAGCTACATCCCTCAGGTAAGCGCTACCGATCCATGCAAACTAGAACTAGTAGACATTCCAACAGCTTCTTCCCTCTTGCGATCAACTTCTTAAACACCTAACCTATAATTCCATTACAATAAAATGGCAATTTTTTGACTTGAGTTCGTTGTCACATTTCTGTGGGGCCAATTATGTATGACTCGTGCGTGCACTCACTGTAGTTGTCTCGCCACGCCGCACTATTTGCATATACTGGCCACTCATGCCAGAGTAGCATCTGCTCCATTTGCACACGGATTGAGGAGTATCTGTAACATTTGCACGACCGACATTGTCCCAGATGATCGCACTACTCGTCACTTTAAACCGCATACACGCCTTGAAGTCTCGGCACCCTTTGCACAACGGTCATTGCACCGGACTATTGCAATATGAGTCATTCGAACTGCTCTAAGTGCTCGAGGACTCTGCATCTTTTTGCACAATTGTTTTTTGTCAATGTCTTTATGTCTCCAAAGTGTTCTGTAAATTGACTGTCTGTCGTACTCGAGCGGCTCCAACGACCGGAGACAAATTCCTTGTGTGTTTTGGACATACTTGGCAAATAAAGATGATTCTGATTCTGATTCTTCTGAACGAAACGTTTCGCGAACGTAACAACACTAGAAACCAGTCGCAAAACGACTGCATGTGCCAGCCACCACGGCAACCTGCACACCATCACCGACTCATTTCGGCCGCTCCGAACACACCTTCATACACGGTTTTCAATCTAATCTAATCTAATCTAATCTAATCTAATCTAATCTAATTTTATCTATCTATCTATCTATCTATCTATCTATCTATCTATCTATCTATCTATCTATCTCTAAAACATTAATGGAAGTCATTTTAGTAATTAAAAAATTTTTTTTGATAGCTGGAATCCCCACGGAAGTCATGAATGGAAAGGGAGCACCAAAATAACACTCTTTTCAATGTTACCTGAATGCAGCACGGCACGGACCAATCGGTTAAGGGGGCGGAATTTATACAGCTTGACGTTTGGTGAGAATATCCAATCACACAATTCCGGTTTAGTATTTCAACCAATCACGAACGTTCTGGCTCTTCCTTAAACTTGACTGTGAGAGCCACGGCAAAGAAAAGGGAAAAAAAACAAAAAACAAACATGCAAGCGTTTGGTCAGTTATTTGTTTCGGATCCATTTTTATTTAAACATATCAAATGATGGTCGCCGGAGAATGACCCACGGCGATAACGGTAAGCTTGATAGTTGTTTTATTATTTGCTACGTTTGTCAACAAGTCTGACTTCATTGTGACTATCAACGTGTACTGGGTTATGATTCATATTTGGCTTTCGGGTGTGTTACTAGTGTAGCGAAGTGCTCTCCGGGCTGCCAAGGCACCGTTCATTTCCCTTGTGACTGTGCCGAAGTGCCCCTGGGCAAAGTGCCCGCTTCCTTGTGAAACCCTTTTCTAAAATGTGCCCTGTTTTACTTTTGTCGATCCTTATGAGGCTTTTAAACTTAACCGCTGCTGCGTCTGTAGTTTAAGTCGCCGTAATACGCAGCACGCCAAATCACCACAGAAGTCATCCAAAGGTACTTTTCGATGTTGAAAAGTGCGAGCACAAGCCTGAAGGCATCGGTGTTCAACGTGCGGCCCGAGAGGCATTTGTGGACCGCTTATTCCAATCATCAGAACAAACGACACACGCAAAAGCTTTCATTCTGTATGCAAAAGAGGATTTTGCACTTTGGTAGTAGTGGAAGAGGCGCACAAACGTATCACGGAGGTTCAGATCGTAACCTAATTATTTGATCTCTGTGATAGTTTGCGGGAGGCCATTAAAGCCATGTTTTATGGAAGTACGAAACTGAAAAACTACGGTCCATATTCGAGCGTACTAAGCAGTACTCCACCGCTACAAGATAGCACGCATTTTTTCCCCCCAAAATGAGATATCACACTAATACTTTTTGCTTTGTCACCATGGACACCAATCAGAGATGAAATTGTTTCATGAAAAACCTCTAGGTTTTACTGCTTAAGCATATTGTTTTGGTTTGAGCATTTTTCATAAACAAAAGGTGAAGTGGGCACTTCTCTTGTTTGCATTTTTCTGAATGTGGCACTCATCCCTTTAAAATGAATGCTTGTCTAGCAACGTTTGTACAATCGAATTAAATGCAGTTGTGTTGTCGGTGGCAGAATTACTGCAGAATAGAGAGAGAAACCAGTTAGTAGCGTTCTTGAAGGTGAAGACGCAAAGATGGAGCAGACTAACGAGAGCATCGTGGGCCTGTGGCAACATGATTAAATGATGGTCCTGGTCCCGGTCCCGGTCCCGGTCAAGGTCAAGCTGTGCACATCATTCTGACTTCTGGATGTTCCCGGTGAAGCAAGTCACATGAGTGCTGTGTGAAGAAGGACATGATACCAGACCCCGCGTCTGCAGCCGCATCCGGACCCTCTAAGCTTAAGTACCTTTTTTTAAAAAAAAAAAAATAATAATTTTTTTTTACCTTACACTCAGTATGTTTCCGACGGGCTCGTTTATTTTGAATCGCCGTACAATAATGTCTGTTTGTTCTTGGCAGTAAAAGCTCAAGCCAGGCCGAGACAAACTCCTCAGGAGCTGTCAACAATTCCGAGGATGAGTCCGGCAACGAGAACCGACGCAGGAGGGGGGTAAGTTGTTCATGCTGCTTTCCAGAAAACTGGAAAATCGGAAATTTAAGAGCCCCGGCCAGGAAAAGTGCCGCTCAGAGTCTGATTGGCAAAGTACTAAACCTCCTTGTCAAAAACTGTAATTGATGTAAACAGGTCAATGGCAGTGAATGGTTGGCTTCTAATTGACGAGTGTACTCGTCAATGGCAGTGAACGCGTGTGTCTTTGTGTAAAACGCAGCGGCGTAGGAAAAGAACTCACAAGGAAGTGGAGAATGTCACGAGCGAAAGGGCCGAAAGTGGGCGCGGCAGCGTCGGAAAGGACAACGTCTGCCGCCGTAAACGCGCGCACGCGGAAGCCGTCACTTTGTTCGATGTCATCTCCATGGGTCCGAGCGCCATGCGGGTAAGATCCACCGTTACGACGTGCCGGTACTTTGCCGGTTCTGATCGACCCGTGAGCAGGCGGTGATCGACGGCTGGAAGGAGGCGTACGCCGAGGACAGAGACGCGGCCCTCCTCGACCTCGTCGGCTTCTTCGTCCGGTGTTGCGGCTGCAAAGGTGAGCGGCCGTCAATCGCGCCAAGACCCTCGTCTCTGAGCGTCTGTGATAATGTTTTTTTGCGTTTGTTCTGCAGGTGTGGTCACAGCTGAAATGTGTCACGCCAAAGGCGACCGCAAGGCCACGGACAAGATGGTGGACGAGTTGGCGGAGGACTCGGATGAGGTTGAACGACGATAACAACTGGTTGCATCTGTCACTCGAGTTTTTGCTAATCGTGTACATGCGACATATTGCGTGTTAGGTTGCCGGGCTGCAGTCCAAGAAGTTTCTGGCTTTTCCGTGGATTCTCACAGTCACTTGGCCCACGCATGCAGTAAGTAATGTCTCCTTTGCCACCAATCAATCAGTCAATCAATCAATCAATCAAATTTACAATGAATGGAGGAAACCGTCAGTAAATAATTCTATTTTTTACATCGATTATTTTGACTTCATATGACAAGAAAATTCAGTTAAATTTGTTCATTTACATTAAATAAATAAAGCAACCAAAAAAATAGTAATTATGATTCATGGACAGTCCCGATTACCAGTAAGTAAATATTTTAAAATCTTTTAAAAATATTTGTAATATATTTTACTTTTTTTTTCTCTACGTAAGATGGACGAGCACACAGTCTTTAACATCCACCAGCTCTATGATGTCATGGAGGACTGGCAGAGGTTTCCAGTGGAAACCTCTGGATCTTTGACACTATGTCCAATTTGGACATTTTCTCCTCGGGGTGTACTCCCCTTTGTTGCCATTGGTTTAGCCGTTAAGGGCTGTGTGTTTAAGTTATTTTGAGCGAACATTACATTTACACTTTTACACAAGCTGCACATTAAGACTACTTGACATGATAGCAAAGTGTCGTCCCATGAAATGTTATACTAACATATTTACAAAAATGAGGGGTGTACTCGATTTTGTGAGCTGCTGTATCTATTTTAAATGAATGTCGAATGAGCAAAAATACTCACGCAAGAATAATTTCCCACAGTTGCCAATATTTCCTCCAATTTGTAATTTACAATTGACATTAATGAAACTTGTCAATTTTTGCGTCGACAAACAAAACCTGATGGGTTAAAATCGTCGATGGCGGCAATGTGTGACCGCGTGTCATGTGCCGCTTTCCTTCCCCCGCGCACTGCAGGACAGCAGCGAGTACCCGCTGATCCAGCCGGCGCCGCGCGGCCGACGCTTCCACTCGGAGCTGTGCGACTTTGTGCGCATGTTGGTGTGCCGGTGTCGGCGCAGCCTCCTCTTCGACAGCTACTTGATGACCGCGCTCGTCTCCCTGCTCTCCCACCTCTCCGACTCTCGCGTCCGCGCTTTCCGACACACCTGCACGCTAGCAGGTAATGACACAAACAAGTTGGGCGTTTTGCTTTGAAGCAGCCACGTGTTTTTTCAAGATGAAAGCCACGTAGAGACTTAACAGATGGGCAATGCTTGTTTGCAAAGAATTTTCGTCATTTTGTGCGTGGTTGTAGATAAGATTAAAGAGCAATTGTAGGCTGCACCGCTGTACGATTAGGGGGGGGAACCACACCTCAAAAACACACCTTTTTTCTTGGACCCCAAACAATTAGAAGTTGGCTGTTTTTCATTGGACTGCAGCCATTTATAACTTGTGCCACAACAACAACTCCTTCAATACATTTTGGGAGAAACGCTGCACTTTGTAATAGTACATGAGCACTAATAATTTTACTTTTTTTTTAATTACATTTTTTTTACTTACCGATTGTTTTTTAAAATAATAGAAAAAAACAGATTTTAATGTTTTTAATGAAGTCTTTTTTCTAAGTATGAATAATAAAACCTAGTGGTTCGTTGAATGCCATTGCGGTAATTTTATACTAAATAGTTAAGTATGGATAAAATATAACCTTCTATGTAATGTATTGCCATGCGATTGGCCGGCGACCGGTTCAGGGTGTACGGTGCCTCTAACCCAAAGTCAGCTGGGATTGCCGCCAGCTCACCCACGACGCTAGTGAGGATAAGCTCCACACAAAATGGTTGGATGGATATAATATAATACAATATAACAAAATGCATATTTAACTTGAGAAAGTTGTATGTTTTCGTGTCCCTTCTGTATTATAAAACAATCTTTGAATGTTATTAAGTTGCAGTTTGACATACCGTAGCAGTCAAATGTTTGCAGAATGTAAAGTAACTGTGTGTGGAGTTCCTCATGGAAATGTCTTAAGTCCACACGTTTTGTCTGCTCCGCCACATTTACTGCAATTTTGAACTCCTGCAAGTCCACTTTGTCATATTAAATACCGTATCGCTGGTGTCGGGCGGAAAACCTCCCATCTCCGAAACCAGGACTTTCGAGGCACGTTTGTTGAACCATTAACGACGCCTCATCGAAGAGAGCAAGCCATTTTCAACACTTTCCATGGGTCAATAATTTTCATCCATTTTCTACCGCTTATCGGAGGTCGGGTCGCGGGGGCGGTAGCTTTAGCAGGGACGCCCAGACTTACCTCTCCCCAGCCACTTCATCCAGCTCTTCCGACGGGATCCCGAGGCGCTCCCGGGCAAGCCGAGAAACGTAGTCTCTCCGGCGTGTGCCGCGTCGTCCCCGGGGTCTCCTCCCGGTGGGACGTGCCCGGAACACCTCACCGGGGAGGCCTCCGGGAGGCATCCTAATCAGATGCCCGAGCCACCTCATCTGGCTGGAAACTCATTTCGGCCGCTCGTATCTGAGATCTCGTTCTTTCGGTCGCGACCCGCAGCTCGTAACCACAGGTGAGGGTAGGAACGTAGATCGACGGTAAATCGAGAGCTTCGCCTTTCGGCTCAGCTCCTTCTTTACCACAACGGACCGATACAAAGTCCGCATCGCTGCGGACGCCGCACCGATCCGCCTGTCGATCTCCCGTTCCGTTCTTCCCTCGCTCGTGAACAAGACCGCAAGATATTTGAACGCCTCCACTCGGGGCAAGATCTCATCCACGACCCGCAGAGGGCACGGCACGCCACCTTTTTCCGACTGAGGACCACGGTCTCAGATTTGGACGTGCTGATTCAATAATTTGTTGGGTCAATAATTTGTACAAAGAAAAGAAAAATAACAAAAAAATATATGGAATTGACCAAATTTGGAGATAGCAGGTTTGGGCCTGACGCCGGCATTGTACTACTTTCCATATGTCAATGGCCTATTTCTTCCTTTGATGTGTTTCCCATCGTTTTGATTAGCGGTAAAACTGCTGAGCTCGCTGACTGACGTGGCTGTCAGTCTGAGCACGAGTGTTGAAAAAAGTCCAAAGCTGCAGCAGGCGCAGAGGCCAAGCCGACATAAGACTCAGGCAGAGCGAGCGCTACAGAAAGCGGAGGAGGTACGAGACGCGGCGCTTTCCTCTCGCCGGCACACCGATAACATTCCAAACCTTTGTCTTCAAGGTGCGGGAGAAAAGAGGCGAGCTGGAGCGCACGATGGACGTCATTTTCAAGGCCGTCTTCCTCAAGCGCTATCGGTACAACTACGCTGTGCTTCTCCAGACGTGCTGTCGGGAGCTCATATTTTTCTGTGCGTGTGTTTTGCCCAGTATGTCTTTATTTGGCGTTTTCATACTGACATTCAACATAGCAAAACAATCAGCACAGTTTTGGTTTTTGTGTCCGGTATAGGGCTGCACGATATTTTGTCATCGCGATGTACGCGTGTGGCGTGGTGAGATCGCAGGGTTGGCTGTGATGTTAGTGTACTGGAAGATACAGTGAATCAACTGTAATATTAAAAGTGACCAGCAGAGGGACCTGTTGCATTTCCTATTTTGCTCTTCAGAGTGAAACGAAGCAAGCAAGGTGTGTTCAGAGACACTGTGTAAATGGTAGTGACTGTGTTCTTTTGTAATACAGCACATCATTGTAAAAATGGATTACGAGGAAAATGTATTTGTAGCAGAATGCTTCAGTTATACACTGTATGATCACACTGTGGTAAAAGGGAATTTATTTTGTTTTGTCATAAAAGAATAGATACATAATTTTGTTAATATACCGGGTGATTGAAATTAACACCCTATTTTTAAGTCATTGTAATTGATTTCTGAACTATAGTTCTTACAAGAAAGTGTATTGCATGGAGTTTTATTTAAAATTCGATACAGGCGGCAACATTAGCCACCAGTTTCTCAAGCTGCATGGGAACCGCATGAACTGATTTCACAAGGAACTCTTGTGGAGTTTGCCTGTTTTCCCTGTTCCTGGGTGGGTTTTCTCCGGGGCACTCCGGTTTCCTCCCACGTCCCCAAAACATGCACGGTAGGTTGATTGAAGACTCTCAATTGCCCGTAGGTGTGAATGTGAGTGTCAATGGTTGTTTGTTTCTATGCGCCCTGCGATTGGCCGGCGACCGGTTCAGGGTGTACCCCGCCTGTCGGCCCAAGATTGCTGAGATAGGCGACCCGCGTGAGGAAAAGCGACACAGAAAATGGATGGATGTAAAAACACCATTCAAGCAACAAGTTTTTTTTCCTCGTGTTATTGTTGCAAGTCTCCTTAAGAGATCCCAATCCCCGATTGCCTCGTGTTCTTTGAATGTGGAAGGTCTTGTTGTCGTTGGCATGGCAAAGAGCTGTGTGCGCGTGCTCGACAGTGACGTGCATCCGGAAATCCGTTCCCTCTGCGTGGAGGAGTTGGCCTTGTGGATGCGGCGCTACAGCTCTGTGTTCCTCACTGACACTTACCTCAAATACATGGACTGGATGTCATACGACAAGGTGAACGAGATATGCGGCGCGCATGGCAAACGCAATTTTCCATTCCCAACAATGCTCTTTGCCTTCGGTCCTGTAGATTCCAGATGTGCGTCTCAAGTGTGTTTTCGGCCTGCGGAGTTTATACGGCGATCCCGTTCTTCTGCCCGAACTGGACCTCTTCACCAGCCGCTTCAAGGTAACCGAACGGCGCGAGCTCGAAAATGTGAGGTTGAAGTGCAGGATTAAGCAATGACGCGAGACCGTGAACACCGAGCGATTCAATCCACAACTAAACATCATACGTGCTGTACTTGTAATGTTTCAGCTTGGTAAAAGTCAAAGTGGTAAAAGTCGGCGTTCATGTTGTTCAAATAAATAATACAAATAGGAAAAGGTTTTTGCCATTGTTTCATTTTTGGGCCAATTTTTAGACAATAGTATTTATATATCACCAAATTGGCCATATTTTCATATTTGTTCAGATATCAATACTATTGGTCAATTCCCACGTGGGTAAGTAACATGGTCATTATTTAATAATAGATCATTTTGATAATTATAGCTTTCAGCAAACAGAAACCCCAACCCGCCCGTCTCATATAAAATGATTATAATATTACGTCAGAAACAATGAAACTGATTTTTAATGTAGAAATTAGGCAGGAATCTTCCCTCTGAAAAGTGTTAAGCAAATGAATGGCGCCGTCACGATGCCCCATCCGTAGCGCTCGTCTTGTCTTCCAGGATCGTCTGATCTCCATGACGCTGGACAAAGACAACGAAGTTGCTTTCCAGACCATGAAATTGCTGCTGCTCATCTCCAAGTTGGTCCCCGCTCCTCAGTATCAGAGATGAGACTTTTTCTTTCACCGTCGCGTCGGCTTCACGGCCCTGCATGTCTGGAACCTTTCAGAACGTGCGAAGATGTGCTCAGTGCGGATGACTACGAGCTTCTCCTGCGGCTGGTTTATTGTTCGCAGCGCCCCCTTGCAGCCACAGCTGGTGAGCTGCTGTTCTTCAGGTAGGCGCTTTTGGTAAAACGGCAACAACAACAACTTGCGAATCCAATGACCCAAAAATGCTGGACAATATTTCACGGGGAAAGGCTGAAAGGATGTCTATGTTCCGCATGTATACTGGTAATATAAAAACACGAAACTAGAGCACAATCATTTCTTCAAAAATACACTGATTTTTTTTTTTAATTCAATAAAAAAGAAACCAAAAACTTCCTGGAATGTTTGAAGTCGAGTCCAAACGGATCTGGTTTGTGTTTCTGTCAGGCTTCTCGGTGCCGATGAGGCGGCCGCTAACAATCGGGATGAAAAGAGTCAAGAGGAGGAGGCTCATAAACGACAAAGTTTTGCAAGACTCAAGGCCCTGCTGGAATTCTACCAGAACTCTAAGGTGTGAGTTTCCCCCCCCCCCATGGAAATGCCTGCCATTGATGTCCATGTGTGTACACTAGCTGCACGCGCACGTGGTCTACCTCGTGGACAGCCTGTGGGACTGCAGCGGAGGCCTGCTGAAGGACTGGCCCACTATCACCTCTTTACTGCTGCAAGACCCTCACAGTCCCTCGCCGGGTACACGTCGGCAAGATTTGCGCTCGCTCTTGTCGGAGCGCCTTGTAAAGAAACGACTGTCGCTTGTTGCTAGGCCTCACTCGGGAGGAAGAAGCGCTGCTAGCGGAGGTCGCGCTCGCCTCCGTGCGTCAGGCGTCCGAGGGGCCGACGCTGGCCGGGAGGAGCGGCGCGAAGAAGGTAGCCCATTTTGTACGCTCGGTCATATTGCTCCATATTTTAGGCAGTAAGGATGAAGGCAAACCGGATGAGAAAAAATCATAACAAAGGAAGTGTTTCATGGGAAAAGTGTATATACAGTGGAACCTCGATAAAACGGACCGTCGGGACTGAAAATTGTTTCCATTGGTCACTTAAAATGCCGTTGACGAAGTCTGTCAGTTCTGGAATTTGGCCACTGTTGTTTACTGGCGCTGTGGCGCAATGCAGGCAGAGAATGGGACTGACGTATTTCCTGGTCACCGATATACAATGTGACCGGATCCTCCCTTGCCTACGTGGCGGCCGTGTTGAATGTGGGGCATTGACGTGGCGGCCATGTGACGATGGCATCTCGTCTCCGGTTTCCTCCCACATCCCCAAAAACGTGCGTGCTCGGTTGATTGAAGACTCTAAATTGCCCGTAGGTGTGAACGTGTGCGCGAATGGTTGTTTGTCTATATGTGCCCTGCGATTGGCTGGCGACCGGTTCCGGGTGTACCCCGCCTCTCGCCCGAAGATGGCTGGGATGGGCTCCGGCGCGCCCGCGACCCCAGTGAGGATAAAGCGGTGCGAAAGATGGATGGAATTCATAGCGAGCCATTGTGTAATAACACTGGAACAATCAAGTTGTGCTTCTCCCAGGTGATGAGTTCCAGAGAGAAGAAAGTTCAGCTTGATGACTGCACAACGCTCACGCAGCATTTCCTCACCGTGCTTCCGCACTTGCTGGCCAAGGTACGCCCGCCCGCCCGCCCGCCTGGCAGCCTGCCGCTCGTTATCGTCCGTTTGCCACGGCGTTACGTTTGCGTGACACCTAGCGCTTCTTCAAGTTTTCAGCTCGCTGGGACATTGTTGCCTCCTTGATGAGGATTCCTCAGTACTTCCTGCCAGAGAGCCCCGCGGCCCTAAACACACAGGTCAGCACTGCGCCCTGATGCCCGTGCCCGTTTCACACTCGGTGAAGTCGAGAAGTTCAATTGGACGTTTTTGCGATGTTTACAGTGGTGTCGGTTAGCCTGTCAGTCAACAGGATTGAGGAAAAACTTTATTTTTTTATTTTTTATTTTTTTTTTTATTAAAGCTGCGTGGTTTGATATTCCAAGGCTTACTTGTCAATTCTCGTTTCACTCGGCAACCTGAAATTTGCTCGACGTGTCTATCGTGAGGAGACCCGGTAATTTAACTACACATTTTCTCCCAGTATTGTAATGGATGACAATTCCGTAAATGTTGTCATTAAATTAGGTCGTCTTGTTCCATGTAATTAGCGACGCATGTCGGCCATTTCCCAATTTCCAAAAGTTTGCGTTTTTGCCGTTACGTGTGAGTGAAAAAGGATCAAATTCCGAATGATTCCTCTCCGCAATTGATCGATTGTTATGTGTCAACTTGTTCTCAGTCGGTCTCCAGACTGTTAGCGGACATCGGACTGGTCCTGGAGGCCCACGCGGACGGCGGCGTCCCGGAGGCGGCGTCCCGCTCCTTCCTCCGTCTTTGCGCAGAGGAGAGCACCTGGGGCCCCACGGCGCGGCCCGCCAGGGATTCCATGGTCCGGGGCTGGGTGGAGCACCTGCAGGTCCTGCTGACCGACTCCCTCGAGGTGAGCGTCCGCCAGGGCTCGCCGCCCCGTTGATTCGGGAGGCTGTCCGTCAACCGGCCGAAGTCGGCCGATCGGGAAGCTTGTTTTTATCCGACGCTCTCGCAGCGGCAGCAATTTCGAGTCGTCTTCGATTTTATCCGACTTCTCCTCTCCGTTGGCAGAGCAGTATCCATCGGGATTTGTGTCCCTGCAAATATCTTGTCTCAACTTTCATTTCATTCATTCTGGGTGAGACAAGAATCGTATTTATTTGAAAGACCACCCGTCCCGGTGTGTTTGATGTAGCTGCAGTTAAAGCAGGAATCGCGTAGTATCCAGAGTTTTTTTAGTCGCCGCAATTTGAACGTAATCTTCAAACTCTCCGAAATCCGTTTGCTCGAAGACGCTTGGTCGGCGGGAGTCGCTGCCGTGCGAACGATCAAGCTCTCATCTGCAGGGTTCCATCTTCTCTGCTGACGAGGAGCAAACTGGAGACATTTTAGTCACACTGAAGAAACTCTGCGCTTTCCACAAGTAAGTTGTTCAAAACAAATCGGATGCTCGCCGTGATCTCCCGCTGACGTTTTTGGACGCTTTTCGACAGCTGTCACGATCTGTCCCGCTGGAATCTCTTCGACCTGCTCTCCCCTCTCCTGCCGGTAGACGGCGGCCAAGAGGGGGCGCCACCTCAGGTAGGTCGTGACGTTTCTCTTTGGGGTTTTCAAATATTTCCAAATATGTCCAAGGTGTGTTTACATACAGCAATCCCTCGTTTATCGCGGGGGTCTCGCTCCAGAAACCCCCCGCAGTGGACAAACTCCACGAAGTAACGGACAATTATTCATTGTATTGTTTATATCATTTGAAAGATTTCGTAAATGCAATTCAATGTCAATATCCGCTATATTAGAGAGGTACCAGTATTCTATTTGTCCACTTGAGGTCGCCGGCCGGACACGCCTTGAATAGGCACACCGCTCCGCTCGAGTGACATCGACGCCAACCCGTGCGAATGTGCCAAAGACGGGAGATTTTTTTTGGGGGGGGGGGGGGGGACGACCGTTTGGCACTATGCATCGTTGGAGGCAGGAAGGAGTCCCGGCAGCAGATCCTGCTACTTCCCAGAATTCTTTGCATTGCTCTTTTTAACTACAGGTTGTTGTGTCTTTTAGCTGTGCGGCGGGCTAACTTTGGTATTTGTGAATCGATTTCCTAAAAGTCGGACCGCGGCCCGCGTGATACACAGCGGCTCTCTGCTCGTGTTCGTTATGTCGCCAAGTCGTTTTGTGACTCGCTAAATGTACGAGTTGAGATTACTCGGTAAGGTTTCTTTTTCTGCAAAGAATAAGATCGCGCTTGATCTTATGTAACTCATTGCTGCCACATTCCAATCAAATAGCCAATAAAGCTAACTGCACTACACTAATTTTAGAAAAAAACAAAAAACTAACAATCCATGATGCACTGAATCTGCAGTAAGTGAACAGGGATGGAGCAAGGGATTACTGTATCAGCAAGAAAATAATCCAAACTCATCGTATGTTCTTTTTCGTCACAGGTGTTGAAGGAAGTGTTACAATGTCTGTGTTACTGTGTTTTCTGGTCTCTGAGCACAAGCGGTGAAATTCTGACCTCCAGGGTGAGTTTGTGCAATCTATAATACATAAACTGTGTGAAAAATGGTAACTAAGATGATCATTCTCGCTTCTGAAGCGACTATTTCCGTACTCGGAGGACTCGTGGAGCTAAGTGAAAAAAGGGAAAACCAATATTAGCAACGGTCGGCAGCGCGCTTCTACATTGCTGCCAAGTAGCACAATGATGAACATTTAGTTCAATTCCAGCCCAACGGCGCATCGTTGAAATCCGCGTGGTCACGAAAGTATTGTAACGGGTGTTGGTCAGCGATATGTTGTTGATTTTGCGTGTTATTAGGGAGAGGCCGAGTGCCAGAGGCGTCAGTTGCGTGTGCTCAGCGAGGCAAGTCATCGTTGTCTCTCCCACGCCGACCACAGCGTCAGGCAGCAGGTAGCGAGCGGCCGAGGGAGTTCCGATGATTCACTGGTTCCTTGCTCAACCTCGTGTGTGTGTGTTTTTCCGTTTCAGGCATTCCTGGGAGTGTGCGACGTCCTGAGCGCTCACTCCTACCAGCGACGAGTGTGGCATCCCACCTCCCGGAGCCCCCTGCCCTACACGCCCACGCCCAAACTGCAGATGGCGCTGTTGAACTTTGTGTGCAAGAACGTCTTCGTCGACCCGGACCGCGACCGCCAAAGCGAAGGTGAGAGGTTACGTGTTGACTAGTTTGTAGATATTAACTGCACTTTAGTTGTTTTATGGGAGCGGTTAACGCAGCGTTATTCTATTATGGAGTCAGGAGGACATTAGTCTGAATATCGCTCGCAAAAAGATCGAGCCGGGCACAGAGAAACAACCAACCATTTACGCTCACGTTTACACCTACGGACAATTTAGAGTCTTGAATGTACTTTATGATATTTATATCGAGATATTAAGTATAGTAGCCATAATAATTTAATCTGTGCTTGAATATGATGTATATGTGAATCCTATCCTATCATATATATATGAAAAGAAAACTCTATAATCTATACATTTTCATTTTAAAATTCTATATATTTATTGGTAGATAATGACAATATACCAATAAAATATATATTCTAAAATAAAAAATGTAAATACTTAAATAGCCGCCACGGTGACCGACTGGTTAACACATCTGCCTCACAGTTCTGGGGACCGGGGTTCAAATCCCTGCGGAGTTTGCATGTTCCCCGTCGTGCCTGCGTGGCTTTTCTCCGGGTACTCCGCTTCGCTCCCGCATCCCAAAAACATGCACGCTAGGTTGCTTGAAGACTCTAAAATTGTGAATGTGTGCGCGAATGGTTGTTTGTTTCTATGTGCCCTGCGATTGGCCGACGACCAGTTCGGGGTTTGCCCCGCCTCCTGCTCGGTGATAGCCGGGATAGGTTCCGGCGCGCCCGCGGCCCGCGTGAGGAGAAGCGGTAAAGAAAATTGCAGCCGCGGCCCGATGGTTAAGCTCGTCGTCTGCCACCGTGGAGGGCCAAGGTTCAAGACCCCGACCGGACCGTCCGCCGACATCCCCCGGACTCTCGGCGGCGGCGGTGTCCTTGAGCGAGACCCCGATACCCCGAAATGCCCCCCGGGCGCTTCAGCTGCCCTCTGCTCCAGTGCGTTCCACTAACATGTGTATGCGTTCACTGTGATGGCTTCAATGCAAAGAACACATTTCGTGTGCATGCATGCATGTTCATGACAATAAAAGCTGATTCTTCTTCTTCTATGAATACTACTACTAATAAAAAACATTACTACCAATCCTGTGGCCCTTGGTAACTTGTCCCTTTCTCCTCTCCCTCCACGCGGTCTCGCTCAGCCGGCCGACACGCCGAGAAGGAGGAGGAGGACGAGGAGATGCTGGAGGATCTCGACGGACGGAGACGCATGCTCGCCGCCTACTGCAAGCTGGTCCTTCGCGGCGTGCTGGACATGAGCATGGCGGCGGACATCTTTACCTTCTACGTGAAGGTACATTTGGATTACATCGAAATAACAAGAATAGATGGGACGCGCTGATATGCAGTCACGGCTAAAAACATTGGCACCAATGTTTTTGAGCACAACTGTACCACTAAAAAGTCGCTTTAGGGAAAAACGAGTGACAAGGAATACTAGGCGAGGACGCATGAAGTTGATGAGAGATAATCCTCCATGAGGAATAATAAGACCGATCGCAAAGGCTGCTAGGCAACTCCCGACCAGGCGGAATTTTACAAAGCGCAAATTAGAGGATGGGCTCCATCAATTTTTTTCTTTTCTTTTTCTTCCGCAGCAAGAACCCTTTTGATCTTCAAAGGGGAACTAAAACCACATTTTTTTTTCAAGAATTCCTTCGAAACACGCTATTCTGATTAATATTGCATTTGTGGAATAAGAATGGAAAAAGAAGAACTCCTCAATCTTTATGAATCATTTTTAGGAATATCGCCATCTGCTGGCCTTGCTTCCGACGACGTAGTTGTGACGTTAGTTCGGGTCGCCGGCAGAGGGCGATATCGCCCAGTTAATCCTCATTTATCGCAAAAGTTACGTTCCAGAAAACCCAGCGAGAAATGAAATCTGTGAAGTAGCGACCAATTCTTTCTTGCATTTGATCAATTTACATGCAATACATTGCCAATAAATGATACTTTAGAGAGGTGCAAGTATTCCATTTGTCCACTTGAGGTCGCCATCCACACACAGGCGACACGGGACCAGCAGATCCTGTTGCATCCCGGAATTCTTTGCATTCTTTCTTTTTTGTAACTATGGTACCGTAGTTGTAGAAAATCAAGTTAAACGTTGCTCTCGTATTTGTTCCTGTCGATATTGTCACGAGTGTGCGCACGAGCGGTTCGTCGGGCCGGCATCGGTATTTGTGAATTTATTTCAGAAAACTCAGACTGGGGATTATGCTTTAAGCACTTTCCGGTCATGTTCTTTGTATCCACGAGCAAGGTGGTGATTTACCAAACGTATGACTTAATGTTGCTTTTTGCGCAAAGAGCGCAAGTGAGTCATTTCTGCCACATCAAAATCAAGGAGCCATTAAAGCTAACTGCATCAGAGATGTGCAGGTGAGTAACTGCACTATGCTGACCGACCGATTTAAAAAGGAATAAAGAAATAAATTGATGACCGCTTTCATCAGAATGGTGTGTTTTGACGAGAGCTGGCACAGACAACGTGTTTTTGCAAAATCGTTATTTTTTTTTTTTTTTTTTTTTAACATGTCAGCCAAGATGGCCGAAGTCAAAGCCGGACTCGGCCGCTCGAGCGCCGACGACACTAGCGGCCGCCTTTGTCGACTCGTTTTCTTCTTTTGTGGCGACTTTGCTGTCGCAAGGCTTCCTCTTGACTTGGATTTGTCGGAGAGTTGTGACTTTGTTGTTGTCGCCGTTCAGGATCATCGCGACTTCGACGACATCATCAAGGAGACCGTGCACAGGAGCCGACTCGTCGACAAGCTCGAGAGCACTCGTGCGCTGGTGCTCTCTTTACAGCAGGTGAACAAAAACACATTCACCAACTCAAGTAGGGACCAATGGGGACACGTTTTCGATTTGTGTCGCGTCTTCGCTAGCTGTTTGCGCGTCTCGAGCGCGAGCGGGACGCCGGAGGACCGCCTCCCGTCCGTCGGGGCGTCCGGACCTTGGGCGGCCTCAAGGAGCTGGCCAAACGCTTGGCCCTCACCTTCGGGGACCTCGTCAAGCTTCGCGAGTGCGTCGTCCTCATCCACAGGTCGGCGAGCGCTCTCTCGCGCGCGCGCGTGTGCGCGTGCTGTCGCTGCGCGTAGTGAAGCGCGCGCGTGACTTTTTGCAGGAGCGGCATCGAATTCGTCTTCCTGGACTTCGGAAGATCCGCCCCGGCGTTCCTGCCCTACTTGAGCGTCCTGGCCGAGTTCTCCAGCAAACTGCTCAAACCGGACAAGAGGACCGTGTGAGTACGGGCGACGTTCCGAAGAACCGCCGTAATAAGTGAAATCTGTGAATTATGACATTATTCTACCACGTTATAGTTTCCTCCGTACAATCCGATGGCAATACGCGGTACATTATTGAGGTGCAAGTCTTTCGTTTGTTCACTTGAGGTCACCTTACACACACACACAAGCGCATGCCTTTGGGCTTTGCTTGGATGATGGTGCGACATGTGGCGGGATGTGAACAGGCATTTTCCTGCCTCCAGCATTGGCACCCTTTCTTCTCACTGACGTTCATGGCAATGTAGTCAGATGAAAGCATTACGGGTAACCAGAATTGTTTGCGTTGATGTTTTTAACTAGAGTATTGTCGTTTTAGAAAATCAAGCTAGATGTTTCTCTTCACTTACATTTGTTCCTATCTACTGTTCTGAGTGTATGCATTAGCCATTTGTCAGGCTAAGGTTGGTATTTGTGAATTTATTTCATGAAACCTACTGCGGCACGGTGGGTGACTGGTCAGCACATCCGCCTCACAGTTGTGAGGTTGCAGGTTCAAATCCCGGCCTCACCTGTGTGGAGTTGGCATGCTCTCCCCGTGCCTGTGTGGCTTTTCTCCGGGTACTCCGGTTTCGTCCCGCATCCCGAAAACATGCATTGAAGACTCTCCATTGCCCGTAGGTGTGAATGTGAGTTTGAATGGTTGTTTGTCTGTGTGCCCTGGGATTGGCTGGCGACCAGTTGAAGGTGTACCCCGCCTCTGACCCAGAGTCAGCTGGGAAAATGGATGGATGGATGGATGGAAACTCTTGACTGTGGCTTGCATTTTAAACAGCAGCTTTCCGGTCATGCTCTTTGTATCTTCAAGCAATTTGGTGACTTACCAAATTATGAGCTAATCAGTAAGGTTTCCTTTTCTGCTGAGAAGGAAGAATTGACCTCATGTGAGTCATTGCTGGCACATCAAACTCAAAATAGCCATTAAAGCTAACCGTATCAGAGATGTGCAGGTGAGTAACTGCTGATTACTGTACCTATTTACTTCAGTGCCCTCGCACGTGGGAAAGCTGAGCCACCGTTGCCTTTGGAAGTACACGAAAACACATAAACACGGCGAGCACGACCCAAACGCTACAATAGTAATTCGTGATGCAATTAGTTTTTTTTGTGTTAGAATATATTTCCAGTTCTTTTAAAAGTAAAAAACTACAATGTTTTTTTGATATGGGCCCTCCTGCGGATTTGAAACTTTTGCGGGTGTGTCCGGGGCCGTATTTGCCATGACAAACTGGGGTTGACTGCTCACTGCGAGACCACTCGCGGTCGTGCTCCTCGATCATGTTCTGTTTTGCGCGCATGTGTAGGCTAGCCTACCTGCAGAAGCACACCTCGGAGCGCGCGGCGGACCTGAGGGAGGAGCGCTGGCAGCCGCTGCTCTACTACCGCGGCTCCCTATTGGCCGAGGGGGACGCCGCCGCCGCCGGCTCCCACGGCGGCTCGGACAGGAAGCGGAGCGGACGCTCAAACCCGGCCAAGAACAAACGAGAAGGTTCGTATGCGCGGGAACGGACACATTTGCTCAACATTTGTCAAGGCGAGAACCTTACTGATTTTCAACAATATCCCATTAGCGCCCGGTTCTAGTCAGCGCTCGAGCCGTCAAAGACGAGATGAAGCCTGCTTCCGGGACTTGTGTGACGACAACCTTGTTGTTATTTTGCAGGCACCAAGTCGTACGGACCGCTGAGCCTCGCCGAGACCCAAGTCGGAAGAGTTCACTGTTTGAGTCCCAGGTCCGAGTAGGGCAACTTTTTCCTCACTTCTCTGTGGTCTTTACCTTTCTCATAAATTCTCACCTCAGCTTCTATCTGGTGATACTCGGCAGCACGAGCACTCGTCGTGAGCGGGAAGCCCTCGTGAAAAGAAGACGCCCGACTCAACCGACAGTTGACGCCCGCTCGCCGTGTGACGATGAAGATGCTGTGGAAGTTGAAATCTGAGGTTTTGGTGTTCACATTTGAACTCTGAAAGAACACGTTTCCTTTTTTCTCCCTATTTTGATAGCATAGTATGTGTTTCTAGTTGATATTTTTACAAATACTGTACGTCATATTTAATATAAAGCGATAGTATCTAGACAGTATCTCTCTTCAAACTCTCCAGTAAACAGCATGTGTGCAATTTATTTTTTTCTATTACAATTTGTAATGTACAAAGGTGTATTAGTGCCACACTGCAAAAATATCAGAAAAAAAGTGAGTTTTGTGGTTAGAAAAAAAAAAAGCTTATTTCTTGTAAAATGGTATGTTTTTTTTTCATAAAAATACATTTTTTTCCCCCCTCATAATATTCTAGCATTGTTCTTGTTAATTAGATTTAAAAAAAAAATCATTAAAGTTAATATTTAAAAAAAGATTCCCTACATTTTTGCATGTATTCCAATGCTGCAATTTTTTGCTTGGAAAGATTCTCTTCATGAAATAGCAATTTGTTTTTTAAAATTCATTCTTGAAATTCTGACTTTTCTGTAAAAAGATATTTCCCTGAAAATTAGATTCTCATAATACTGTGAATCTGTTATTTTAACTTCCTGCATTTCTGATTTTATTACTTTTTTGTTTTTTTAATTAGCACTTTCCTCATCAAATTCCATTTTTTTGCTCTTCCTCTTGTTTAAATGTCTTATTTTTTCCCTTGAGATGCACATTACAACTTTTACTGCGAAGCTTTAAACAGGCTTTTCCTAAAAATTTTTCCTTGTAAAATTTCAATTCTACTTTTGCGACATTACTTCCAAATTCTAATGAAATTCTTATCTAATCTATTTTGATTTCTGACTTGATCTCTTAATCACAACTTTTACCCAGTGAGGGCCTAGTTCCCTTTGTACAAAGTGAGCTAAACCAAAGAAATAGTTGAGTGGCGTACCACAGGGCTCCCAATACTGGACACTACCATTACAAATGTGCATTATTGATCCCATTTGTACCCAAATAAAACACTTTCATGCTGGGGAGCACTTTGTTTTCCTCCCCTGAAACTTGTAATTCTGCACACACACTTTACCCCTCTTCTTCTTCCCACCTGTGAATTGCATTATCCCTCCTAACACTTTCTTGTTGCTTACATGTTACTGTTTTATTAAATAAGTATGCTTGTCGTTAATGACAGAGGCTTGATTAACTTTATTACATAAAAAACAATTCCTTTCAAACTTGTCCAAATCATTTACATCACAGCAAACAATATTTACACGTATATTTATAAATTCATCTAATAAATTAAACGACCCATCTCACACACACACACACACACACACACAGTGTCCATGTGATGACTTGACATTTTGTTGTATAGAAGCTTCCGGTATGATCACTGGAATGTAAAGTGAGCCAATGGACGGGACGGAGGCAGAGTCAAGTTTGTGATGTCATAGCGACTTCTTCATCGAGTCACATGAATTAAAAAAACAAAAAAGTATAAAGTGCCAAGAAGAAGAAGCTGCAGTTGGGTGGCAGCAGTTTGCCTGTGAGAAGTCTCAAGATTTGTTCGTCGGGGCGCCGGCAGCTCATTCAAAGTCGTCCTCGTACTCGTAGTCGTCCAGATCCAGGTCGCAGTGCGCCGCGGGGATCTGGAAGAAGTTCCTCTTCGTCAGACCCGCGTCGGAGGGACTCTGTGGCCTTTCGAACCTGAACGCACGCAAATGCAAAAAACATCATCAGGGGAAATCTCGTGCAATGCGCTTCTGCTGCCGCCAGGGGTCAAACACGTTTGAGATTTCAAAATTCCATAACAATAATTGGAAACCCCAACTCTGTTTTGAAAACCTAATATACAAACAGAACTCTAATTAAAAACCCTAACAGTTTTGAAACCCTAACCCCGTCTGTATGTAATGTACAGCATGGGCAATGTAACGATGTTTTTGACAGGAACTACTTGAGACGTTCGAAGGGCGAACACCGATGGACTTCAAAACTGAGCATTCGCCAAAACCATCCCGTGTGCTCTCACAAAAACGTCGTTTGCTGCGCTTCCGATGCCTTACAAAAAACACAGATCCTTTTTTCTTATTCATAATTGTTTTTAAAACATGGAGCTGTCCGAAAAGTATAATATTTTATGCATGTATATGTAATATATTCATGAATATTTGTCCATTTTCCAGACCTGGAAATGAATGAAATCAAATTCCATCCTTTCCATCCTTGCGCCACAGGAGGGCAGCATCATCTTCCATCACATTCACGCAGTCATTCTCTGTACCGCTTCTCCTCACGCGGGTGGATTTGGCCCAGTAGGATGAGCGGGTCCGTCCAGTGACTGAAGGGTAGCCGGTTCGAAACCCGGCTCCAAGTGTCTGCGTGTCGAAGTGTCCTTGGGCAAGACACTGAACCCAAATTTGCTCCCAGTGGGCCTGGCAGCGCCTTGCCCGTCGGTGGATGAATGTGAGGCTTTGTAAAGCGCTTTGGGCACTGTGATAGTGTAGATAAAGCGCTATGTAAGTGCAGTCCATTTACTGCTTATCCCAGCTGACTGCGGGCGAGAGGCGGGGTACACCCTGAACTGGTCGCCAGCCAATCGCAGGGCACACAGAAACAACCAACCAGTTGCATTCACACCTACGGGCAATCAGAGCCTTCAATGAACCTAGCATGCCCGTTTTTGGGACGTGGGAGGAAACCGGAGTACCCAGAGAAAACCCACACAGGAGAACGCGCAAACTCCACAAAGACGACGCCGGATTTGAACCCGCAACCTCACAACTGTGAGGCAGACGTGCCCGGCCGTCGTCCACCGTGCCGTCGGCAGCGACAACGGCGCAGACAAAAGCCGTTTACAGGCTGACGTGCATGCCAGGGCAACAGGTGGTGCTATTCGGCCCAAGCGGACCAGTTTCTGGAAAGTTGTCATAATGGAGCAGGTAACTGCCAATCTTGGGAGAATCGTTCACTTCTGGAAACCAGCACCACAATTGGCGCACACTTTGATTGGGGAAAAAAAACAAAAAACCAAAAACATTTGCCACTTAAAAACGGAATATACAGCAATATTGCGTATTTCAATCAAATCGCAGAGACTTGTCCTATTTGAATGATCTCGGTGTCAAATCGTACATTTTTGACTTTGTCGAATCCAAATTTGTAACCATCATTGACTTCGTGGTAACTTATGTCAGTCTGGGAATCCAAATATTCTGCTAAATGACAGCAGAATTCGCGGTTACTTCTGACTCTGCTAAAACGCACGCGAGTGTATAGTGATTGTAGTATTGTACGAGGTTTAGGAGCTTACTAATTCTTATTGTGTCATATTTGGACTTTATTGTGTGAAATTACGACTTCTTCTCATGGAGGTTTTTGTCAAATATGAACGTTATCTTTATTTGCACCTTTTTACAACTATTTCCATCATACATTCACCTTTTCATTCTATTTATTTTTTGACATTAAACAACTTTTACATTACAAAAACATTTTGCTGAACATAAAATGATGACTTGTCCCTCATAATCTTTTGATTTGATCCTTATACTACAACATCTTAAATTGAGTCAAATGTTGGCTGACGTTAGTCTCGGATATTGTTCCAACTATTCGTTTAAAATTACAACTTTATTATTTCCTTTCAATGTTATTGTCGTATGACTTTTTCAAAATCAAGACCATATTCTTAACATATTTTGAAATTGTCATGACATGATATTAAGACTTAATTCTCAACAACAACAACAAATAACTCATCTTTACTTTTTTCTCATAAAATGACTAAATTCTTCTGACAATATTTCAACGCTATTCTCATATTACCAATTTTATTTTATTTTTTATTTGTCATTGTTCAGACGTCAAGCTTGTAAAATGATGTCATTCTTGTCATATTTCGATGTGGTGACTTTATTGTAAAGACTGAGACGGCACTTCCCAGGATTCTTGTACTATTTTGGACTTTCTCCTCCTGATGTAACTTTTCTCCTCACGACACAAAGTGGAAATGTGAGCCACTCGTGTCATGCGCAACGTTACCGATGATCAAAAACACAAAACGGAAAAGACGTGAGTGTGTGAGTGGAGAAGACAAAGGAGAAGAACACCAAGGTGTGCAAGTGCGGGAGAACTTTTGAAAACAAACTTTAGGTTTTGGTCACGTGTTATCGGGGTGGTTTTAGGACCAGACCGGTCCGGTCCCGAGAGAAGGAAAGAAGGAAGGAAGGAAGGAAGGAAGGAAGGAAGAACGTTTGGTTCTTTCCAGCAAGTTCTGCGGAGCTCTCACCTGCCGGCCGGGAGGCGGTCCGCCTTCACAGGCTAGTGGTGCTCCTAAAGTTCAACATTAAAAACTCATCAACTATCGGCCAAAACACGATCATCGACTTGGGACCACTTTCATGGGTTTTCAGTTCATAATAATGAATGATCTACATGATCAAATGCAAGGGCCGCGTCCAAAATTCGATGGAGTGCAAATTCATTGGACTTGTTTTACGAGCCTATGAAACATCACGGTTGGGCGTTGCTAAGGTGCGCATAATCGCTACAGTAAGAAACTCGCACTCAAAAAGAAAACACACGCATCAATATGAGAATCAACAGAATTAGTCAAATGATGCCCAACTTAAGAATTTCATGGGAATAATGTTGAGATATTTATCGAAAAATCGTTATTTTATGTGAAGTCGCAAGTCACAAGACTTTTTTTTTTTTTTTACAAAAATAAAGTCCGAATTTTATGAGGGAAAAAGGGACAGTTCTACAATACAAGGTTGTCATTTGCCAAACAAACTTTTTCATATTGAAGAAGAGGATTTTTGGGGGGAGAATGAAGTTCACAAAATTGTGAGAAAATTTGAAGCAATTCTTAACGTGAATAAAAGTATTTAAGTAAAATCACAACTTCATCTGAATTCAACAATTTTATGCAAATGTGCAATATTTTACATTTTTTGGGGACATTCTAAGAAACAAATGCAAATTTGCAAAAATATGGTTATCATATTACAAGAAAAAAAGGTGTACATTTACAACAACATTGTACTTTTTGAGTATAATAATATGAGAAGGATGAAGTCACAGTATTAGTCGAAAAACGGAAGTTGTTTTATGTGAATTCCCCCCATTTTTGTGTGTGAATACAATAATATAAAATAATGATTGTATTGAAAATGTCCATTTTACAAAAACTAGCAAAAATAATGTGGGAATCATTTGACAATGCAGTAACATGAGAAAAAAAAAAAAAACACAAAATGAAAATGATATATCATTAGAAAAATATCATAAGTTGAGAAATAAAGTTGTAATATTACAATTAAGTTGCACTTATTAAACATAGTTGTTACACCTGGATACATTGGTAGGAATCCGAGGATTTTTATTTTAATTTTAGGAAAATTGATAGTAATATTACAAGGGAAAATTGGGTATTTGAACCATTTCACAATTATTTTACATTTTGATTTAGGATAAGAAAAGTGGTCATTTTATGAGACTAAAGCTGGAATATTCCAAAATAAAATTTGCAACATTATTGATTTTTTTGTGTGCGGCAATATTACAAGTCCAAATATTCCAAGAATGCCGTCAATGTGTGAGAATAGTTGCAGCTCTTGTTTTGAAGATGGTGGGCTCACGCAGGCGTACCTAATGTCGTGACCCCGTGCGCGCACTTACACGTCATCGCAGTGATTCGCGGCGGCCTCTTCGGCCACCAGGATGTCGTACTCCTCGGCGGCGTAGCGCTCCCAGTCCGACGCTTCCTGTCCCTCCGTCGCCACCTCCTGTCAAAACGCGGACCGTTACGTAACACGGCTCGGCGTGTGCGGCGCGGCGCGTGTGACGCGCGCTCACCCTGATGACGGAGAACGGGTCCCGCTGCTCGTGGTCCAGATACTTCTCCAGGTTGAAGAATGTGTCGAAGAAGACGTGCGACAGCTTGCACCTCTTCAAGTCCCGCAGCGTGATCTTACCTGCCGTCGTCATCGTCATCATCATCATCATCATCATCATCATCATCATCATCATCATCATCATCATCATCATCACTGCCATGAGACTTCGAGGTTAAGCTTCATTTGAGTCGAAACAAAGTCATGTTAAGCAAAACGCTCATTTTAGGTGAAAAAGGCAGAAAACACGGGGAAAAAGTCATATGAATTCATAAGCAAAAAAGAATTAAACTCCAAAACATTGTCACAAAATTACAAGGGTAAAGACAACAATCATTTATGGAAATAAAGCTGTAATATTATCAGATTAAAGCTGTAAAATTACAAGTTATAGAAATAAAGTTTTAATATTCACTAAAAGATCAATTATTACAAGAATTAAGTCAGTATACTGCGAGAAAGAAGCAACAACGCAAGTTGCAATCTCACAAGAATCAAGTCACAATATGAGAAAAAGGAAATAATACAAGATGAAAAATATTTGGTCCTTTCCGAGAATAAAGTCATAATACCGCCAGAAAGTGCAAATAGTATATTGTCTATCGATGGAGAAAGTTCAGCAGTGTCGTTTCTCTTCCAAGGAGAGGCCGACCTGTAGAGACGACTGCGAGAGCGCGGCCCAGAACGCTCAACGAGATCCCTCGAGTGTCAGCTGAAGACTTACAGAAAGTCACCGGCGCGTGCCAACATATCTGTCGACTAGTCTACTGTGCGTAAACCACGAAACAAGAAAGGGGTTCATGGGAGAACGCCCAGGTGGAAGCAGGTGCTGCCAAAAAACAAAAACAAAACGCTGCCTGTTTGAAGTTTGCTGAAGAGCACTTGATGTTCCACAGCACTTCTAGCAAAATATGCTGTTTAGAGATGAAACCAAAGTTGAATTGTTTGTGAGGAACACACACACACAAATGGCACAGCACATCAACATCAAACCCTTATCCCAACTGTGACGCATGATGGAGGGAGCATCATGGTATGGGCGTGCTTTGCAACCTCCGGTCCTAGACGTCTAGCTTGCTATCGTCAATGGAAAAATTAATTCATCATCGTCATATTTGGCAGAAGAACTTGCGGCCATCTGTCCCAACAGTTGAAGCTCAAAAGAGGACAACAGGACCATGATCCAAAACGCAGAAGCAAACCAACAACAGAATTAGAAAAAAAGGTGTTCTGGAATGGCCCAGTCAAAGCCCTGAGCTCAACCCCATGGAGATGTTGTGGCACATCCCTGCAGGAATCCTGCTGAACTGCAAGAGGAAGGTTCCAAAATGGTTGCGCACGTCTGATCTGCAACTACAGGAAACGTTTGCTGCCAAAGGGTCAAGGGTCAACCAGTTAGTAAATCCAAAGGACTGAATGTTGACACCTTATGCTCTATGAAATTATGAAAACATTTGTTTGTGTGTGTGGTCTTAGTTTAGTTTGTTTGTGCTTCTGATCTAGATGAAGATATGACTACATTTGATGACCAATTTATGCAGAAATTCCAATACTACTTTACTAATACCCCCCCCGCAAGTGTTATTTTGTTGTAAGGAATAAATGTTGCAAGTCCTTCGGTTTCCCATTTGGTGCTAAATGCTGGCTCACGTTCCTGCTGTAGAGACCTGCGGTGACTCAGCGTGCGCACGTGTGTGTATGACACCGGCAGCTGCGGACCAGTTGTCAAGCGAAGGTGGCAAAAAAGGCGGACGGCCCCACCTTGGACTCGAGGCTTGACGAGGTCGAGCATCTGGCAGAGGCAGTCCTCAAAGGGCAGCGGCTCGATAGCCATGCTCTCCAGCTTCTGACACTGCTCCTCGTAGAAGTACTCCATCTCGTACATGCTCAGCACGCCGTCGCCGTCCAGGTCCATGCAGCGGAACCAGTACTCTATACTGGGGGCGGACGCAGGTCAAGGTGGTCTCTTTTTCCACGAGTAGAAGAAGGAACGCATCGCGAACGACATACCTGGTGTCCGTCTTCTTGTCCTCCTCGGAGATGAGGAACCACACGAAGTCTGCGTAACCCAAGCGGCCTTCCTTGAGGACGCGCCTCTCCCTGAGAGGCAAAAAGCACAACACGTGTCGTGACATTTTTTTTTATCACAGAGAAATGCAGTTGTCATTCCATGAGAAATCATTAATAGCAGTAATACAGATAAAATACATTTAAGAATAATTGTACAATAATAATTTCCTACTTCTATGAAAAAAGGAAAAATTGGTAATATGAGGATTTTTTTCTTTACAAGAAATCTAATCTGGTAATTGTACAACACAATTTGATAACATTAGAAAATAATGCCGGTCATATGAGAAAAAAAAAAGTTAATTTTACAAGAGCAAAGTCATAATTTGATGACTATTAAGTCTTCACTCTCTTCATATTACAAAAAAAAAGTAATTTTACAAAAATGATATTGGAATTCTACAAGAATAAAGACCTAATATCACATGAATGTTTTTTTAAAACAAGAAAAAAAAACATTTTTTGCAAAAATATAATGGCAATATTCATTTATTTCTAAAGAGAAACACCGATATGAGAATAAAGACAATATTGCAAAGAAAATGTAGTAAATTTACATGAATATGGTTATTGTTTCACAAGAAAAAAGTTGTAATTAAAGTTTAACAAGAATATCGAGACAATACTATGATAATGTTTTTGTATTATTTTTTACATCATTATTGTTTATGAGGAAAAATGTATGTATTTGGCACATTATGCTGCTCATGACTGCGGTTTTCAAAATTCGACTTTAATGTATTTTTCAATAACTGCGCATTGGTATAGAGACCACATATGTGCATTTTGTATTTCATTTTAATTACTACACTTTAAAATTTATATTTTAAACGCTGCGCTGAGCCAAATGCAACAAAAGTTTACCTGAATGACAATAAAGTCGGTAAAATGAGAAAATGTTACGTGTATGAAACAAAAGTGCTCTTGTAGCCAAAAGAGGTAATTTTACGAGAAAAGGGGATATTATGCATTGCTGAAGTTACTTGTAATATTACAATTTTAATAATGTCATTTGACAACACAATTGAGGTAGCTTTAAGGATTTTTATTTCAATTTGTCTGGGAAAGAAGGCGTGAGAAATTGTTTTTTTTCTTCTAAAAACACTAAAAATAAACACTGTATTTTTCAGGCAAGTGAGAAATGAGTGACTTACCTTGTCACGGTTCCTGAGAATATTCTCTCGATCATCTTTTGGGAGATTGCTGGAAAAACACCAAATATCAATATATTGGAAGTGCTGTAAATTATTGTGGAGCGACCATCTTGTGTGTGGCATCAGCACCTTGGTCGTTGTGCTGTGCCAGGTCCTTGGGGTCGATGTAGAGGTCGTGGTCGGTGTCAAGCTCCCAGAACTTGCAGTAGATGACGTAGAAGTGCTCGTAGGAGAAGAACTCTGTCAGCTGGTTTACGTCTTCTTCGAGCTCCAGCAGCTCCACATTCTGACGAGGCAAAAAAACAAACCAAAAAAAACATAGAATGTCATGTAAGCCATAGGATCATTTTTAAAGCCTTAAGTGTAGAGCTACCTGAAGAAAGTTACTTTTCCGGAGTTCGTAACAAGTTATTTTTCCATTCCACGAGCGGTTCACAGTATAAAATATCCTTTGGATCACCTGCAGGCATGGAAAGGCTCAACAATGACATCACACAAAACACGGTAATGTGCGGCAAAGTGGCGCTCTGTGGCTCTGCACCGTGGTGATGTATCTGGAGTGAAAATCCGACGCCTCCTTCAGGAAAGCCAGGCCTGCGTGAGAGTTGACCACATCCTGAAGCACAGTAACGTTTGCGTTACTTTTTAGGTCACATTTCAAAGGTGAGCAGTAGCTAATAGAGCGCTCAGAAATGGAGTCTGCAATAAAGCACTTCATGATGGAGGATAGAGTTTGCAGCCCAGGCACACGGCTGAGTTTAATAATGATGGCATTTTACAAGAAAAAAAGTCATACTTTTATGTGTTTAAGCCACAATATTACGAGAAAGAAGTTGTAGTAACATTATGGAAAAAACGTTATTTGATCAGGGAATAAAGTGGTAAAGGTTACTATTCCTATCATGTACATCAAAAGGGTAATATTACAAGAGAAAATGGTCATTTTATGGGAATGAAGTTGGCCTACATATAACATACGAGAATGAAGTCCGAATATTACAAGTAAAAAAAAAAAAAAAAAAAAAAAGGAGTTTTAAAAAAAAAACAATATATATAAAACAAAAATATAATAAAGGTGGAACAATTTCACTTTTACCAGAATAAAGTGGCAGGATAATGGAAAAAAGTCAAATTTGCAGGACTAATTGACATATTACAAAAATAAATCGTAACTTTATTTGGAAAAAAAAAGTCAACGCTACCAAGAAAATGTCGTGGTTTTTCCAGGAACAAAGTTGTCATATGATGTAACACAGTCGCAATTTTACAGCACTAAAGGTGTAATATTCAGACAAGAAAAGTCAATTTCCTTTGAAAATACAGAAAAAAAGTTTTAATATATTTGTCCAAATGGGGATGTTGCCCTTTACGTCTGTACCAGAAAAACTTTCCTTGAAATATTTTCATGTTATTTTAAGAAAACATTTTTGGGTCATGTCAACGCACACTTTCATATAAAAGAAGTGTGGTCCAAAACCTGAAGAACCAATTTGAAAAATATTAGTATTTTGCAGTTTTATATAGAGTGAATTGTACAGAAGCTTGTGATTGGACAGAGGATGCTGGGCCAAGGAAAAAAGCAGGTGCTCCTTTCTTTTTTTTTTTTTTTTTTTACATCATAAGCAATTTTTGTATACCCTCAATGCCATGTGTTGACATAAATGTTCAGGGGACGCTGGAATTCAAAGGTCTTATTTTCGGTGCCTCTTTAACTCCCACTGTGAGAGATTAAATCATAGCGAAACACATAAATCACAACCGGGGAAAACAGGCGGGGACATTCGCATGTACTCCACTCCAATCGCCCTCTCATTCATCACAACAACCAAAAGACATTTCCCCCCACCCCCACACAAACACACGAATTAAAGCGAGCGGGCCACCAGAAAGACTCCCAAGTGTAAAGACCGACTAAACACCCCAATGGAATATTCTTAAAAACAGTATTCACATTCCATGGTATCGTTTTTTTTTTTTTAATGCTCGGATGTTGACCTGTCCACTACATTAGGTACACCTGAAAAGTTAGGGAAAAAAAACTGACACTCTCAGAGACAAATTAATTACACATACACAGTTTGGCAAAAAAGTATTTAGTCAGCCACCAATTGTGCACTTAAAAAGATGATCGAGGGCTGTAATTTATACCTCAGAGACATTTATACACACACACACACACACACACACACACATATATATATATATATATATATATATATGCACACACACACACATCATCTTTTGCAGTCCCACCTCCACCTTAAATTCCTCTGTCACACCTACAGCACACCTCACCGCCGTTCTGCTGCCCTCGGACATGTCCTGTATTATTCTAACATACTTCTCTGTCACTCCAGACTTCCGCATGCAGTACCACAGTTCCTCTCTGGGTACTCTGTCATAGGCTTTCTCTAGATCTACATAGACACAATATAGCTCCTTCTGACCTTCTCTGTACTTTTCCATCAACATCCTCAAAGCAAATAATGCATCTGTGGTATTCTTTCTAGGCATGAAACCATACCGTTGATCGCAAATACTCACTTCTGTCCTGAATCTAGCCTCCACTACTCTTTCCCATAACTTCATTGTGTGGCTCATCCACTTTATTCCTCTATAGTTCCCACAGCTCTGCACATCATCTTTGTTCTTAAAAAATGGGCATCAGCACACTTTTCCTCCGTTCATCAGGCATCTTTTCACCCGCTAGAATTCTGTTGAACAAGCTGGTCAAAAACTCCACAGCCACTTCTCCTAGATGCTTCCATACCGGCACAGGAATGTCATCAGGACCAACTGCCTTCAGGGATAGGTAGGAGCCTTCCAGTCTGGAACAATAGTCAGGTAAACAATTGTGGTGGAAGTCATCCTCAGCATTAGTTAATATTATTACATTCAAAGTGCCACAGGCCATTTGTTGCTTTTGCCAACGAAAAAAAGTACAAATTATGCTCAGTTTGTGATGCAAGGACCCCCTGTACTTGGGTACAATGAATTGACTTATGTATCATATTTTAGTGGTCTTTCCACTTCTGGTTAAATACCTCACTGACAGTTTCAATCCAATGTTAAGACCGTGCAGGTGTTCCTAATCAAGTGGCCGGCGAGTGCGTATGAATTACTCCTGTGTGAGCGACACAAGGCAAGCCAAAGCGGCGATCGCGCGTGCGGCCTTGCCAGTACCTGCAGGAAGGGAATAAAGTCGTCTTGTTCCAGGTAATTACAGCCAGGCTTGGCCAGGAGGTGCACGAATTTGGCGGCGGCGTCGTGACAGGTCTGCAGCGTTCTGCACGGGGGGGAAAAAAGAGAGAACAGATGGCGACAAGGTTACTTCCTCTTTTTGCCTCTTTTGTTGTGTCCTATTATGAGAGGCGAGCCGCTCTAATACATTCTGAAATTAGGATTCTGGATGGCTTCTGGGTAATTATCAGCGTTGAGGGTGGTAGTGAAAAAAAAAAAAAAAAGACGGGGGGAGGTGAGCATCTGTTATGGCCTCTCATTTAAGAACAGCTCGATTATGAGCTCAAGTCAAAGGTCAGTCCTGTGCCGCCAACTGAAGGCTTAATACAAGAGTGTACAACAATATCACATACACGTACTGTATTGTGCAAAAACCCTTACCTGCTCCGAAAAGCTTTGTTGTTTTAATGATCCTTTCAGATAATATGGTAAATAGTCAAACACCGAGTACCGAGTAGTGAAACGTCATACATTGGTGAGGATGTGGCTAAAAGTGCAGGAATTTTTGCTCACCATTTGAGTGAAAGTGCCTTTAACGAAGTGTACGCAACAGCACTGCCCATCTGGTCGTCAAAGTAGGGGCGGGTCAAATATTCATATTTTGATACATCGCATACTCATGATTATCTTCCAATATTACTGGCTAATTGCAGTATTGCTTTACTGTATTATTGTTATTACTGACAGAATATTGCGATACAATTGCATTATGAGATATCATGCCATTCCCACAGCTCTGACTAAATAACCAAAAGATACACATACAGTAAATACATACAAAGTAATTTTGTTGACTTTTATTAAAAGCTGAGAATTGCTAAAACAAATTTAATGAGGAGCACATATCAGCTATGTTGTGATTCGATGAAGAGTTTTGTCATGAATATAATGTAAATTTCTGTATTCACTTTCACGTACCCAACACTGCATTCATAACTACAAACAAAAACAGGTTTTAGAATATAGTTTCAACCAAATTTTGTTAACAGTTCAGCAGCTTAACAGATCCAGGAGGTTGGTGCTCATTGTAATGATAAAGCATATGGCCATTACAGACTTGCAAAAAACAAGACTAATCTAATGGTGCCTTAGACTTTAGGACACAACTGTACATACATTTATAAAAGTCGTTTTTCTTGGCCTGTTTTTGTTCGCAGTGCAAATGTTTGTGAGGCCTTTGCCATCCATCATTTCTGGTGACTGACGCCAAGGAAGTAACAGTTCAAAGAAGCGCGTTGTACGCGTGTGCGCACGAGCTGAAGTCGTCAATAAAAGAGGCCATTGTCTTACTTGCGCCACATTGCCACGAACTTGTGCACGGACACGAAGCCCGTCCTGTCGCCCCCGGCTGAGCAGAACAATGGCACCTTCCAGTAGAGGGGACACTCGCAGGCCTGGGCAGACAAGTTGTTGTTATTATTGAGGACATTGAAATAGTTTCAGCGGGGCATAACGGTGCTAATGAAAAGCAGAGTTGCATCTTTTGATGACTTCCCTGAGGAAACACTTGGGGTTTCCTTCAAACCACAGGGAGGATGGGCTCATATTTTTGGTGTGAAAGGAGCAAACAAGTCCATCATTTGACTGGGTGGCATGCTGCAAATCACTTTCTCACCTTGGCAACCTGCGCCATGTCCTCAATGGTGGCCCTTTCATTGGGGAATTGGCAGAACGTCGCCTCAATTTTGGAAATGAGGCTGTCGATGTTAACGTTGGCTTGGGGCCGACCTTGCGGGAAGTAGAACTTTGGAATGCTTTCGCTCAGCGCACGGCTGACGGGTTCCTCTGTCTTCACCTGCGCCTGATGCAAAGACACACACACACGCACAGTGTTAACCACCTGATACTTTCACATGCTAATGATGATCTAAAACATTCAAGCCCCCTCTTGACTCTTCCTCTAAAAAGAGCTATTACTTCACCAATCCATTAAAAAGTGCATTCTTCATAGAGTGGCCAGGTGTTTTTATTTACTCAACTGCAAATAGTAGTGAGTACTTTAGCAGAGGCCTTTATTTGTATGAAAGCATTTTACTAATATTATTTAACTAGATAATACTGTTACTGTCCAATAAATAACACATATGGTATCAACAAATTATGTGATTTTTTCAAAATTTGGAGATACTTGTTTTCATTGGACAACACAACACTTCATTTGATCCACTAATAAATTATGGTAATGTATATACAGCATACAGTATCTATACTCCATATTGTATGGACGGCCTCAGTCTGAACGGTAGCTCACTATCCCTTTCTTTTTTCCTAGTCATCATTTTCTGAACATGATATTTGTGTTTTTCAGGTGAATGTTGCAATGTTTAGTAACTTTTGCTACAGATCCACTTTCTTTAAACTCCACCTTAAACATCAGATTTACAGATGCCATGTTTGCTGTAAAGGCAGCGTGTGTTACGGTAAACATGTTGGTGTAAGTGTAATTACAGCCCCCTAGTGGAACCATCTGTCATTTTTATTCCTGGAAAATTTGTAAATAGGAGGTCTATTTGGGCTGAAGTGTTTATTTATTTAAGTGGACGACACATTTGGCAATTAATCAGGGCTATTACAGTGGAGACCACTAATTGAGGAAATACGCTACCGTGGACTGAAAGACTGCAAAACAGTCAGTGAGTGTTGATCAAACAACATCTGCTGACTGGGCTCGAGGACTCGGCAATAACCTTCATCCACTCACACTTGGCGTTCTCTATTTAGAGATAATAAACCGCCAACTGGTGCTGTGTTGTGATTTGACGTCTCCGTGGGCAGAGACGATTAGTCAATTGGCCTGACTGGGAAACTAACATCATCTGTGGCACTGCAATAAGGTTTCACAACCTATACCATTGCTGGTTTAATCATTTAAATGAGGTAACATCCCCCAGTATGATGCAGTGCAGTTAGTTCTACACCATTGCCACAATAAGAATCACTTGGAATTGAACATTGGGAAGAATGTTTGATACATCTATGGAAATAAATACATGGCTAAGTTATGTTGATACATTCGAGGTTGCATACACGCAGATGACAAAAGTCAGCGATAACCATTGAGTTTGTTCAAGTTCATGAATTGTCGTTTTAAAGGCAGACGTTTCTGCTAACGCAGCTGCAATAATACATGCCACTACTACAATGATGAGATGAACCACAGCCTGGTGTTTTAGAGTGTTCCAACAGCGGCAACCTGATTGGTACACAATTTGAATATCATAAGCTACGTCTCCACTGCCAGTAAAAAAACGGCACATTCTGCCATTTCCCCGCTCATGTCGCTGTTATATATGGATGACAAGGAACAGGGGGCACCACAACAGACACTGGCGTCATCTAATTATGTGATTGCGAAATGCTATGTTGCAGTATGAAAACGCACACAGACGCATCACTGGGTTCTCTTTAAAAAAGGCAAAGGGGATTCTGAAACTTTTGCAGGACCTCTGTGGAAAAGATGCCTTTAAAAAACCTGTTGCTCATGAAAATGCAAGACATCCTTGATAGCCTCATTGAGGTAGGATAGTGTCAAAAGGTTTCCGGATCGATGTCCTCTAGAGAACGGAACGACCTAAGGTCTAAGGTAAGGTCCAGAAGAAGAATGAACAGTTAAGTGAGTTGTTTTTTTAAACAGGATCTGATTTATAGCATTCGTTACGAATGAGCACAGCGTGGCGAAGATATTCTGTGAACAGACTGAAAACAAGACGAGACCACAAGGTCAGTTATCTTCACTCTTTGGCCAAGTCGATGCTAAATCCAATAGACGTCACTGTCACAACCTGGCCAGCTTCTACACTTTCCACCTTGGGCAGAAAAAAACCCTTGAACCTGATTAACGTGAGACCAGAGTTTACAACATTATTAACAAATGTGGTCTCCAAGGTGAATACGATCCTATTGAAGGGAAAACATGATACTGCAGAGGATGAGGCGTTAGGCTGGGATCAACATGGTCTCAATCTTCAGCTTACAGCCAAAGACTTCTTACGAGATTTGGGGATGACTGAGTGGATCAGTCGCCATGGTGTCTGCTCTCCGTTTGTATTCGTTGCTGCTAGTTAGTTGCCAGACAAAAATACTACTCCCGGTTTTCGCAAATGTTTGGTGGAGTAATGACATGGGTAAAAAATAAATAAATAAATAAATAAATAAATAAATAAAAAAAAGAAGAAAAAAAAGAACCCATTCGGGTTTTGGTGTGGGATAAAGAATCAAGGATCCAAAGATAGATATGCCAGATAAATTCCGACATACGCAGATGTCGTCTATGAAGGCGTACAACTAGGATTGTTGGGCCTTGGTAGAGTACAAATTCCACCAATGCAGCAGTTACAAGTTAATTAGTTTTACCAGCGTAACTAATCTAATAACATACAATAACTGAATGGGAGGAAAATTGAGTTTGAAAATCAAATATGCGAGGAGACAAATTTAGAGATCGGCACATATGACAGGAAACCATTACTTTGGTATGTCTATTGAATGAGTCTCTATGTGGCGTGGCTGAACGTCTTCATTGTGCCACTCCAGTTGATGTCTGCTTTTAGCCTTCAAACACATGTAACACCTGACAACACGGTCCAAACTAGAAACACTGCTGAGGGTGCACCCAGACCGATGAATGCGTCCGATCCTCTGCTGTGTGCAGCGCTGCCCCGTGTGCCGGTGTCAGCCGTGGCTATAAAAGGACATAAACCTCTTCTGATGCCACCCTGCCACACACTGTCCCCCTCCTACCTCCCATGCTAACCACTAGCCGAGCGCCTGGAGCTCTACTCGCTAAGCCTCGTGACATTTTACATATTCCCAGCGATGCGGCCTGAAGCAAGGACAGAGGAGTGGGACTGCGTGCGCCATACTGCACGAGATCAACGCTGCCCAGTAAATATGGCGCACACCAGCTATCACGGAGGAGCCTAAAAGGACTACAATATGGTACCACACCAGGCCTAAGGAACAGCTGAGCCATTGGCTAACACAGAAAGATTTAGTAAAAGTAACTAGCGCAGGATGGCGGTGCCGATAGTGAGCGGGCATATCGTGCAAGAGGAACACCATCCGGTAAATGTGGAGATCAGCTGATCTGACAGGGCCAAAGTAACACCAGTGCCATTGCCTAACAAAGACCGATACAGTAAGAGTAACTGGCGGTGGCAAATTCCGAAGATAACAGCGGCCGGTGAATGAGGCACACAACTGATGCCGCTGGATTAAAGGAATACCTGTGCCATTGGCTAACAAATAACAACACGGCGAAGGGAAATGCCGGTTGGCGGTGGCACAGGCGGCAAACAGCGCAAAAAAAACAAAAAACAAATGCAACCCAGTAAAATGATGCTTGTCACTGGACCAAAGGAACACCTTTTCCATCGTCCAACAAAGAACAATATATGATAGGAACTGTAGGAATTTTAGTTTGTGGGTCCTCAGCAGTCGCTGGGTAAAAATGGTAAATGGAGTGCACGTATTTTGCGCTTCCACTACACTATCATGGTGCCCAAAGCGCTTTACAAATGCCCACACATTCATACACCAATGCCGCCCACTGAGAGCAATTTAGGGTTCAGCGTCTCGCCCACGGACAATTCGACAGCAGATAGCTTGAGCCGGGATTCGAACCGCCGATCCTGCGGTTCCGACTGAGCCGCAGCCGTGTCCGAACAATCACGTGGCTGGTGGTTGCCCAGTAGTCGGGGCTACTACAGTAGCATAGCAGCAGAATGCGAATCCCTTGACAAGAGACCGCTACACCCATACGAACCTCGGCCTGTCCTTGCTGGAAGGCTTTCAGCCTCTTCTTGAAGCGCGAGGGCAGCACAAAGTCACAGCCTCGCGCCAGCAGGGCTAGCTCCTTCCTCAGGTCAGGGTCCTGACGCAGAGACAGCTCCCTCATCCTCATCCTCGCGACACACACCGCGGGGAACACATAAACGAATCCAGCGAGGTCCGGACGGGTTGGACAAGTCAGGCGTTGATGTTGTTTCTAGAAGTTGGGCGTATCTTTGCGTTTGTCCTCTGTCAGAGTGAGAGCAGCTTAATGCGAGGCAGCAGCTGCTACTGTGACTCCCTCTCCCATTCCAGATCGGGTCGCGCAATCTCAGCTCTGCCTGCCGCTACACAACACTCACATACAGCGCAGAGGGCCAAAGGGAGCGCTCTCCTCAATACTGCCGGGGAGATAAGGAGTGACAGGAGGTCTGTGTGGGGGACTCGCTTGCCGTACGCACGGGGATGGGAGGGGTGCGCACATTGGATCTGCCCTTTCCAGTTTGCATTCCTGCGCGCTCGTGGAAGGTTACGCAAAGAAGACCTGTTGTTGCAGCTCGTCCACAGCGGCCAGTTGGGAGATGCACCTCAGCGACGTGATGACAGTGCAAGTGTTCAGGAGTTTAAACGTCCAGCAACATCAAACATAGAAACAGTCAGGGTACATAACACCTTGCCCAATGTCACGTTCAAGCTTTTGCAGCAATGCTAAATTAGGTGGTTCCGCAAATGCATCCACAGTTAAAATGACCTGAGGCAACCATGATTACGTTCATTTTCTTCTCTCTTTAGCAAAGATGCACAAAAAATTTTCAGTGATTAAATGTATTAAAAAAGAAAAACATAACGTGCTTTGTATGACATTAAGTAAATCAAGTTCTGTTTGAAAATTTTCCCTGCACTCTAGTGTCATCTCAATACGAATATGTATATACGCTACTGAAAAATCAGTATACGAAAATAGACCGTATTAAGTTACTAACTTTATATTTTACAAAAAGAAAGGGAGAATAAATTTAAATAAATTACAGGAAACAACCATGGCTTAAAACCACGACTATAAACGGGTTTAGTATTACTTTGTAAAAGTACATAGTACAAAAGAGTAAAATTCTATGAAAATAGTACAAAACGTACTAGGCTATGAGATGATTTTACAAGAATAGTTTGAATTCAAACTTAATGTCAGAATTCTCATGTAAGACGGGACTAACCGCAACGGTTTGCGTCAACTTCTTTCCGTAAAATGTGAGGTTTTTCTTGTAAAATTAAACTCTCTTTCCTTGATAGCAACTATTTTTTTACATTGATATTGCTTTTATAACCTTTTTCTTAAAAGACTATTCTTGTTAAGTAAAAATGTTACTCCTTATTGTTTAACTTAAACAAACATAAAAATACATTAGTCTCATGCGTTTTCAAGCATTTTGAAGAATTCCAAGGATCCTGGACACTTTTTCCCTGCAAGAATCTGCTGTAAATGGGGAAAAAAAACATTTCAGTGGCGGAATTACATGGAAGATTATTTCTAACAGTCTTTGCTATGTGTAAGTATAAATGTCAAGAACAAGAGAGACAAAATAAACTCTATGACAGCCGAGGTATCAAAAATGTGTTTCCTAAGAGAATGGTCTAAATTAGCGTGTGACACATTCACCAGACGTACATCATGCATACATCTAACTACTCTGCTTCCTACAGTATATTATGCTTCTCTTTGTCTTGCCTTCCTTCTGCGAGCTCAGGCTGCCAGCCATTCCACATCTTATTATAGTTGATGGGCGACAGTGGAGGAAGGAGGGGGACAGCGGGGGGACGGGACACGTCAAATTCAAAGAATGATGTCCGAAGTAGTCTGCGCCTATTAAAAGCACCAGGCGAGCACTGTTTGCGACGGTGCTGTAGTCCACTTCCGCTCGCTAATGTCCCAAAAGTGACGGCAATTACATCAATTCTTCACAAAGTCACTGATCTAACGGCGTCGCCTTCCACACGGCCCAAAAAAAACCCCTCTGATTTACACATGCTCACCACAGCCACGTAAACAAACCAATATTTGTTAACGTTATGTTATGAACTCGCCTGCACCCAGACACATTATTTTTAGATAACAGGATGACAAAGACCAACATTTTCTACTGCTTTCTGCACTTCCTGTTATCCCCTAAGCAGGACGCTGCACAAGCTTGATAAGCTGTTTGTATGATGGCTTTTTCACATCAGGCGGCTTGTTATTATTTCTTCTTTTAATGCTAATCAATTCAAGCCATACGTGGAAAGAATGCGCAAAACAACAAGTAGATCACATGGAACTGTCAAGTCACGTGCGGCTTTGCTCAGTCTGTTTGGGAGCAAACCAAATGAAGTCTGCACCCCGAATACAGTTTGCAAGTGAAGATAATTATTTTGCATCGCATAACTATAACTTTACTACTTGTATGGAACGGACAAAATGAATGAAGCTACACACACACACACACGCACACCACAAACTTTATTATGTACACATCGACAGAACAATGAGGTCCAATTATTCAAGTGTAAAGCCTTTGGGGATCAGTAAAGTACAATGTAAAGCAAATGTTTGATTTTATGATTTGTACGGATTTACAAACAAATGTTCACATTGGAAATGATGGACATTAAAGGCATTTGTTTTTGTCGCCTTTTTCCCGGGTTGCTGTCATGTATCAATAGCACAGACATGGAATTGGGGAACCAAAGCGATTTGCAGCTTTTGAGGTAGTAACACAGCTGTTACAATTGAGGCACATATGGTACCTGTGTGAAGGGGAATTCTGCAATGCCATCCTTCTGTCCTGGCATACAAACAGACACCGAGGTCTTGTGGTTCAAACTTAAAACTCTGTGCGACTTTAAAAGGTATATTTTGGATAAACTTGAGTCAAGAAACCCAAATTTAGAGTGAAATTAGTAACTTTATTAGGGCAGAATTTTTCAAATGAATCGTGTGTTCTACCTACTAACTGTGTCCAGTGGGAGTGAACGTGCACTCCAAAGGGTTGTTGTGACACTCGTGTCACACTGACCCTCACAGTGCAGCTAAATGCAATTTGGACGTAAACCCAATTTCAGTCACGCTCTGCTCATTCATTAGTGTATGAAAGCCTGAGAGTCTGGAATTAGAGGACGTTAAGAGTCCCACGCTTGCAGGTTTGCTCTTTAACATGCAAGACACAACTTGCGCGGAACTCTACCGAAGGCGGGTGAAGAATTTGTCAATACAAGCGTACAGAGTGGAGCGCAGAGACGTGAATGGGGCCAAATTTGGCTGTAACAGACGGTCAGAATGAGGCTTCCAGGGAAGGCCGACAGCGGGAACGTGACGTGAGCAGATCAGCTGCTCATGTAGGAGCTCCCACAACAACTGTCATGTCAACTGCGCTCACCGGGACAAACAATACACAGCGAAGTTGTGCTACACTTAATCCTCAAAGGCAACAGCTACAGAAACTTTTCCTTGTCACGATTGCAGTGATTGGACAGTGGAACCGTCAAAGTTATTTAAAAAAAAAACAAAAAAAAAAAAAAAAACGCCAGTTGACTTCCAAATACATGCATTTTTGTCACGGGAAACATAAATATGGATGAATTTGTTCCAACTGTCATAACACATATATAGACAAGTAAAACAAAACTAAAATGAAGTAAAACTCATCGCCCTTTGAAAATGCCTGACAGAACCCTTTAAAATACAATAAAGTCCTCGGCAAAAATAGACTGTTGTGCATATTCTGTTTTTATTTATTTGCCTAAAAAGTCTATGACTAATGTGAACTAAATTACATCGGGTTCATCAATAACTTACAAAATTAAATTAATTAATTACTTTACTCATGCGGTGTTCCAAATCACAGCAGTTTTAAAAAATGTGCATTTCCGAGCCCACTGCAAATGTTTCTCCTTGTGAGCATTAGCTTGGGGTGGCCGACTTGCAGCTTCATGGATGACTGCAAGCCTTTGGAGAATCCTGCATTAAGAGGCTCTTGGGACTCCAGCAGCTTCAAATAGCTGCTTGCTGCTCATCGTTGGCTTTTTTTTAAGAGCTGCTCGCAAAAACACAAGGCATTTGTCTCATTTGTCTTTCCTTAACATGTCTTTATTGGAAGTAGTCCCGTTGCTCTTGGTCACACACAAATTATCTAACAGTACGCTGATTTTTATTATTTGATTGTGTGTCCCGTGTTCGCCATTATGCATAAAAACCGTGACCATACTGTAAATACTAGTTTGTAACGCAGTGTCATAAGTTTTATTTTCCAGGACTTTCTATGTAATGAGAGTCATGTGAAACAGGCTTGATATGCATGTTAATTCTTCGTTTGAGCTAATTGTTATTCATTTTGATTTGACACTAGAACAACTTGGAAACCTTGAAGACGTCTTAGACGTGTGGCTCAAATTTCTTACATCTACATCATGTAAATACCAAGCTCCATCCACATACGAGGCACTTTAAATAAAGACACTTGCAGGGCAGATTAGCGACCCCCTGCTTAAAATAACGAAAATATCACTGAGACACTAGAGCACATTATGAAGAAATAACCTGCGACTATAGCGGAGATGATCTCGTGTCCCAATACGAGCCTAATTGTCATGTGCGAAATGTCAATAAAACATCCTCCACGAGCACCTGATCTAGCGCGTGAGCGCGCACCCACACCTCAGTCCGGGGGGAATTCTGGGTATTTAAAGGCAACACGGGAGGGGTTTGAGGGTATCTTTCTGCGCTGTCAAAGTCACACCAGCTGTTGTGGGCCGCATCACCGGGGCATAAATCAAATTTTTTCCAACTAATCTGCCCAAGAATGCATCGGTACGCAGGAATCCATTTTGTTGTCTTAAAATAGAAGCCCGCTCCCTTCACAAGCACACAGCCCCTTTAATATTGAGTGACGTGCCGCCACATGACGTGCCGCCACATGACGTGCCGCATTACACTCGAGTACACATACTGTCCAACTGACGCTTTACATCTGATTCATAAAATTCCAAAACCAACTGGTCGAGGTAAGACTTTTCCCAACAATGGAAACGGAATGGGCGGCACGGTGGACAACTGGTTAGAGCGTTTGCCTGAGGACCGGCGTTAATCCCGGTCCCGTCTGTGTGGAGTTTGCATGTTCTCCCTGTTCTCCCCTTGTGAGGATAAGCGGCTCAGATAATGGATGGATGGAAACGGAATGAATCCATTCCAGCGCCATAATAAAGTCTTTATCGACTGTACAACATTTACACAATCTTTCACAATTTTCACTTTTCCAACTCACCCCCTAAAACCTCAATCACTATTCTTATTAACACTAATGAATGACTCGTGAATCACAACTGAATTGTTACTCCTTGTACAATTCCAAAATAACAGTCAAACAGAAGGAAAAAAAAAACAATTTGGTTATTTGAAAACTATCTATTGAACCAAGAGTACGCGGGCACCTTTTCACTGCTGTGTCTCTGTACAGAAAGGTTTTTCTTTTGAGTTAAAAATGGCTTACTTTAACCAGGATCCCACGCCGTACCTTGGCCACAGGTAGAATCCCGGGGCTGTTTTGCGCTCGTCGTCGGTGCCATAGCTCCTCGCGGACCCGACCGAGCTGCCACCTTTCCAGCTAGCCTGCTGTTACTTAGCCTGCTGGCTACCTTAACTGCTCTTGCTTCACACTGTGTTGGATTGGATTAACTTTCTCCTGTTAAATATGCCGCCGTGACACGGTTGCCATCTCCGGCAATGGCTCCTTTTCCGCTTCCGTTGTGGCGCTTCCATGTTATCCATGCAGCTCATTTGAGAGCTACGTGTAACGCATGCTTCCTTCAGCAAAGAGCTTGTTTTTTTTCTTTTTTTTAAAAAAAACAAACTTTATGGAGATGTTGGTTAAGCTACAATGCGTACATACACAGAAGCAATGTGAACTAAGGCAAACTGGCAGCGGCCGTGGGCAGCATTGCAGCACTTGTCAGAATAAGTAAGAAGTATTTTATTTTTGACTCGTTTTGATTCAAATGCGAAAATTTGGAATTTCCTTTTTTCATTGGGATTTGCGAGTCAATTGAATCACCACTGATTCGTTCGTAGCACTACTTGGCAGCCACCCTTTGATGAAATGTGATGGACAAACATGCACAAGTCAAGCGAGCTGCTTCTCATTATGACTTCCTGCATCTTCATACAGGTGTAAAAACAAGTTGACCGCCGTAAACTGTCAACCGCACCTTAGAGCGCATGTTTTTGCTTTGGTGTTGTGTGGCGGCTGAGTCTCGCCACACCAACACTAAAAGAAGTGCATTCTTGCGGCATAGATTCTGTTCTTAAGCTTGTAGCCATATTGTACTGAACAGACAGGACAGATGAAGATACACATTTATTAGTACAGCTTACAGTACCACTATAGTTCCATTTCTGGTTGTGCAGTTCCTTGGCCCCAAGGTGGTGCCAAAGCAATATTGTCTACATTAGACAGGGCTTTGGCCTGCGCACAAAATCAGTTGACTTTTTCAGTGAATGATAATAATAAATAATAGCCTCCCCATAAAATTCAGCAAACAGGCGACTGCTGAACTGAAAATATGCAGTGGCTCACTGTATTAATTTCAGATGTCAGAAAAAAGTAAGGATAGTGTATTTTACACCAATATCTTTATTCCGACAATACTGTTACAACAACCAGCTTTTTAACATTTTAAACAAAAGAAATCTTGCAGCAAACAGCATAGGTGATGTGTTGGCGTCTAGACAAGCAATCTAGATGGGATTGAATCAAAAGGTTGCAGCCAAGTACGGCACTCAATTTTGCCTCAGATGCTTAGACGCTATAACAGTTAAATCCAGGCAAACAAATTCTGAATACACTTAGTATGTACAGTATTTATGTGCAACAGCTAATCGAGCATGTATATATGATCTTGCCAGCACAAAAACATGACCTCAGGTGTTGTGCGTGCCAACGACATGCAGAAGGTGAAAGTTGGAGGAGCGTGTGCACCCCCCAGCCCTCCTCCAGCTGTCTTCCGTCCTCGCACACACACATACGCCATATGCGCAGTATGCAGCGCTCGCCAACGCTTGGACACTGTTGCCTCTCATCTTGTCAATATACGCAAGCATTTCAAGGCCAAACAAACTTTGAGAGAAGATAAACAGAATTGTTAAGGGCCTCCAGAAAGTGACCCCCCCCCCAACATGCCGAGTCCGTGTCACCACCACCACCATCATCATCATCATACACACTAATTCATGGGCGAGGCTGGAATGTTTGGAAAGCATCTGTATAATTAGGACTGGAGAGCCTCCTGTGGGATGACGTAGCGTGGACAGACAAGCATTCACATGCTACTCAGCCTCCTCTTGTGGCCACACCGAGAAGATCACAGAGGACACATAAGCCTCTTATTTACACAAGCCCCTTTAACACCACCCGTCTAATCTGTCTTTTGACAAGCGTTTGGGAAGTGAGGACACCAGGTGGAATTCTTTTCCATTCTTGCTTGATGTAAAACTTGAGTTTTAGTTTTTTTTTGTCAATAGTCCGGGTTCTCCGTTGTGGAATTTTGCGCTTCATAATGCACATGCACACATTTTCAAAGGGAGACAAGTGTTCTCAAGTGTTCCTGAGCCCACGTGCTGGCAATATCCTTTACACAATGATCACCGAAAGGAACATTCACAACTAGGATTCTTTTCTTGGTCTAATGGTGCTCCATGAAACATAAACAGTAATTATATACAAAAAAAATAAAATAAAAATTCAAATATAAATGCTTGGAAGAATTGTTCACTCTTTGCCAAAGTGCTGCTGCTATTGTGAAGTGAGTTGAGTGCACTGCTACCATACTGAGCTTGTATCAAGTTTGCGCTCGCAAGTCAAAGCAAAACAACAGAAATCGGCCAAATGACGGCTAGTATCTCGAAAGACTTGCAAGTTGGGTCACTCGTATCTCAAGGCACCGCTGTATTCATTTTGTGACAGTGGTCGTGGAACATTTCTGAGACACCTCATAGAAGTGCAGAAGCCGTGTTGCTTTGTGAAAGCACACACAGACACGGGAAAGCCCCGCTTCGCTGGGTTCTGTGTGAAAGGCAAAGCCGAATTAATGCCGGCTCTCGTGCCCTGGCGCTGACCTGTAAAGTTTGCGCAAACTGTGTGAAAGGGGCTGTGCAAGTTCCGCAAAATAGAACCGTAGCGCCATTTATCCGCTGAGGAGATCACCATCATATCAGTAGATGTACTTTTTAAGCCATTTTGGTTCGTGCTGTGCAATTTTTCTAATGTCAAACGTGCCTTTGCCAACAAATGTTGGGAAACTCAATGACTCACCTTTTTGGAGCTGACAGACCTCCGTAGGATCCTGCCGTGGGGTCCCGTCACCCTGGTGGCGCCGCTGCATCCTGAGGGCAGGATGGAGGAACAAGGTGGACTCAAGGGCACGTTGAAGGCGGCAGGCTTCTTCTCGGCCAAGTTCTTTTGGGAAGCCACGTTGTTGTTTTGGTTGAAGGTTAGAGTGCACTTCTCCTTGACACCCACATCGCTTAAATCGGCGTGATGTCCGCTTTTGATGAGGTCTAGGTAACCTTTGAGCACCGTCTGGGTTTTGGGCTGGCTCAACCAGGTGAGGAAGAGTTCGTCCACCTTCATCTTGAGGACTGGCTGAAGAATCTGACTCGACGGCATTTTGAAGGAAGCCTAAAGATCAGAATCAGAATCATCTTTATTTGCCAAGTATGTCCAAAAGAAACACACAAGGAATTTGTCACCGGTAGTTGGAGCCGCTCAAGTACGACAACAGACAGTTAATTGACAGAGAACACTTTAGAGACATAGACACATTGACAAAAAAAAAACAGTCACTGAGCAATAAAGGGTTGCTAGTTGTCTTGGTAAGTGGGGTTGGGAAAATCATCAATTCATCCATCTTTGGGCGAGAGGCAGGCTACGGGGGGGCTGAACTGGTCGCCAGCCAATTGCAGGGCACATATAAACAAACAACCATTGGCACTCACATTCACACCTACGGGCAATTTAGAGTATTGAATCAACCGAGCACGCATGTTTTTGGGATGTGGGAGGAAACCGGAGTGCCCGTAGAAAACACACGCAGGCACGGGGAGAACATCCGAACTCCACACAGATTTGAACCCTCAACCTCACAAATGTGAGGCAGTTGTGCTAACCAGTCGGCCGCCTTTGGAAATCATATTTTCTTTTTAAAAACTTCACTTTTGGGATGACAGCGGAATGCCACATGACCAGAGAGAGCCAATCACAAGCAACTAGAATTCAATTCGACATTTTCTCTAATGTAATGGATTACAAATAGATAATTGTTGTGATTAATCTCACCATATGTAATTAGTTACTCCCCAACACTGATTACGGCTTGTGCTATAGTATACTAGTACAGCATCATATTAGTATAGAAGTGCTCTGCATCCTACTCCATCCTATTTTACAGCTTCTTAGGATACAACGACAAGGGCCACAAATGACAAACGCCTACCACTTCGATGCAGTGCGTATGCACAAAACAGTGGCTTGCATTGCTTGTCGAGCAGTCGACCTCGTTTTCTACTGATGGTTCACGTCACAAACATTATTGAATTTCAGCGCATCGATGCATGGAGCCCCCGAGCACACAACATCGGCTATTTTAAACACCGCGGTGGGAAACAGCAATAACACAAACTCAGTCTTGAATCGGCGCCCCAACGGAAATGTATGGAAAGGTGAAGAAAAGACCAAAGCAGTTTGGTTTGGAGCAATTGTTTCCAAAGTTAGCATTAGCAAGAAAGCTACATTAGCCAGTTAGCTCAGTAAACTAAGATAAGCTAAGCTAAAATACCAACCTTTTATTTAAAGCACGTAAACTCCAACCACGGTGTTAGCACGCTACCTTCCGCTCCTCATTTGGAAATGCTGCTGAGCGTTTGTTCAATGGCAAAAGGGAATGCAGACGCTGTCTCCGGCGTCCATCCCGCGACAGATCCACTCACGTCTCTGCCCGCTCGCTCCAACGTCTGTGTTCCCCTGGTAACCACACGAGATTATCGCGAGATCTGCCACGAGGCGTCCAATATCTTCCAGAACTTTGGCGCGCCAGCTCTTTGTTCCCAGCGTTTCCTCCTATGTTATAATATCAGGAATGTTCGGGTTATGAGTTAGCCAACACGATTCATATTGGATCCCCCAAACAACATTAAAACACTTTTCAGACACACACGCACACACACGTTGGTAGTAGGTGTCCCTACAATATATATATTTTCACCCGTGTATTTGTATATGATGATCATAATAATCGTGTAATGTCTTATGAGATAGAACCAGTCTTAGAGATAATCCAAAAATAAATAGTGTTGGACAATTATTTTGTGTATTACATACTGATACAAAACTGTTTTCAATAAAAAATGGTTTTCATTACAAAATGGTTTTCCATAAATTCACATGTTCTGAAACATAAGGAAATGTGATATGAAAGCATAACAAGATTGTTGTTGATTTACTATCAGAAGTAGAAACACACAAGTAATGGAGTTATACACTTTCCGTTCCGCTTCTCCTCACGCGGGTCGCGGGCGTGCCGGAGCCCATCCCAGCAATCTTCGGGCGACAGGCGGGCTACACCCTCAACTGGTCGCCAGCCAATCGCAGGGCACATACAAACAAACAACCATTCGCACACACAGTCACACCTACGGGCAATTTACAGTCTCCAATGAATGCGTGTTTTTGGGATGTGGGAGGAAACCGGAGTGCCCGGAGAAAAGCCACGCGGGCACGGGGAGAACACGCAAAGTCCACACGGGCGGGGCCGGGATTCGAACCCCGGGCACTCCGGTTTCCTCCCACATCCCAAAAAACATGCATAAATTGGAGACTCTAAATTGCCCGTAGGTGTGCATGTGAGTGCGAATGGTTGTCTGTTTGTATGTGCCCTGCGATGGGCTGGCGACCGGTTCAGGGCGTACCCCGCCTCCTGCCCGATGACAGCTGGGATAGGTTCCGGCACGCCCGCGACCCTAGCGAGGAGGATAAGCGGCTCAGAAAATGGATGGATGGATATATTATCAATTATGAGTCATGTAATAATGCATGTTTGGAAATGTGTAGCTTAATAGCAGTTCTTGTAATAAGAGTCTATTTAGCACAGTATATGTATTACATTTAAAAAACACTGTATACTATGATTTGTATTATTATAGTGTTAACGGTTGTTCTTTAATACGGTTATCGTCAGGCGTGTCGCGGGCGCGCCGGAGCCCATCCCAGCCATCTCCGGGCGAGAGGCGGGGTACGCCCTGAACCGTTTGCCAGCCAATCGCAGGGCACATAGAAACAAACAACAATTTGCGCACACATTCACACCTACGGGCAATTTAGAATCTTGAAAGCAACCTAGCACGCATGTTTTTGGGATGTGGAAGGTAAACCGGAGTACCCGGAGAGAAGCCACGCTGCGAAGCCCGAACAGGCGGGGCCCGGATTTGAACCCCGGTCCTCAGAACTGCGAGGCAGACGTGTTAACCAGTCGTCCGCCGTGCCGCCGCATGAAGACCAATTATGTCTAATTTGACCCGACCCGCAGATTTGCCTGCAGTCAATGTAACGCCTTTACTTTTTCGAAATGAACGTTTGTGAACATTATCGACAGTTGCATATTGTATTTTTTTGCTTCCCTCGATAATCACATCGAATCACGTGCCACGCATTCAAAGTGGACGGCGGCCGCTAAAGAGCTCTTTGTTCTGCTTCGCAACATGCGGACTTTCCTTTTCTTTGCAAACGCGAGGGAACCTAATCAATACCAGCAAAAGTGAATGAAAAGTCTTTCAAAGTTGAAACTTTGCTACTTTTCAAAGTGTAATTACAGTGTACAAATAAGATGCTTTAGCCAAAAGCAGTGCAGCGCGTGTTCTTTTTTCCGTGCCTTGAAGGACATTTCAAAGTATTTGGCCGAGGCTGAAACCACAGGGGTACCGCCGCTTAGCGTAGCGGCGTGCTAAGCGAGGAGCCGGCGTGTGCGTCGCCGCCGTCGGCCGCTCTGTGAAGTGGGCCGGCAGCGATCTGCTCTAATCAGCGCCGCCAACACACTTGAAAGTATTGTGTGGCGGCCAGGGATTTGCGCTGTTGGCTGTTGTTTATTGCCACAGTCCGTGCGCATAAAGCACACATCGAAATGTTTGCTGGTTTGATTCATGCGCACAAATTCAGATCTTTGATATCTGATTGGGTCAGATATTACATTCACATCTATCTATCTTTGATACACTAGCTCTGCAATTGGTTTGTGCTGGTTCACCTAATGAATTGATGTTTTTTTTGGTTGTAATTTGTATTGTATGCCAACACAAACTGCGGAGGTCTTAATGAGACAAGTGTGCTCTGTATTCATTTGATATTGTTTTTACTTGACACTGTTCACTGCCTAGCCAATGAGAACGCTTGTTGTTGAGTTGCCGTTTGCGCTGTGGTCCCGGTTAGCCCGAAAGGTGCTACGCGACGGGATTTAGTTGTCTCGCAGTCTGTCACCGTACCTCTGACAGGCGGCGGGTGCCGATGAAGCGCCAAGTTCAAAGCTTTGGAGCGTAGAGAGGAACGAAGCTCCCCTGGCTGACCCGGCTCTTGAGTCGGCGTCAGCACCGGTGGGGCGGGGGTGGGGCACATACTGCCCCTCAATAAATGTTTGTTTACATTCGTTTTCTCTAAATAACTAAATCACCAATCCATCTCTTGTACCACAACATGCAAAAGAGCCCGATATTTGCAGATTTATTTTTCTTTGCGCTGCCAGAGTATCGCGCCGGGTCGCACCGTGACGGCACGCCACGAAACGGCTTCCGCACCCCCTCGCTTGCCGTGAAAACTTTGGCCGAAAGGGACGAAGCGCGCAGCAAATGTGGCTGAATGTGACGCGACTTGAAAGGATGGTGAAGTGCCCGGAAGAAATATGCCTCGCGTCCCACTCCAACGTTTGATGTGTCCTATTACGTATTACTCCCAGGTTTGGGTTTTCGTTTTACTACGGCCGACTCGTCCGCGCCGCCAAATTTCTGGGACATTTGACAACTCTCAGCGGCCATCCACGGCAATTACGGCCGGGCACGGTGTCGTCTGGCGACCTTGGCTGCCAGGAACGTGGCGTAAAGGGAGCCTTAGCGAAACAACAGCTCCCGACGCAGCATTTCGACAGCCTTGCGAAAGAATTCCAGTTTTAGCGCGCGGCGTGAACGAGTTCACGTCCCGGCGAGCACTGCCTTGCACAAAGACGATTTCTGACGCGCGGTCGCTCAACGGCGTTGTGTGTCGTCACGAAGGACCGAAATGAGCTCATGGCATTTTGTCTCTGACCTTGTTGGAGTTAGTGTTCCAGTTGACGCTGACGTCGTCGTTCCACAATCTTGTGCGTGTCCGTGGCGGCGTTCCGTCAAACTTTCCCTTGCGCAGCATTTCAGATGATCTTGCATTATGCGGAGATGGCGGCAGTAATCGCGCTCGCTGCGCAGTGTTGTGTGCGGCCATGTTTGTGTTTCACGGAGCGCTGTAGGAAATATATGCTCCCGTTACGTGGGGATGGTGTCTTTTAGTTTGTTTTATCAAGCCTTGACTTGCTCACTCCACAATGTCGTGCGCATCCGTATTTATATTCCGCGGAACCCTACCTTGGTGGTTTTAAAGACGATCGTACATTATGTGGAGATGGTGTCGCTAATAGTAATTCGAGTTCCGGTCAACTGTGGCATGTGGTCGCTCCACGATGTTGTGCGTATCCATCTTCGTGTTGTGCGAAACGCTCTCTTTTGTGCCCTGCGATTGGCTGGCAACCAGTTCAGGGTGTGCCCCGCCTCCCGCCCGGTGACAGCTGGGATTGGCTCCAGCACGCCCGCAACCCGCGTGAGGAGAAGCGGCTCCGAAAATGGATGGATGGATAATTAATGTAATATTGGTTCTCCTCCCAACAATGCATTTGTACAAAACAATATATCAAACATTTCCCTTTATAGATATGCCTTCTCCATCTGCAACTGGGTAAATAATCGCCCCGACCCACTATTTGACAATACATTATGCAACATTTCACTCAACAATATGTTTTTTTTGTGTGGCTGTAAAAGTTCAAAGTCTCATATCATCTTTCACTGTCTAAAAAAAATCAAAAACTCTTCAGAGCTCAAAGTGAGACTACAAGTCAGTTTTTTCAGGTGGCTTGCAGTCTGATTGGAACATGTTGTCCTCCTGCAGGATCGTGCGCTCGTGAAACGCTTCAAGTGCGCGCCACTTCAAAGTCAGTCGGCGACATTTGTGGATGCGTCTGCTTTCCAATAATAGCCACACGTTGTTGAAATAAGCGCTGGCGACTATTTTACGAGAACGCCACCGCTCTTGCGGTATTTTGGACCGGGACTGACTTTGATCCCAAACGTCCCCCCCGTTTGATAAGCCGTTCGAATCAAGCTCCCAAAATGGCGTCCTGCAAGTCAGAGACACTTGAATGGCTTGCAATGCTTTTTTTTTTTTTTTTTCTCGTCTCGAGTCGACATTGAGATTCCGGGGAAAACAAAATGGAGGTCGTTTCTTTCATTTGGCTGTGACTTTAAAACGGAAACAACGCCTCCGCCGATCACATATTCATGAAAGAGGACGAAGCGAGCGGTGCGAATGCCAATAGAGAGCCGCATTTAAGCACACGTGCTGTCAAATGACGCGCAGCGGCGACCCAACGCAAGAGCTGTGCTTTTGCTAAGATGTTCGCGCTCAATTTGGGTTGACACCAGCGCAGAGGTTCCCAATCAGCAGAATCTTAACATCGTTGCGGTTACTCGACGACACGCAGCATACCTGACGGCTGCACGCATATTACTCTTGCGGCTCACGCAAAGCCCTTTCATATGTAACCGTAACAACAGGGAAACTCATCTCGACCGTGCAATCACACTTCAGATCACAGTCAAATGCTGCTTCACCAAGACTATTGCGCAATGAGTCACATGCTGCTTCACCAAGACTAAAGCCATTTAATGGAATGTTCTGGTAAAATCCCACGAGAGTCACTCATATCACTGGACTTTATAAGCAAGCGCTACCAAAGAATCTTAGGTTTCATTCGTGTTTATCCCATCGTATTTGTGTCAATAAATGATACATATGTATTGACATTTTTTCCGAAGACACCGGCCACAAAGAGAATCAAAAAGTTCAATTTCATCGAACCGCCGTGATGTTCGCGATCGCGGCATTCCCAGGAAATCCGCTAACCTGTTCTCTGGGTTTGCGCATGTGACGTTCCGCATATACCGGATTAGGGCAGCAAAGCGCTACTTTTGTCTCAACGAAACTCCTCAACTCACTTAAAAATGGACCCTGGACACCAAGATGCCAAAAGCAGGAAGTAGGTGAATTTTCAGCAAATCACGGACGATAGCCTCCACAAAACATCTGTCAACCGGACCGGTGATTTCATCAATGCGGAGCAGGGAAATTGTGTAGGGGTGCACTGGATATATTTCTAAGACTGCATATTGTTTACTGCGCTTGTACTTTGTAAAAAGAAGACGCTGCTGAGTTGCTAAACTGTATTTGATGGTTTCTGCAACAATAACAATCAAAGAAATAAAGATGTTCTTTTTCAATGTCCTCATTGGTTGTGAAAGACATCTCGTCAATCGCGTGAAGGCAGCCGCTCGGCGTGCGACTCGCTTCCCTTTCATGAACGCGAGCCACCTTGGAATGGAATCAAACGCAGACGCTCACTTATGCAGATAAGTCCTTGAATTTTCCACGTTTCGGGCGGCGCGCCGTGTTGCGGCCGCCTCGGCGCGTGCATTATTCACGTCTTCTCCTGGAGTAGCGGCGGCCCCGTGACGCGTCGACACGCCCACCTGCCGCTAATCTGATGTAAAAGTCGATGATGAAATTCAAGCGGGCCAAATGAAAGAGATACCTGTGTGTGTGTGTGTGTGTGTCGAAAGGTGAGGCCTCGGCTGAGGGAGAGCAGGCTTCCCGAACCTCCGGTAAGCGCAGAGGAGGATGAAAGCCAGCACTAACGATCTTGCTAGCGTCGAGGCCTCGCTTATTTCCCTCTTTTTCTGACTTTCATGTTGCGAAGCAGGAGAAGCGCGCCGCTTCGTCCGGACGGCCATTAGCGGCGGCCGCGAGGTCGCAGACGACCGCAATGACTCTCGGCCTGGGCGTTGCAAATATCTTCGACTTTTTCTCTACTTTACAGGAACGACTGGAGGAGTGCCTTGTTGTCAGCGTCGGGGAGTAACAATTACGTCATTCTTTTGCAAAATGTACGTCATTGTAATCGCAAAAGCTTACATCACTTCCCTCTTCTGAAGCTGACAAACACATTTTTCATATTCATTTACGCTTCATCATATTTTGTTATCAGTTTCTTTGAAGAAAAAAAACAATCTGTTGTTTATTCCAAAAGAATGATCTTTCATGGTTTTGTTCTATAAATCAGTCCTTGCGCAAGGCTCCTCAGAACTGCATCAGAAGTGCCGCATAACCATGATCGGTATCTTTGTTTTATGCCCTAAAATGGCTGCCACATCCCACAATGCAACGGCACGTTGTTGTTGGCGTTGGCGGCCATTTAGCGTTAGCAGTCACCACAGTCAACGTAAACATTTCTGTCCCTGAAAAGGCTCAGACACGGCACGGTGATTTGCTAGCGAATCCGCTGTTATTGATTTGATTTGAAATTGTGTTTTCTCCTATTTCGATATTGCACAGAATTTCTTTGGAACCACACAGAGATCAAAATAAGGTCGTTCCGCCACTGGAAGGGATTCATTGCATTTCCAATCATTTCAACGGGAAACGAATGTCTTGACTTGAGAACGAGTTCATGAAACAAATTCAAATCGGGAGCTACCGTTTCACTGTAATATAAACACGATATCCATCCATCCATTTTCTGTACCGCTTCTCCTGGCGCGGGTCGCCCAACCCAGCTATCGTCGGGCGAGAGGCGGGGTCCGCCCTGAAGCGGTCGCCGGCCAATCGCGGGGCACATCGAAACGGACAACCATTGGCACTCACGTTCACACCTACGGGCAATTTAGAGTCATCACGCAACCTAGCGCGGGGGCCGTGCCGCCCGACATGATATTCAATGTATGAAAACTACATGTAGTGGAAGCTGCGTATTGTGTTGGAAATTCCTCTTTTGTAGAATTAGCAAGGAAACAATCTTGTTTTTTTTAAATACAAAGAGCAATGTGCACGATAGAAAACAAAACAAAACAAAACAAAGAGAGAGCGAGAGGGAGAAAGAAAAGGGAGAGGAGAGCAAGGGGGAAATTTGCGCTCGCTCTGCGAGCCCTCGACAAGACAGATTAGAAATCAGACTTCCGTAATCACGACATTCCCACCAGCTGTTGTAGCCTGCTTTGGGAATGTCCTTGGATTAGTCAAACAATCTCAATAAAAGAATACATGATAAAGTCGAAACGTTAATAGGAGTCATTTTGTCAACTCGGCAGCCCGAAGAAGCCTCGTTCCGCATGTTGACGCTGTTACGCCAACGATCTTCAGCTTGATCATCAAATTCATCATTTTTGCACAAAAAGGTGATCAATTTATGTGCAGTTCACCAATCAGTCAGTAAAGAGATTGTAATGCTGCCTTTCACCTTCAAGGCGGACCACCAAAAACAACTGCTAACTACTGAGATGATTTCGAGCGCAAATGTCGGCCCCGGACAGCGATATCGAAGAAAATAAACACATCAAAATCAAATCAAATAAAAAAAAACCAACAACAATCTGCCGCTATCCCTGTCCTGACGAGCGCTTCTCGTTAAAAAGGAGGGCAGAGGAGCACCATCATCATCATCAAAGTAATGGCGGAGCCTCCCGTTAATCACTAATTAACTGTGGCTAATCACATTTTTGCGTTCGTTTTCCACTGAGCACACCCAAGCCTGATTTGACCCCAGACCTGTTCAATAATTCAAGAAAACAAACAAACCAACAAAACCAACAAAACCCACTTCGTTAGAACGTCTTTGACAAAATAAAGTCGGCCAAAAGATGTCAAAAAGCTGCAACAAAATGCCACCGTCAGAAGCAATTCAAGAACGGATGAGAAATAAAGTCATTGACACCCGTTAGACTTTACAAAGTTTGGGGTAAAACTTTAGGACTCCAACAAACAACAGTGAGAGCCATTATCCTCAAATGGAGAAAACATGGAGCAGTGGTGCAGGACTATATTGTTACAACAACACACAATAAAAGTGTATAATAAACAGTGATGACGGTAACGCATTACTAAAAAAAAAAAATGCAGTCCGGTGACATCATAAGTAATCTAACGCATTACCTTTCATATTCGAGTAGTCAGATTACAGTTACTTTGATTTATCTGCCAATAGTTACTTCTCTGTCCACGGGAACTAGAGCTTAATATGATTTGGAATAATAATATGCTATTTATGCTCAGTCAACAGATATTTATCCTGAACAAACTACAGCGCTCGGGAACATGCGGCAAGTCAATAACAAAGACACTTGATTCATGTCATAAGTGGAGACCAGTTTTCAGCCTTTGCTTTAGTAATGACCAAGAAAACAGACCAAACACTATATTCTTAACAACGACCAACTACAATATCGAAAAAAAGGCGAAATACAATGACGTCACGTGACGTCTTGCACGTTTTCCGCACATCGTCAACTCACGTGTACCCAAGCGGCCAGCGGCGCAAACGCAATGGACGCTGACGAGGGATTGGCATACTTCAACTGGAAATACACTCACTACTTCGAGTTTCCCAAGAGAGGACAATAATAGGGTTCGTTCGTTCGCTCGCTCGCTCGCTCGTTCGTTCGTTCGTTCGTTCGTTCTATCTGTCTATCTATCAGTTAAGAGTCTTGAAAGAAGTGTACTGAGAATGGCGTGCTGGTTTATATTTGGGTGTCTATCCGGGCTGCCGAGTCTGCTCTAAGTTGCTCCTTTAATGTGGCTTCAACTTCACTCACACTCAAGTTATTCTTTTCATGTTGATGACATCATTCTGTAACTCGTGTGGCGTCCATTGCCAAGTCATGGGTACCGTTAAGCTAATGCTTTTTTTCTGTACTGTGATATTCCTGCCACTTGACAGCTGCTGAAAGTAACTAAAAAGTTACTTTTTTTTCTAACGTAGTTACTTTGGAAATCAAGTTACTTTTAAGATGACCTAATCAGTAAAGTAACGACGTGACCTTTTTCAAGCGAACGGTGGGAACACTGGTAATAAAATAAACTGGTTTATTGTGTTTTCATTGAATAGTTTTGACTTTGTCCCATTCAATGAACGGTGAAAAGTGGATCAGCTACTGTGACTCTCCTTGCTCACATGCTCGGGCATGGCAGTACCTTAATTGCTCCATTATTTTCCCACATCACTCGAGTGGCGACGTATATGAAGTTCGCTCGCAACGCAAAGCAACAAAAAAAAAGGTCAAGGTACAGTATGAAGTTGTAAATGTCGTTGCATATGCCGGAGTTGTAAATGACATATGCCGCGTATCTGTCAAACAATATATACACAAATACTGTGAATAAATACGACTAACTCATACTATTTATATCGAGCTAACCAGAAATTCAGCCTTCAGGAAGAATGTAAATATTTAAAAGTTCGATCAGCGACCAAGATGGAGCAATGTATCTGTTCAAATGACTTGTTCAATGACTGTATACACTAGTGCACTGTATACTGAGTCTCTTCAAAAGTATTCTCTAGTCAGGTCGTGTATTCTAGTCAGTCAGCTCAAACCAACATTACAACACGACAGAAATAACGGGGGCTAACGTATTGGAATTAAACTACTTCACCCACACCGAAACTTTAGAGCGTGATTCGACAGAACGGCGGCAGGTGTACGTACAACCGTTAGCGCTAGCATGAGCTTGCTAGGCTACATAACGTTTTGTGGCCTGCCTGTGAGCCGTATCGTATTCCAAGCACGTGAACATACGTCAAGCGTTCCTCGAACGAACGTCTCCTCCCGAGCACCGGTGACCACCGGCGCACGTTTTTCCCCATTTTGTTCTTTTTTGAAAAACACAATTGACGCGCGATCCACTCTTGTTGCCGTGGCCGTGGTCACGAGCGTATCCGGTCGCGTTTGATTTGACGAAGCCCAGCGATCGTAAATGATGTCAAAAGACACGCGACGAGGCTAAAATTAAACGAGCTTTTGAATTCAAACATACTGTACTGTTGGCAGATCCGATCGGCATTCAAACGCTGATTATCGGCCGACGCCGATCAGATTTTGTACTTTGTAAAGTCCACTGAAAAATACCGTTCTAATTCAAGCTCATATGTTTAATTAAACATTTACAACTTTGTTCTCATATGATGATGATCCAAAGATATGACTTTTTCTTCAGAACATTTAGTATTATGATAGTTTGTCTTCAACAAATATACAAATGTGTTATTATGATGATAATCCAAAGATATGACTTTTTGGGGAGAAAAGTTTGGAATATTATGACTTCAATTGTGAATTTTTCTTCAAAAATATCCAACTGTATTCTCTCTCAAGTGGATTTTCTTTCTCTCAGTTTGGCCCAAGTACTCCGACTTCTTTTCTCTATGAGGTGAAATAATGTATTTCACCACTAGATGGCAGTCTGTCCTGTGTTCTCTCAGCATCATTTCCTCCTAATGCCTTGTGACACTCAGGTTATGAAAAGACACCGACGTCAAGTTTTGATGTCTGAATGTGTCAACCTTTAATTTAAAAAAAAAAAAATATATATTATTATTATTATTATTATTATCGCAAAGTCAAGAACAATTGATCAAATATGCTGTCAGCTCCTCATTGGAGGTGAAAGTGCAGCGCATTTAAAAATACTCTCTTCTAAATCTATGCAATGTCAAGGATGATATATATACAACATCTGGCTTTGTTTGGAGTCTTCAGCGAAAGTGACACGTTTCAAAACAAGCCCGGCTGCTGTGCGAGCGCCAACACCAACACTTAATTCATCATTCATCACAGCTATGCTGTAATTACGGCCAGAGTGGAGTTCCTCCTGATATTACCCTCCGTGTGTCTCATTAAAGAATCTTTTTAAGCAGTAAATGTGAGCACAAAGAGCACTTTGGATGCGCTGCAGACTCAGAAGATGCCCTTTCTTCTCCTTTCTTCTTCTTCTTCTCGCCCGAGGCTGCCGAAGCGCACGGCCGGCCTCTTTATTCCGATGTCAGCACTCGGTCGGCCTGAAGAGCGTTCGATGAGCGCGGGACGGAAGAGCGAGCCGACATCAATAGAACGGTGCCGCTCACTTCGTTTGCTCATTGATCTATTGCTGCGGCTGACGGAGGAATGCGATGACGATGATGGCGATGCGCAAACAAAAGCATGGGACGTGTGTTCATTTGAAGGCCAGGCTTCATTTGCGACAGCTACGAGCATAAAATAATCTAGCAAATGAGAAAATAATCACACTTCAAATGCTGCGTCGCTTAGCAAGACGGCTGTACATCGATATCGATTTGGAAGCAAAATATTGTTTGGGCCGGTCGGTTTCCCGCCTCAAACTACAACCGCTTACCATCACGCTCCACCGAACACGTCGGCGCTGACAACGATGAAAGCGAATGAGCCAAACACCCCCGATCGTCGCGGTTTGCCAGTTGCAAATTCACCTGGACGATCGCTTGAGCCCGCCCAAAATTGGGCTGCCCCCGCCACGGGCGACAACATCTAAAAGGACAACAACGTAGTTACGGATATCTGAAATGTTCTTTTTGCCCAGGACGAACGGAATTACGGCGCCGCAACAAAAATCCAGGCAACGGCTAAAGATTTGTGCGTCCCAGATCGGACACGCGTCATGACTCAGACAACGCACGAGCCAAACAAGTCGACTCATCCTTGACTATCTGCTGTTCACCGTCTTCAAAAAACCCAAATGTCGTCTTGGAGGAAAGTCATGCGGCACCATCCGTGGTGGGGCAGCGCCCTAAGGCCCTCTATTGGCCGGCCGCCCCTGCCGCCGGCAGCTCGTAACGGGAGCCCGCCGTCACCGCGCGTGCGCTTCCCGGCGCGGCCGTTTGCCTCCGCGCCGGCTCGCCGTAATTCGTGCGAAAAGGAAATATGCAGATGTCTTTATGCTAAGCAGCGTTACCTATGGTGCGTGGCCGCCTTTGATCAGCCTCGCTGACATTCTCCAACGAGTGAGAAGAAAAGAATTTAAAAATGGTAAAGGCTCCAAATTGAAGTGAACATAAAAGAAGAGACACGGTGTTAATTGGGAGACGCTCAGAATAATCCAGACCTTGGAGACCAGTGTCCCTCATGCCAAAGTGTCAGGATTCACATCTTTAATTCAAGATTGCCCCCTCATTAATGAACCCATCTCGCAATTTGAAAGTATAATAAACAGGCAAACACTGTTTATATATATATAATATACCCACACACATCCATTTTCTGTACGGCTTATCCTCACGAGGGTCGCGGGCACGCTGGAGCCTTCCTATCTCTCTCTCTCTCTACTGTGGTGTATATGTATGGCAATGATAGCCCCATTCACTGACCACATTCGTGCATCCATTTACAGAAAGACTCTCCACGCTTCGCTTTTCCGCCGGTATTTGTTTTCACGTGATTTATCCATCCATCCATTTTCCGTACACGAGAGGCGGGGCACACCCTGTGCTGGTCACCAGCCAATCAGAGGGCACAAAAGACGAACAACAAAACGAGTCTTCAATGAAACACAGACAGACGTTTTTTCTTTTTAATATGGGAGGAAGAGCTGAAGAAAATCCACGCAAGCCCGATGACAACGTGCAAAGTCCACACAGCATGTGGATTGCGCGACGTCTACGCGTTGCCGTTGGCTTGCAATTGTAAATTTTGTTCAAACTGGTCGCAGACGTCAGCGACTCGACGGCGACTTGTAGAAGGCGCACACAGCGGCGGGTGGTGCAATTTGTCTGTGGTGTTGGAAGGCATCGCTCGGTGTGCAGCGAGATCAACTTGCATACTCAACTGCGGCACATTTACCAATTGCACATTTAAACCTTGTCGTATTTTTCACGTTAAGCCTTGTACACGAGCTATCGGTAGGCCTATCTTGGAGTCTTGTTTTCACCTTTCCTAAAAACATGCGTGTCGACAAACCAAACTTCTACGATTGCGCATTTGACTCCCGCTGCAGATGAAACATTTCATTTTCTCGAACACTCACAAATTCAACTCGTTCAGTTCTTTCGCGGCAACTCGCACTTGAAACACTTCCGCATTTGAACGGCGGGTTTAGCGGATTCTTGAAACTTGCCATCAGGGTCATCTGTGGCTCTGTGAGGAGTGAAGTGAAACGTGTCGAGTGCCTTCAAACATTTCCCAGAGCGCATGATCATTTTATCAAGCGACAACGAGCACTTTATGTAAACACATTCCAAATGAGAGCTGCTCCCGTTTCACCTTAAAATCCTCCTTTTCCCATTGAAGTGGCTTCACTGTATTGGGGGGCGATTGTAATTTACTGTGCACACTGCAGCGTTCAAGCTGATTTGCTTTGGAAACCTGCAGGGACGTATGAATTGAAATAGCAATCTAATTAGCATTTGCCGTTGACCTAAAAGCTGAATATTATTATGAGAGCAGCAACCGTCGGCTGGGATGAAAAGAGTTTACGTGACAGTGGAACGGAAATTCGAAGAGCGGGAGATTATGTACGCGCACGTCAACCAAGTTGGAGATCTCGTCACACGCTTTATTTTGCCCGCGGATGCACGAGCTGAACGTGGACGCGCTCGGCTGCTACGACGGAAAGCAAGGGAGCGGCAGGCTGTGGGTGGCATTCACGAACACGCGAAGGCGGCAAGACACAAACAAGCCGCAACTGAAGGCCTATAGAAAGCGTCATCTATACTTTCTGCTCACATTCAGTCAGACGTCACGCTGACTCCGTAGGCAAGTCCGGACTTATCGAAGGAAAAGAAACGCGGTATTATTTATAGGCTACAGCAATTAGCTGATCGCAACACAGGCGTCATCACGGCTAGTTTTCATGACTGAAGACCAAAACGAAGGCAGAAAGACACACAAAGCAAAGGCCTGCCCAAGCTTTTCTTCTACACATCGACAATCGACTGGAATCGGAACTAATGTTCCTGTTCTCCCGGAATGGTTCGAACGTAAACATTGGAGATCCCAATTTCGATGCCTCGTCCTCCAGCCGCGAAGAAGAAAAACAGCGACGAAGCGGCAAAAACCAACGACGGCGGTGAACAAAAGTGCGTCTTAACTTTGTTCAAATGAATGACCAGTCGCCTCAGCGCGACACTTGGAATACGTTGATATTGCGCAAAGGAGGCTTTCACCATGTGTCGCGTCTGACGCGCTCCGAGCCTCAGCCTACGCCGCCCGGCGCTTCGGTCAAGTCGACTCTCAGTGAAACAATCAAATACGTCAATGCCAACGTTAACAAGGGCAACGGTTGGTTGCACTTTTGCACTGATGGTTTTTTTCTTCAAAACAACGACAGAAAAAAAAAGCTTCGCATTGAGCTAATACTTCACCGTAGCAACTCACAATGAATTGGGACAGAATTCACAAAAACGTCTCACAGTATCACAAACGCTAACCTTGGGCCTCATCGGTGGGTAAGAAATGGAATCGATGTTTTATAGCATTTGATTCCATGCATTTAAACAACAACAATAACAACAATAACAGTTGATTTTCGTGCCAAAATGCTGAGTTCCCGTGCGTACCCTTCAACATAAAAGGCTACAAGCTTAAAAGAGGAAGTCAAGTTAAAACTCGCACATATAAACCATTTGACGTGATAAAACACTCCCAAATAACGATTTTAACAATGCTATATATATTGAACTTTTAGCTGAAACATTCATTCATAAATATGAAGGTAATGGGGCTCGTCCTACACACATTGCCTTTTAGTTCATAGGTTTGATAGTGATAGTGGTTCTAAAGAATGTTCATTTTAGTCTATGCTGCGTGCTGCAAAGAAAATGGATGTTCATCATTTGGACACCCTTGATTTAAACCACGCAAAACCTCTTTGACCCAGCCCCCTCAAAGATATCGGAATCGAGAATCGTTTGGAAGCGGAATCGAAACAAGGAACCGGAATCGCTGCAATTCAAACGACGCCCAGCCCGACTTCCCCAAGACGAAGATGTCGCGAGGTGACCCACAAGCAAGCGGCGAGTGAAGGTATCTGCAGGGGAGGCCTGGCCAAGGCTGGATTGCGCCTGCAAACATCCTTTGAAAGAGGCTCAGAGGCGGCTGCAGTGTCTTCTTGAGCAGTGTGAAGTAGAAGTCAACACAGAAGTGCACATTGCAGAAGTGAAGGTCAAGACAATATTTGCAGCGCTGTATTGTTGAGCAAAATGCGTCCCACTCAGTTGTTTACCTTCACGCCTTCTCCGCCGAGACGTTTGCACATTCGTGCGGCGTTATCTTCCCGCCTCGGCGCTCGCCCAGCGCTGACACGTTGACGCCGTCCCCGCGGCCCTAACCCTTCATTAGTATTCATTAGCGCTCGCGTCCGATCGGTGTTCCGATGAGGCCTCCGCCCGGCGACCGGACGATAATTAGGCCCGGCGGTCAGAAGCCATTTTGGCGAGCGGAGGGCGAGAGGGGCAACCGACGCCGGAGGATGAAGGTCGAGGGGGCGTTTCTTTGACTGTCAGGACTTTGTTGTGCACATTGTTCGTTCCGTCAGCCGTATGTCTGCCAAGATAACTTTGACCTGTCCCATGCAATTTGTCAAACAAATAACCGCCCCCCCCCCCCCCCCCCAAAAAAAAGAACATTTAACCCACAAATGATCACAATGCATCATACACATCTGTTCAGTTATTGCATCAGTCCTTTGTTTATCTTAAGAGATATTTCATATTAGCAGTTAACCTGAACTACATTCAAGGTTAAACTTGTAACCTACAGTATGTCCAACAAATGACCGCCGGTCTGACCAGCTGACTTTTCAAACAGGACTTTTTTCAGTTAATTTTGGCCAAATGTGAGAGATATATTATCTGCAATTCGAAGGAAAAAAAAGAAGTCCTATTTGTATTTGGAATCAAATCAAATGTACGACTTCACCGAAAGCTTAAAATAGATGTTTAATGTTAGACTAATAAGCTAAAGTTTGAATGACTAATAATTCCATTTTTGGCATGGTGGACAAGTCTTGGATCAGGACTTCCTGTTTGGAGTTTGCAAGTTGTCATCGTGTTTGTGTGAGCGGTAGGCTTTCCACGATCAGGATTTTTGGGGCCGATCAGCGGGTTTAAAGAAAGGATAACCGATCGCCGATCCGATCCCAAAATGGAGCCGCGTATCTATTGAAATGACTTGTTCGTTTGCTGTATATACTTGCGTACTGTATACTGACTATCTTCAAGGATTCTCTGTTCAGGTCATGTATTCCAATCAGTCAGGTCAAACCAACATGACAGATATAATGGTAATTTAATCATTTACTGTCATTAAATTACTTTATTGGAATTAAATTGCTTCACCCCCCCCCCCCCCCCCCCCCCCGAAACATTAGAGCACAGGTGTCAAACTGGTGGACCGGGGGCCAGATCCGGCCCGCAACATCATTTTATGTGGCCCGCGAAAGCAAATCATGTGTATCGACTTCATGTTTCTTGTGAAAATACCAAAATTGGTGTCGTTCACTTGTATAATGTTATTGCAAGCATTAATAAATGTAATGTTAAAATTTTTTTTTTAAAAAACTAGTTATCCATCAATTTGTTGTGTATTTGTCATTATATGAGAGAATATTTTATATGGGTTCACAGCCATAACTACAATGTGGCCCGTGAAAAATGAATTTGACACCCTTGCTTTAGAGGATGATTCGACGGAACGCCAGTATGTTTACGTACAACCGTTAGTGCTAGCAGTAGCTTGCTAGGCTACATAACGCTTTGTTGCCTGCTTGCAAGCGGTATCGTATTAAAAGTACTTGAACATATCTCAAGCAATCCTCGAATTAGCACCGGTGACCACCAGCACACTTTTCCCCCCATTTTGTTCTTATAATACACACGACGCGATCCATTGTTGTTGTCGTCGCCGTGGTAACGAGTGTATCCGGTCGCGTTTGAGTTGACGAGATCAAGCCTAGTGATCGTAAAAGACGGGATGCGGTGGTATCGGAATACAAGATTTTATTGCAGTAGTCTGACAAAGACCAAATTTGTCTTGTGTGCCATTTACGTTGAAGCGAATGGGAGGCAGCGCTAGGCTCTTAAAATGTCCTCCTCGTTTTTATTTTCATCACGTCGCCGCCTCTGTGCGGTTTGGAGTCGCCAACTGTCGTTTCCACTCACGTTCATATTAGGGGCCAACAAGCCAACGCTTGGTCAATTCTGCTTCACAATCGTACTAAGACCCCACATGGAGGAAACCAAAAGCCACATCGCTATGAATGCGTGCCGCCGGGATATGACCGACAGCTCATCAGAGAGAAGCTGTTTTTACGTATTTAAATGAAGGAGATCAGCTACCCGACCAGAGCAAAACTTATTTACTTATTAAATATCAATAAGAAATGAGTCTTGAAAAGGGGCATCCTGGGCATTTTATCTGGCAAACCAGATAAAAGGACATCAATGATTACATGGTTTGGGACCTTTAAATGTTAATAATCATTATTATAATAAAGCTAATAATAATAATATGCAATTGAAAACCATACAAATTCAACAATGAAAATACAAAAAGTTTACAATGCAAAGGAAGACCTGAGCCAGAAACTCTCAACTATATGGCAAATTATAAAAATAATTGTAGTTTACATATTTTTCAGCACATTTCAGATGAATAAAATAAACATGAAAAAACTCACACGGAGATGAATAGTGAGCGGCACATCCTATTTTCGGTGTTGGTATCGATATCTGACGTTGGTAAATCGACACTGTGATGTTATTGACCGTTATTTTGTTCTACCCTGACTAAAAACAAACAAACAAACAAAAAGACTCACTCATCACCTGCTTCTGCTTTTTTTCTCACTCCTCCACAAGTGGGAAGTCACACGGGGCGGCCTTTGCGTGTTGCCTTGCTGTATCCTGACATGATTCCACATTAGACAAATACCCCAAACTACAAGCGGATGGCGTGACATCTCCCTTCACGCCACCCCCGCCCCCCACATCAGATTGATGACACGGCATGTAGGAGCACTTGACAGCTCTCAGATTGGCGCTGTAAGAAGAGGGAGATCCCAAAGTGAGATGGCTTAGCTGGCTAAATCTATCTATCAGGAGGCTGTCCAGGCGAGGGGGGGGGATGATGATAATGAAGAGGGTGGCGGCGGCGGAGGAGGAGGGGGGAGTCAAGGGGGAAATGATGATGATGGTGGTGGTGGCGGGGGGTGGGGAGGGGGCCCTCCACGCTGAGCATAACCACGGCCGGCTGACAGTTGTGCTCAGCCTGCACTGTAATAAGGAATAAAAGGAAACTCCCTGCAGATTACACATCTTCCCTGTTTTGACATTGACCTTAATACATAATTTAACCACAAAGCCTAATGTATGTGCAACCACATAAGAGACGACCGGAGGAGCAAAAAATTAAGAAATAAATAAATCCATTAGAAAACAAAAAAGGGCTCATGTGATCGGGCCTGATAGGAATGTTGCTACTAGAAAGTCTTTTCATATCGTAAGACAACATTTGGGAACGTAAGATGGGAAAAATCTAAATGCACTTCCCAGTGGGAGGATATAAATGTTAGAATGGAAATGGGTGTGTGTGTGTGTGTGTGTGTGTGCGCGCGTGTGTGTACATTTTGAATATGAGTGACTTTGAAGAGCTGGTAAGTAAGTATATTTTACTGTAATTTCTCGTGTATAATGCGTATTGCCCCCCAAAACAAAATTGTCAAAAGTCAATAGTGCACATTATACATGGGTATAGGGGGAAAATGGAAAAAAAAAAATTCACATTTTTAAATGTATGCCGCCGTCTAGAGGTTATGAAAAAGCTATACACTTTCATTCCAATGTCACCGCCACCTAGAGGTTATGAGAAAGGTGTACACGTTCCTTCTAATATGCTGCCACCTAGTGGTTACAAAAAAGGTGGAGCCTACACTTTCATTCCAATATGACAGGGGGTACGTATGACTGCATATATGTACAGTTGTGCTCATAAATTTACATACATTGGCAGAATTTGTGAAATTGTTTTTTTTTTTTTAATTATTATTATTTTTAATACAACTCATGACCGAACAACAACCATCATTAATTTCTTTGTTATGTTTTGTTTAATGATAATGCTTTTCTGAAATGCTCGAAAGTTTAATTTGAATCCCATTAAAATAAAATGTGTCTTGCCTGGCCCGTCATGTTTTCTTGAAAGAATTGTACCCATCTTACAAATTCTGCCTGGGTAATCAAACATATGAGCGCAACTGTGTGTTTTCTCATTTGCTAAATAAAAGTAGGGCTGTGAATTTCAAAATAAGCGCAAGTCAATAAAAAAAGTATTTCATGTTCAAATCAAGTCCATAACTTCAGAATAATTCTTTGAAAAAACTAACAAAATACAGATAATACTTCATGTTTTGATCATGTGGGTAGAAGCAAAATCATGTATTGTAAAAGTGGATTATACATAGGGAGAAGGGTTTTCCATTGAAAGTGGAAAGTGGGGACCCCTTGGTATGCGTTAGGGCGACATTCGTAGCTAGGCGGCCTGACCTCCAAGCCAACAGGGGGCGATAGAGAGGTTAAATCTGCAATGCATGCTAACAAGGAACAAAATGCGTGGCCGGAAGGACGGCAGAGTTGCCTGATGAATGAAACACGAACAACGCTGATGCATCGTAATGAGCTCTACGGCTCCTGCCGCTTCTTTCATTCTGGACGAGGGTTGGTAAATTGAAGACTCTGCGAGTCCAAATTGATGAGGTCGCTGAAGAATCGGAAGGTGTGAATGTGAGCGTGAAGGGGGGTTTGTCTCGACCGTATGTACCCGCCTCTCGCGCAAAGCCAGCTAGGATCGGCTCCAGCTCACACCTATGGAGGACAAGCAATATAGAAACTGGCTGAATCCCTGAATGTTCTTAACTCCTGTTCCCTTGCTGGTTTTAGGGCAGAATCATGCCAAACATTGGGCCTGCGTGATTGCACACGCCCATTGCGCACACGGAGGCTCGCAGGGACGTAGGGTAGCATCGCGCCGAGAAGACTATCATCGTTTCTTGGCCAGATTATTTAATTTATTTAAATGTATTTCATATTTAATTATTATTTAGCAACAAAAGGTAAAATGAAGGAATTGGACAGCTCTCTTCTTCAGATCAAGAGTAGAGATATATAACGGTGTGTGTCCTGTTTGTGGATGCCTGCATGAGCTTGGAAAACCACCACATCCATCATGTCACCGTTCTCACAGAGTCACCGGGTAAGTTGATCGCCTCTCTTATTTCTTTAAGCGATTGCACATACAACATCAAGCAGGCAACAGGTCATCTAACATTGTCGCACTTTGAGGCGGCCGTAGGCGAGTGGGACACAGCTATTCCTTCCTCCAGGCCAAATCCAGCATGCCCTCGACGTGCTTGCGGCCGCAGCTCGAGACGGTCTCTCCCTGATTCTTTTTCGTTGTCCAAGTTTAGTGAGCCGGGGGCGTTTCTAAAACTGTCAATTTCCCCTTTAATTACAAACCATTCCACACAATTAACAGACAACAAATTAATTGTTTTATTAATCCATGCAATGCTTCTTATTTTGTTGCACTGCTAACAACAGTCTCTTTCTTCCAGTGATCCCCCAAAATTGGTGCTGGAGAGTTGTAACAACCACTTTTACTCCTCGGCGACACAGAGGAACGTGAAGCAGGGAGCGTTAACGACGACGACGACGCAACAGATTGGGAGAAGCAAGACATTCCCCATCCATGGCGTTATTTAAGAAAATGTTTTATGTTGGTGGCCAAAAGAACGATTTGTGGCATTTTCTTGTGCCAGCCTAAAAAAGACCAGCTGGTGGGGTTCAAAGATTCTCTGTCTAAATTTGAAGAAAAAAAACAAAAAACCCACAAGTGTATTTATTTAGTTGTTATTGTTGGCTAAATGAGCATTTTTAAAATGTTGTTTCATTTCCTGTTCAGTCCTTTTTGTCCTGCCAGAATTCAGCTTGCAGCAAATTTGTGTCCAGTGATTTTCTTCTTTTTTCACGATAAGCATTACGCAAGTTAATAAAAGAGGGACACTATTTTGGGTGCAGAAATGTTTTTACTCATCCTAGTTATCAAACAGTTATTGTATTTAATTGATAATACAAATTCATTTTCTGCGAGAGAGAGAGTATAATATAAAACAATTCCAGAAGTGACTGTCAGGTGTTCAATTTGTGAAAACAGAAACAGAATTTTTGCAATATTGCAATACAGAACAGCGACGCTGGGGAAAAAAAGGCTCTTGCAGGCAGCGTAAAGGGGCACGCCTGTCGTTCGGCTTTTGGATGCTCTCGGAATTCTCCAGGTAGGATTTGTTTGGCCGGCCGTGCCCGAACTGGCCCTGAAAAGTCTCCAAACTGGTGCAGATGCGCGTGTGTGCATCTCGGCCGAGGTATCACACTGAGGCGCAGATATGAAATGCGCTGGCGAAATGTACTTTGGTGCTTCGCCACGAGGCCTCCCTCCAAGGGAATGCCAACACGGGGAGCCTTGGTCCTTGTGCGGGTGGTTGGGCGGTGCTCTACTTCTGCAGCGGTAACCTAATGAGCCTGTAAATATACTCATTTGACATCATTAATTGGAGGCAGATCAGAGATGTGTGTGTGTGTGTGTGCGTGTACAGTGTGTGTGGCGGGCTTCTCCCACATCAAAGATTCAGAGAGTGTCAAATCCTTGATGACGCGACACGGAGACACATTAGAAGCCGTCCGTTTGCTGCCAAAAAGACGAGACGCGGCGGCGGGCGCTCAGGCCGTGCCAACGCCGCACCTCCAGTCCGAGGTGGCAGCAAAAAAAGCACACATTGCTGCACGGTTGTCTCGGGACAATCCCCCGTAACAGCAAAAAACTATTTTGCTTATTTTCTGTGGCAAAATACTGTTTACAGTATGCCTGCATGTACTTTGGGAGAACAGCTCAAAGGTAACAGGGCTGAAAATGTGAACTTGTGGCTTTATCGATGACGTCATGCGGCGAGCGCTCGTACAGTACCGTTGCTAACGACTTCGGATCTGCACTTTACTTTCAGCGCTTCAATGCTCGTCGAGCAGCATTTCTCCATCACTGTTGTTAAATTCGCAGGATGGCCGGATTAAAGAATGGAGTGGGCCGTATGTGGTCCCCGGGCCATGTTGTGCCTACCCCTGCAGTACGGTGTTTGGGGAAGTGTGAAGACGGCCACCAAGCGTCACCCATCACTCACTCACTCAATGGTGCCCGAGCAATTGCCACCATCGCACAATGGCACCCGCACAATTGCCACCATCGCACAACGCCGCCCACGCTCGCCACCATGGCACAATCGTACCCGCGCTTCCCGCCATCGCTTTTGGTTTCTCTCTGAACTCACCTCATCAGTACTTTGTTTCTGGGGTCTGCTTGATGTTTGCGGGCCGCCGCCGCCGCCGTGCACGGGACACTTGTTCTTCTTTCCTTCTTCGCTGGGAGTGTTGGAGCTCTTGTGCGTGATGCATTATGAAGATTTAACTTTGTGCGCCTTTGATTGGGCGCTGACAGTCTTCCTGCAGCTGCCCTTTAAAGTCCCACTTTGGATCCCTAATGGCTGTCATGTCGCCGCGCTCTGAGGACTTCTTACTCAAAGTGTCATTGGCATAATGGTCGGCAGCCATTGGCCCTTTTTGATCATCCGTGCCGTGCGGGTGTGTGTGCGCGCGTGTGCGAGCGCATCTCTCACCTGCCACTCCCAGGCAAAAAAGCGACACGACCGGATATCTAAAATTCACTTTCAAATAGTTTCCCATCCTAATAGCCGAGCGCTGCCGAAGTGTTCTGATGCTCATTAATTTAAAGGGCCAGTCGGCTTTTCCACTGCATCAGCACCTCACCTCGCTCGGCCCCCGTTTGCGACGCCCTCTGTTGTTTCAAACACTCGCAACGGATGGGGGCAATTTGATATCGTTTGCAAAGTCACATGGATAAAGTTGCACAGTAACTGGGACTCATGAATTAACCCACCCGGTAACTAGATTTACTCGGATATCAAATTGAAAGGCCATTAATAATTTCCAGCCTTTTTGTAACGTATTTTTAAGAAAGAAAAGTACCTCCGGATTAAAATCAAAAGTCACAACAACAACTGTAGTGTTGTATGTGAGCCTTTAAGGGGCGTGGCCCAGTGTGTGACATCAGGAACTGAACGTGTCTCTGGTTTTGAGAATGGTCCTCGTAAAGGTCCCTGCAAGTGTTCTCATTTTGTGTTTAAACGCTTGTTCGGTTGAATAAACGGCTCAAAGTGATGAATCCTACGCAAGGGCCTGTTGACCAACCCAGGGTGGTCCTAGAGGACCAGTTCTCCTAGGTAAGCACTTTTGAGGACCGGTCGTACTACAACGCCCTGCTGGTCGTACATTTTCTACTTGCATCAACAGCGAGTCAAAGCTGTGGAAAGCTTGCATTTCTGAGCCTTTCCTTTCAAAATAGTACTACGGGTCACTGAGAAAACCACGTCAGGTTGAACGCCTCAGTCGAAACGAGACGGACAACAAGGGAGGAGTATGAGGGGCTCCCGTTTTTACTTCTTAGCCACAATAAGGACACAAATGGATTCCAGGAGGAGATTAAGGCACCAAGGAAAACGGAGACTGGCGTATACAGTAATACTATAGCAATGAAAGCACAGACGAATTGGGGTAGAGAGACCGGTCAGGTTCTCTGCTGCTGCATATCACAATCAGAATCGGAATCATCTTTATTTGGCAAGTATGTCCGAAACACACCCGAGGAATTCGGGCGTGCCGCTCGAGTACGACAACAGACGGTCGATGGACAGAGAACGCTTTGGAGACAGAAAGACATTGACAAAAAAAAAAAAAAACAAGTCACTGAGCAATAAAGGGTTGCGAGTTATCTGGTAATGCCGGTACAAATATATATATTTTGTCGGACATTGTGCAAAAAGAAGAATATATGGATTTCAAATCGTTTTTTTGCCCCCCACCCACAGAGGGTTCGGGATCAAGAGCGCCCTGGCCGAGCTCAGCGTGGCGTAAACGCGTGGAGAATAAAAGACGTCTCTCCCGATAAACATGCCTCCTGCACGCATCCGCAGATGTGCCAAATTCACTTTCACCCAGAAACGTGGAGCGAGCGGGCCCCGTCACTCCCCACCTGAATGACGGCTACATTAAACGAGCGCGGAGCGGCGGGAGGACGCCGCACGGGGGGCATTCAAAGACACAAAACCATGCAGCCTTTGAACGACACCCGTTGGAGGATTTTGGCAGTGCCATGTGCCAGCTACATCTTGACTCTCTTTTCAGTGTTGGCCAACCTTTACTGGGCCAAGGAACATATTTCTCCCTGGAAATAAACTCAAACTCAAAAATATCACAAACTGTGGAGCCACAGGTTAATTACCATCGAGCGGAAGAGCATTTCATTGTTCTGCCTGTCACTATACATTGCTGGCATAAATAGTATGATCGTTAAAATATGTCATTTTCAGACATAGACGTGAAATGTACTGTCCTCTTTGAATTGTAGTCAGACCCATTGCCAGACTTCAGTCTTGGCGGGGGCACATAAAATCATGACCGTACAGACCGTACATATTTCGGCGAATCCTATTTGCAAAGCACCGATGCACGTAATCATCGTGTTAAACTTCTCCAACGGCAAGTATGACCGGCTTCAACATCATCATTTCAGCCAATAATAATCATAGCCACAAAAGCCTTGAGTGTTCAACTTATGAGATGTAACATCAGAGGCATCTCTCGAGCTGGAGAAGCACCACGGCGCGTGCAGTTTAAGGGCTCAACACAGGGACATGCATTCGACGCGCGCGCGCGCACACACACACACACACACACGTCAAAGCGACTTTGAGAAGTGTGCCGATATAGCGCGAGGAAGCGTCTCTCCGCGTTGACCCTTCCAATCAGACGGAACATTTCGCGTGAGGGCCTTTTCAACAGCAAGCCGAATCGCACGGGCCTCGCGTCTGGGCAGCTACTGTGCCGACTGCTGAAAAGCACATCGGTGGACGTGGCTCTCCTTTCCCGCACGCGAGGGCGTTATGCTAAATGGACTGCATTTCATCTGCAAAGCGCTTCACAAAGCCTCACACTCACCCATTCACGCACACATCCATTCACCGACGGGAGCAAATTAGGCTTCAGCGTCTCGCCCAAGGGCGCTTCGACGTGCGGACGGCTGGAGCCGGGTTTCGAACCGGCTACCCTTCGGTCACTGGACGACCCGTTCTACCTACTGAGCCACAGCAGCATCACACGACATCACACTAAGTATGCCTTAAAAACCCAGAAAAAAACAAAATGCCGACGTCTGCGACATAGCGAGAATTTCCACGAAAGACAAGTACAAACGTGCCACAAAAAAGCTGGTTTGTGTCGGGTGAACTCTGTAATGCTCAGGCAGTACCTATTTCTTTCGAAAACAAAAGTAGAGGAGCATCTTTGCGCAGAACCCAGCTAACTGTGGGCGAGAGGCGGGGTACACCCTGAACTGGTTGCAAGCCAATCGCTGGGCACACATAGACAAACAATCATTCATACTCACATTCACACCCATGCATGTTTTTGGGATGTGGGAGGAAACCGGAGTACCCGGAGAAAAGCCACTCCACACAGGCGGGGCCGGCCGGGGATTGAACCCCGGTCCTCGGAACTGTGAGGCGGACGTGCTAACCAGTCGACAGAGAGAGACCATATCATTTAAAATATAGATATTGTCACCCTCCCACATGCTTTAAACATGCAACACAGCTGTAGCGAGTCATGAAATGAAGAAAGGTGTTTGCGTTTCGAATGATGGCTCTCGTCACGTTTCCGGTACGGCTCGCAGCTTCGGAGCTTCGCATTTTGCGTCTTCAGCTTCCGTTTGGACTTTCGGGCCACTGGGAATTCTTGTTCATGCCTCTTCTCGCTTCCAGCTTTTTTTGCCACTTCCTGTACTTCTTTGAGAATTAAGTGGCTGTCAGGGAATTTGGACCACTCCCTTTTTTCCAACGGGGCCTCTCTACTTCATCTTCGTCATCTCTTTGGATACACCGCCAGCTTTATATTGAAACGATAATTAGCACCCCCGCACGAATTAGCATGTAGGAGGCTAACGAGAAGGCAATTACAGCAAAATATACATCATCTATTATTTATTCCATTTTAATTACGGCAAGATTTTAACGCTGTTAGTGTGTCGGCACTTCAATTAATGACCTTGAGCGATCTGCAAAGCGGAGGAACGCAGACGTTCGCGCACGGAGGTGGCGAAAGAGAAAAAGACGGGAAAGTGAGTGCGGGAGGGACTGGCGCTATCAGTCAGATGCCCAGAGCGCTCGGCGGAGTTCCGCCATGTGACCGTGGCGACGCAACGAGCGTCTGTCGAGGCCACCCCCCGCCTCATTATGGCAAATGTATGCATCTGGGCCAGGTGCGGGCTGGCTCACGGGCGGGCAAAATGCCAACGCTGGCAGCTATTACTGCATTATGTTAGCTCAAGTGTACACGCTGCGTGCTCGGGCGCTGTCCAGTGGCAAATGCGGGACGGAGGTTTGACAGAAGAGGGCGCGAGTCCCCGCACAGGTCACCAGGCAGGCGACGAATCCCACGCAGGCTGCGGCACGGTCAGCTAGAGGCGGACCCGTACACGACGCCGCGCTGAGGTCCAATTCAAATGTCACAATATTCGCCCGAACGCCTTGTGCACGTTACATAGCAACAAGTACGTTGCAAAATGTACAAACAGGAAAGTAAAGGATTTTGCAGCACTTTCAGGATGAAGCTACAACACGCTACACACTAACCGGCCACGACACCGCAGATTTCTTTTCCAAGTGGTATTACAGTTGTTACTTGATATTTTACACTGTTTGTACAATATCCTTTGTGATGCATTGCTCTTGCTCCCTCTCAATAAATGATATTGTGGGTGTTTAAAACGTGTTTGTATTGTTTTAAAAGTGTGTTTAAAGACATCCCTCCCTCCATCCAACCATTTCCTGTACCGCTTCTCCTCAGGCGGGTCGCGGGCGTGCTGGAGCCCGTCCCGGCTATGTTCGGGCGAGAGGCGGGGTCCACCCTGAACTGGTCGCTAGCCAATCAATGAACCTAGCACGCATATTTTTGGGACGTGGGAGGAAACCGGAGCGCGCGGGCGGAACGTGCAAACTCCACACGGGCGGGGCCGGGATTTGTTTAAAGACATACTAATTATATATACATAATATAATTTGACCGTCGCTAAAACTTGTCGATGCACGTCGAACTGCTCAGTATTTCAGGAGTTTTTGTTCAACTTTCTTTTCTTTCACGAGGATCCGAACGCTCAAATTTGATCCATGAATCGAGCGATACGTTTCCCACTTAGAATAGAAATTGTATTTCAGCCGTCCCCTTCCCCTTTATCACGCCGTTTACATTTTGACACCAGCGGTAGCTCGTCATCGCGAGGCTTCAACCAAAATCCTCTCAAGCCAAGTAGAGGCTGATCAGCAGGTAATAACAGCGATAGAGAGAGACTAGAAGAGTCACAGAAAGGCAGAGATGTCCTAGGAAATGTATTAGTCCATTCCTGGCTCAAATACATGTTTTTTTCCCCTGTTCAGCTCCTTGCTACAGTAGAGAAGAGCAAGTTGCAAAAGTCATTCCCTCCGAATGGTTGAAGTGACATCAGCTTCTGCAACAGGCACCGAGACCAGAACGCTTTCTGCTTGTCCATCGCCCGCTGCCACCTTACCGGAACGCCATTAGGCCTAACCGAGGGCGGCTTTCGGGACGGCCCGTCAAGGCGCCGCGGCGTCACCGACACCGACGTGTATCTCGCCGCTCGTTATCGTCCTTGAACAGCGCCAATTTACATCTGATGCTGTGACTAATTCTGCCGCGGCGATGTCAAGAGACATCGGAAGCGGCCCAGCCGTGATGACAGCGCGGCTGTCGCGGGGCGCGTGGATGGAGGACTCCTCGGGGCATGATTTAATGCCCGTGTCGAGCACCGCTGTCAGCCTCGCTCTCGCTTGCCGCCCGGCTCCCCGTCCAGACATTAGGATTCACACACGTGGTCGTGGACCTGCTTGGAATTCACACCGAGGGCGAGAAAGGAACAAGCGATTACCTCGTGGCTGTAAACTACCATTAGGGCCAAATAACGGAAGGTGACACAGGGAGACAAAATTGCACTGCTATTGTTCGAAAAAGGCAATCTATTTCAACCGACGTATTTTTAGACCGGCGCCTATTCGGCTCACGTAGCATACGGCAGCATTAAGTGCTTTAATGCAGACTCTTTCGATGTGAATGCACTCTTGACGTTTCGAGCTGAATTTACCTCCAACCATTTTCTATAGTGCTGCTTGTCCTCATTAGGCGAGCTGGAGCCCATCCTGGCCGACTTTGGGCGAGAGACGGGCGTTACCCCCAACTGATCGCCAGTCAATCGTAGGGCACCTTTTTTTCCCGACCCAGATTTGAGCCGGCTCACCGGACGGACGTCAACAATGACACAAGCATAGATGTTGAGTTTTCTACAGCGCGTATCTCGTTCAGGCTCATAGAAAGCTGGAGTGGACCGTGGCCGCACGACAACCTCCAGTCTTCGCCGGCCAATCGAAAACCACCATTCTTTCAGTATGAACCAAACTCAAGATAAGCGAGTGAACCAGTCCAACATCGGTGACTCAAGCATAACATCAAACCACTAAATCTAATTGGTTGAAGACAGCATTGTAAATCCACAACGTTTTGCTGTCTCTAAAGAGGGATTTTTGTCACATTTGGATACTTGGCAAGGCTGTCAGGACCAAAAGATCTCGTATTTGGATTTCAATGTGAACCAAAACATTCACCTTGAGCCCTTTCTTCCTCTTTCATTTCTTCCAGAATTCCTCCTGGTGTCTTGTAATCTCCATGTATATTGTTTGTACACACGAATTAAGCATAGTTTAGCGTCGCACTTTCAGTATGTCCCCATTTGCGTTCTCGTTCAACTTTTGGCCTTACAGTTTCCTCGTGATGTCTCGTGCAGCCATCTGCGCTACGCGGTGCCAGCGTCCACGGGGCTAGCGCAGGTTTGTGTTTTCTTGTCGACACAAACGTATCGCCTGCTACGTGTGGCTTTGCTCGGTGTCCCCGCTCTCTGCTGGCCAGCCATCTGTGCTCCTTATCACCTTTGACCTTTTGTCAGAGGTCATCGCGGGTCAGCCGTCTCAAATGTGTCCAACGTTTCCCGCAAGTGGACAGCGTCTGTCTACCTTTACAAAGCATGCAATATATGCATAATTGAAGCCCCAAATGACACTTTCTTGATGGCCGTTGGGGACGATGGCAGTATCGCGGCCAAGCAAGTCTGCCTCGCTGTTCTGAGATTCTGGGTGGGAATCTCAGTTGCGCCTTTCCTCTGAGGAAGGCCTCTGCATGTTCTCCCCTTGCTTGTCAAGCAACCGACAAACAAATGTCTCTGGAGTCGTAAAATGTGAAACTAAACAACCAAGTGAGGCTTTTGTTGTCTGCCTGTTTCTGAAAACGTGATCTGTATACGAGGCATCCATTCTGCACTTTCCTATGACGCTCCATGGATTCTTAAACTCGTTGGCAGTCTGGATGCGGAGATGTGAACATCATCTATTCCGGATGGAATCTAAGATGCTAGATTCGTTACCTATCGCTCCTATTTTTCTTAAGTGAACACTGGCCTATCACAGCGGACCCTTCTCTGGCGGCACACCATCTTTATTGACTGAAGATGCTTGACGTGAGCAGTGGCTCGCTTTGCGCGAGACACGCCAGCCCCTTTCGGAATGGCCGATTTGTCAAAAGTTGGCTTTCATTCAGGATGCTTTGGCTACTTCTACTTCGACTTCATGTCACAGACATTTTCCCAAGACACTTGGGAACTCTTTTCAATTGTGGAGAGATCGCATATGCACAATACAATATGTCTCCTTTTAATAGTGGCGGACGCCAGCGCATTTGGCATTCACAGACTGACTCCCACGCAGTAATTTGGGTAACGACGTTCTCCGCATTCTGACACTTCAGCTCGCCGTTCATTTGCTAAATTGTGTTTAGTGTCGTTTTTTATTGCAATTTTCATCGTCGCGCCCCCGTCGGCCTCAAGAAGAGACGCCATCATTAGCCCAGGACTGCTCAAGCATGCACAGAGGGAAGAGGGGGGGAAAGGGCCATCAAAGTTGTCACAGAAAAAAAAAAAACGTCCTTGTTCTCTAATTTATAAACAACCAAAAAAATTAGAGATTTAGCGTTTCATGTGGCTTCGTGGAGATAATTATGACAAGATGAAAGGCGCTAAAGTCCTCCCTCTGTTCTCGCCGCTTCAGACGCTCCCCCCGTTGTCAAAAATGGAGATGAGCTTGTCAGCGTTCCACCTCCTTCCTGTCTGGCTCTTCCCGTCCGTCTCCCGCCCGCCTTGGCCCAACTCCGAAGCGGCGTCGGCTTCTCACAACTGTCCGTCAATCAGTCAGCGTCTGTCTGCGAGGTGGCCGTCCCCTAACGGGAAGTGCTGATCGCCTTTCATCAGCGCCATCCTTCCCAAGGTTTTTGGGGTGTTTTCTATTTCCGCGGCCAATCAAAGAGGCCGGATGAATCTTGTATTGATGTGCGCGGGCCCCTCCCCTCCCTTCGTGACGAGGTGTCGTGCAGCGCTGGAAACGTGTGTGTGTGCCCTCGAGGGAGGTAATTACTAGAATAACTAGAGTAGAGGCCAAGGCTGCTAATTTATGCCTGATTGTTGACAGTCACAGTGTTGCGGAACATGCACAGAGAAGGCCCTCTGTTGTCTTTGCTGATCCTTCTTGTGTGCACTTGACTGCCGAAAACAACCGAGTGTACTTTTTGTGCAGCGAGTCCTCATCCACAGGTCCACTTACGATGGAAATAATAGCCGGCGCTATTCACAGGGGGATATTGGACCAAGCCCTGCCCTAAATATCCCAAACGAAAACAGTGCAGTACTTCAAGCCCCCCCTTTGTTTAGATTTACCTATAGTAATTAATAGTTTGAACTGAAAATATACAACCAACTACGATCCCAAAGCTCTTATTATTATTGCAAACTCATATTACAAAAATACCCTTGAAAATAAACGGCCGACACTTTATTTTATCTTGAAAAATCCCACCGGAAATATCATACGCCCAAACACCGTCTGTTGTCATCTTCGGTGGCTCTGTGGTGACATCGCCTTGAAAAGAAGACATTGCAGATGTTTCAAGTTCCGAAGGGTGATTCGAAATTGATTGGACAGGACTGAAATTGGCTGAGAATGAAATCGGCCGTGTTCGGCGCGGACTCTTCTCTTTTCAACACTGGTTTGCGCGTGTCTGTGAAATGACCAAAACGTGGTGTGACGCGCCTCCGCGCAGATTTACGCTGCCCGCTGTGCCGGATTCACGTCGTCATGAAAACAGAACCCTTCATCTTTCTTCTAGAAGGCTTTTTATGGCAACATTGAGTACGATTTGGAACAGTTCACAATTCATAAAACACGACACTTCATGTGTGTTTTTGCAAAGTGTAGCCAGTCGGGTTGGGCATCGTTTGAATTTCAGTGATTCCGGTTCCAAACGATTCTCGATTCCGATTCTTTCAGGGGGCTGGGTCAAAAAAGTTCGCATGGCTTAAATAAAGGGTGACCAAATTATGAACATCCATTTTCTAAGCAGCACGCAGCATGGACTAAAATGAACATTTGACTCGGGGTTCTTTATAATGATTATCAATATCAAACCGATGAACTAAAAGGCAATGTATGTGGAACTAACCCAATTGACATATTGATTCATGAATGTTTCAGCTAAAGGTTTAATATAGCAATGTTAAAATAGTAATTTGGACTGTTTCATCACGTCAAATGGTTTATATGTGCAAGTTTAACCTTGACTTCCTGTTTTTCATTTTGAAGGGTACGCACCAGAACTCAGCATTTTGGCACGAAACGAACGGTGTGTTTTTTTGTTTTTTTTATGGATGGAATCAGATGCTATAAAACACTGCTTCCTTTCCCGATTTTCACAGAGGAGGCACACGATTAGTGTTTGCGATACTGTGAGACAACGTTTATGTGAATTTTGTCCCAATTCAGTTGCGACGGTGAAATATCAGCTCAAGGTTAGCTTAAGGTTTTTTTTCAGTCATCGGCTCTTCCGTTGGTTTGGAGACTAAAATAAACAATAAAAACCATCGGTGCAAAAGTGCAACCAACAGTTGACCTTGTTAGCGGTGTCCATGGTGGCATTGACGTATTTTATTGTTTCACTCACCCAATTGACAGAGTTGACTTGACCGAAGCTCCGCGCGGTGTCGGCTGAGGCTCGGAGCGCGTCAGACGCTACACATCGTGAAAGCCTCCTTTGCACAATATCAACTTATTCCAAGTGTTGCACTGAGGTTATTAATTTGAGACACACTTTTGTTCGCCGCCACCGCCATTGGTGCACTAGCACGTCTTCATGTGCATTCTTCATCATTGGTTTTTGCTGCTTCTTCGTTGGTTTTCGCCACTTCTTCTTCGGGGTGGGCGGACTGCAGGCATCGAAACCGCGAACCGAAATTTTGAAATTCTAACGATTCCGGGAGAACCGGAATGTCAGTCCCGATTCCAATCGGTTCTCGATTCTCGATGCCCGACCCTAGTCGCCGGGCTTGGATGTTTTCCTTCAAAAGAACAGGCCTCCGTCTTGCCACTCTGCGCCACGGCCCAGACATAGAAGACTGAATCTGTTGTGCCATGTAGGGCACGGCCAGTACTTGCCAGAAACTCCTTGAATGTTTCTGCAGGCCTTTTCGCATCCTACCCGACCAATTTTGTTCTCTCTCAAAACAAACGTAGCCGTTTTGAGGTATCTTGAGTTTTTAGTCATGTGACTGTCATGCCATATTTTCTCCACTCGACAATGACGGTCTTAACTGACGGAAATGTTTAACCCTTCACTGATGCTCCAAACTCTATGTGACCGTGAAGCCTATTTATTAACGGGGGTGTGTTGCCATGCTGACAGCCTTCCTGACAGTGGGCTGCACATTTGGCTCTTGAACGCCTTGATCATCTTGAGATTTCAGCGTACCACGCACGGATTCAAAACACCCTTCGCTGGATGGAGCAAAGCAGCCCCAAAACATAACGAGTCTCCTCCCTGTTTCTTAGTAGGGACAGTATTCCTTGGATACGTCTGTAAACCTCAAGCTGACATGCCAAAAAGCTTCTGTTTTTTTCTGGTTTGTCCAAAGAACATTTTGTTAGAAGCTTTGTCAGCAACTTCAAGTTTGGTCAGTTTCACATGATTTCAGTGAGGTTTGTATTTCTTTAACGGCCTGATTTAAACCCTCATTTCTTGTGGAATGAGGTGTTCTCAGGGTGTCTGTGCCACTTGAAATGCATCGGACAAACTCCCGTGACCTTAATGAGAAAAGCCTCGGGAGAGCTTCCGAGGCCTAAAATCTTGTTGAAGAAGTTCAGACGGAGATCCACAAATGAGCGTTCTGAAGTTAACTCTCGGTCCACAACTTTTTCTTTTTGTAACGATAGTGAGATATTGGATATTAATCCATTAATAATAGATGCTAATGATCTTTGAAGCGGCCGGCACGTACGGCGAGTAATGAAGCCTGTGGAAACACCTTTTGAGGAGTAGCCATTAACGTGGTCGGTCTTTGTATTAGAGCTGACTGAGCGCGACTTCGTTGGACGCAAAGGATGGGATTTGTTGAATCGAACGTAAATAATGAATTCCCAAGAAAGAGATTGTAATTGCCGCAGATCAGAGGGCACAATAGCAAACTTCAAGAAAAGGCCCGAGTCAGCCGGCGGAAGAACTTCGAAGAAAAAAAGAAAAGACGGAGGGATCGTGGCGGGGGACAAAAGAGGCGGAGGAGCAGAGACGGAAAGGGGGAACTAATGAGGAACAAAGACCTAACGAGTTTTGTGCGGGAAAATGTTTCCAAAGTCGTCTTTAAACTTGGCGAGATGAAACGAGTTGTTTTTGACAGCTCGCGACGAGACGGGCCACAGCTCAGAGAGCGAGGGGTAATTCCCTATTCCTTTATATTACCCCCCCCACCCCCCCACCCCCGCCCCGTCGTTCCCTCCCCCATCCCAAGCACTCCCTCTGCTTCCCGACATTGATTCTTGAATTAGACGCTTTGACTGAATAATTAATATGCCTTTTCCCATGATTGATGATTTGCATGGCTGGAATATTAGCTTTTCCATCCAACACAGCTTGTTCTAATGTAACCACATTGAAAACATGTCAAACGCTGTTTACCCACTTTACTACGCCCGCGTTGCAAGTTACAAAAGTCATCACGCGAGAATCACAGCAATCCTCGTCACACTTCAGCTCGGTGTGCGTCTAATCGACTAAGTCCACAAGTGTCTTCTGCTATTTTACTTTTGAGTAAAAAGGAGCATTCAGATTGAAATTCCTCATTTCTGTTCAAATTGGTGAATTGACGAGAGCTGAGTGAAACTGGAAGAGTTTGCGTTCAAGTACTTGATGGTGCAGGATGCCCTCCTTTCATTTCAATCTAATACATTTTTCGTATAGAACCACGCAAGTCCCCTTTACCACTATCATCCTCTTTGTTTTTTTGTTTTTAAAATAGCATTCCGCATTGACACTTAGGACTCTATTTTCCTGTCTGACAGAAATCCAGCACTGCGCCTGGACTAACTTTGTGAGGAGGCGTTTTCGACCTGGTTTGGGTCATTTGGTGGCCGGCGTACATCGCGTACGTGTTTAAAAGTGGCACGTCTGCGCTGGTGCCCGCGGGTGTCACCGCAGCAGACTTCAATCCTGTCCAATCAAAGCGGCTCCTTTCATTCCCTTTAAGAGCGGCGCAAATAGGCTCGCACGGAGACGTATCTGTATGCGGAAGAGGATGCAGTAATTCGTCCATGACTGGACTTATCGAATGCAGAATCAGCCGGTGAAAAACCGCTGGCGACTTAAATATGTCCGCGGACCACATGTATGGACAGGTTTGAATATTTTCATTCAAATGTATCGAGATGGCATACCTCAATAAATTGTGCAACAGAAGCCTGCAGATGAGTGAGTACAGATGTGATTTGATTGTTCTGAAACTTGTAGTCAAACTGTGCCGTGTGTGGCTTCAGGCTATGTCATGTCTGAATTTTCCAGCTAATAAATCACATCGAGCCAACCTTTCCATTAGTATTGTCAGTATTATTCTAATTTATTCACATGTATTTGTAATTTTTTTAAAACAAATATTTTAAGAAGCCTTGGAGTGCCGACACTGGTTGTGAGCACATGCGCAGTGTCAACGTACAGTACACACACACGCACACACGCGCACGCATCCGAGCTGATGGTTTTCTTTCCTCTGAAAAGGCATCAGTGTCTCCCCAGTAGAGTGCGTCTAATCGCTGTGCTTGCTTTGAGTGGCAGCGGGTGCCAGTGTGGGAATAGATTGTCAGCCATATTGCGGTGAGCGCACATCAATGGCAGACGGGAGAGACACGTGCATTAAGATTCCCTTTAAATATGATCAGCATTGAAGTGGAAGCACTAAATTACGCAGTCGTATTCCTCCCATTCTCCCCTCCCTTGCTTGTTTTTTGTTTGTTTCGCTTATTTATTCATTCATTCATTCATTCATTCAGTCATTCGTTCGTTCCAAGGGTCCGTTTTTCTTTTTTTTCTTTTTTACCCCCGCTCGGCGCATGAAAGCGTTTTGCACGGCATTGTGTCTGCTGTGTTTGGATGCTTCCAAACATGTGCACGCTTGAATAATTTAGCGGTTGGCTGACTAATGACAGGCAGCGATCGTGTCGAGCAGAAGAGGCCCGAGAGCGGCTGCGATCGGGGACGCTTGGTGTTCGTGTGTGGATTCGGCTTCGGCGGCGTTGTCAGTGGTGGGAACGCGCGGCGTATTTGTCTCGCTGTCTCCGCTCCACTCGAGGACGACAGATTAGAAATGCTCCACGCGGAGGGGATGTAGCCTCGTGGAGACGTCCATACTTGACAGGCAACTGTTAACTCGCTGTTACATAACTACTGTTAACTCACCCTAACCCAGGCAACAACAACTAGAAATAGACCGACATGAGTTTTTCCCAGGACCGATGCGATACCGATTATTAGCAGTCAAGGAGGCCGATATTCGGAGCAGATATTCATTTGCAGTAAAAGGGAAAATATGTCAATAAAACTGTCAATAATACAAACTCAAACAATTAACTTCATTGAAATGCCCTTAAGCATACGTTTATTAAGTAGCTTTTCAGACTTATAACATGATAAAAAAAAATGTAACCATAGAAAACAGACATCTTTGTTTTTAAATTCTAAGCTCAGCAGCATGTTTCGTAAAGTTCCACGAAAACTTCAACAAATAAATAGCCCCCTAAAGTTTTCGACAGTCAATCATGTTTTCCAAAAATTTGATATAACTGAAATGTTTGAAATGTCTTTCACTTATCTTTGTTTTAAGTTATAAAACAAAAAGTGCAGGGAGTTCCCAGGCTCAGCAGCAGCTCTTATAAAGGTAATGGAAAATGTAAATCAAAAGTAAGTCAGTAAGCAAGCAAGCAAGCAAATAAGTCAATAAATAAATAGTTCCCTGAAAATTACCCAGTTTTATATGACTCTTTTTTTGGCTGTCGGATGGGGAAAAAAAATCAATAAAATACACGGCGATATTAATCAAAAGGCAGAATATCGTTGCGATTAATCGACTTCGCCGATATCGGTCTATACCTAACGATAACAACTACTTTGTCTTCTTTTTCTTGGATTCAGCTAGCGGATCTGAAAATAGTCAAATCGGAACTTATTATGGCTTAGGAGGAGTGAGACTGGCTGCTCGGTAAAATATGAGCAAAACAATTAAATATTAATAAGTTACACACTAATTTCATCGAGATGAACGGACCCACGACTGTAATGAGGATAAGCGGTATCGAAAATGGGTTGATAAATGCTAATGAAGATGAACGCATAATGGCTCACATGTAGCGTGGCGTGCCGGAGCCTGTCCCAGCTATCTTCGGGCGGGAGGCGGGGTACACCCTGAACTGGTCGCCAGCCAATCGCAGGGCACATTGAGACAAACAACCATCGGCACTCACATTCACACCTACGGGCAATTTAGATTCAATTAACCTACCGTGCATGTTTTGGGGATGTGGGAGGAAAGCGCACGCGGGCACGGGAGAACATTGCAAACTCCACACATGCGGGGCCGGGATTTGGACCCCGGTCCCCACAACTGTGAGACAAAACCTTGGATCTCGAACCGTTATCAAAAATGAGGTTTCAAGCTGTTTAACGCCACTTCCAGTTGGGGTTTGCACTCAAACTAGGCATAAAATAAAGAGAATTACAAGTTGCGTGTGTAAAACAGCTTAATGCTAACAAACAACGACAAAATGAATGGAAAACGCTATTGACATGCTAACAGTTAGGATCAGCAGTCGCAGTTTTAGAACGCTGAAGAAACGGATGCTTGAACCCATATGGTGGAACAACACATAGACAGATAACATAACATTACTCACATTAGTCTCCATCCTTAACAACAACAAAAAAAGGACTAACATGACAGCAACTTACTGAGTGCTAGAACAGAAGAAGAAGAAGAAGAAGAAGAAGAAGAACATTCTTCTTTGTTTGTCTGCATGACTGTACAGTAGTGCCTCCCGGTGGCCAAGGCGGAAACACCAGAAGGCGCAGCCCACTGCTGGATGAAACATTAGATCATGAGACACAAACTCTTTTATGCTTTACATTCTGTTGAATTATTTTTCCACCCTGTCTTTTGATAAAGTCCAATGTAGAGTGATATTTTTTATTTATATTAAAACAAATAACATTCTGGCGGGCTGGAACGGATTAAATGCATTTCCGTTCATTTCAATGCGGAAAGATGATTTCCGAGAAGGGTGTTTTGAGTTAAGAGCACGGACACGGAACAAATCAACTCATATCTCGAGGCACCACCGTATTAATAACACACACAAAAAAGAACACACTCAGCCTTTGGGGAGTGGCAGAAATGAAATCTTGTCACGCAACTTGTTCGAAACGTATTAAGTTCTAACACTTTTCTAACCTAAAAATATACAATCATTGATGGGCTATTGGTGTAAAAATGAAAAAAGAGGGATTGAATATAAAAGGCGACTTCCTTGTTGCAGCACGACGACGACTTGATGGCGTTAATGGCTTCTTCTTTCAAGCAGACAACGGCGCCTTTTGATGGAGGCTAAATGAATGAACGCTTCAAAGTGGCATCCAATTAACATTCCCGACGTTTGTTTGCTGCGAGATGCTAATCGCGTCCTGTTTACACACACATCCTGCCATCCCAAAGTCAACTACATTAACATCGTTGTCAGCTTTTACTACATGTTGTCTCTTTAACGTCACCTCTTTTTTTTGGTTTTGCTTTGTCTGTATTTTTAGACGCGCACTCCGGCTGCTGTAGGAATCGGCGGCGCTAATTCAATAGATAGAGGGGCTCGCGTTGCCAATAAGCGGACGGGGGACGTCGGCGCCACCTGCGAGCGAGCCTTGAAACGCGTCATCACGGGCTGACCGATGTGTGTGATCGCGTGTGTGTTAATGACCTCCGTGATTGACAATCGATGGCCTTCCTCTCCTCTGACCTCATTAAAGGATCCACTTACGCTCAAACTGCGTTTTAATTTAGCCTAATGATTTTCGGGGGGTTTTGTTGCATTAACACATCAGATGGCGGCGAGGCCCCCGAGGAGCGCCAGAGCCACACTTCAAGGTGCCTTTATAGTGCTATACTGCAAGGGCTTTGCTTTAATTGCTTAGCCTCCTCTGCTTAGCAAGTTAATGTCCTCATTAAATGTCTTACTTTGCTCTTAATGGCCACTTAAAAGAAAAGTATTGATTTTTAATCATACCGTATCTGGCACGGGACGGGAAAATGAGCAGAGTTCCTTTTTGGCGCCTTTTTCCTGCTGACGTTGACAAATGTGTTGTTTTGAACAGTGGTTAACTTCTCTTTACACTCGGACGGCAGGCGAGTGTTTGAAACGCATTTGCAACATGGTTACGCCTTCTTCATTGGTCACTACGTGATAGGCTTCATGCTTATTATTGGGTACAAATCAAGTTCGTGGTGACTTGTTTGACAGTCTTGTTTATTTGCAAGTTGGAGTAAAAACACTGTATAATCGACAAAGCTCAGGAAATATTTCAAATTGATATATAACGCAAAGACTCAGTCACATTCGAAACAGTAAAACTCAAGCGGCGCCATACACGTGAAGGAAAGTGCTTTCAAAATGTTTCACAGTGGCTAGCGACTTTGTACATCAGTTAAGATTGTTAAAAAGTGAGATAAGTGAGGTGTATTTGTCACATGAATCATCTTCCGATTACATCTGTCTATTAATTACCTCTGTTTTTTTCCCCCCTTGCTTTTTGCAACTCGTATTGTGCAGGAAGGACGTTGGCAAGATGAGAAGAAAGTAAGCCTACGTGACGATAGCTTCCACGATGCAAAGTCTTTCGTCTACTCTTCCCACTTCATCCTCAGGAGTTCAATCCGGGATGGTGGGCTGAAATTTGGTGTAGAACGTTGCGCTGAAGATCACATTATGACAAAATGTCTACAGAGAGCCATGAAAAACATTTGCCGCTTGGCTAATTCTTATCTTTTTGCACAGTTTCCCCACTTCAATGTTTAAGATCATCAAACAAGTGTAAATCTCATACAAAGATAAACCAAGTAAACATAAAATTCAGATTTGAAATGGGATTGGATTTAATTGTATTTTGCCCCCTAAACCCGTTTATAGATACATTTGTAACAATAGACATTACATATCATATTGGAACGTATTTCCACAACTGTTCTGCACCGGTATACGTTTCCAGAATGGGAAACGAATTTTCCGTTTTCCTTAAATGTACAATACTCTCTATCGACTTGATGTTTGGGGGAAAAAAATGTGCATTATACAGGAAAGCGTTCCGGTATTTAGGATGGAGCCCTAAAAGTCGACACTCCAGACGGTTGCAACGGCGCTCAACCAGAAACGTGCAGCGGACGAACAGAAGGATGAGCAGTTGTGATATTTCTTCGTGAGACAATCTTGGGATCCATTGAAAGAGAGAAGCCTGAGGACGATGACAAGAAGAAGAAGAAGAAGAAGAAGAAGAAGAAGAAGAAGAAAGGGCGGGTGCTGGGCTGCTTGCAGACAGAAACATCTGTTTGTAGCACGCAAGCAGGGAAGGTAGACCGATGCCACCTGCTCATGCGATCCTCCTCCGATGGTTGGCCGCCAATGAAGATCCGAGCGTGTAAAGGCGGACGCTGAGGCGAACGCATTCCCCCCATGCGGGCGCAGATACAGGTTAGCCCCCTGTAGGCTCGCCTGTCAGCCCCCACAATGCAACAGCGCTCGCCGCAGTCCCACGGGAGAGGGTCTCAGATGCGGATCGTCAGTATTAGCCGACGCCTGAGGGATTAGCATCGCTGAGCACCGGCCTACAGGTGTAGCCCTGGGTAAAAGCATGCACTTATCTTCCGCAGCATTGCAGGGTCCTGACCCCGAACCCTAAGCCCCCCTCGCCCCTCCCCGAGCCCACGGGAACCACGGCAGATGGGCAAGTGAGGAGGAGCTGCAGGGAACGTGAGGAGATTGATTGGGAAGGGGAAGCACAGAAAGCGAAATGTAGTCAAAGGAACACAATACAGCAATTTGAGGTCAACAAAAGCAACTTGTATCAGGTTCTACTTTGTAAACTTGACCTTGGAGTGCAATACAGCTGGAATATGACAACTCTATAAACATTGTGACGGGGACCCGATGTCCACTTTACCACCAAGTAGAAAATAAAAATACTGCTCGCCAAGTGATTCACCAGTAAAAGCGACAGATGGGAGATTTGCCAGTCACAACATAACACAGCTTTTAATGGGCCCAAAGCGAAGGTAGGGAGGACAAATTTTGTTCTCGCAGAACCCCAAGCTATGTCTTGCGGACCCGAGTTTGAGAACCCCGTTTTAGAAAAAAGAAAAAAAGAACACTTGCTCTTTCTGGATGCTTGCTGGCTGGCGTATAGTAGGTCTCTATCAAGTTCTTCTACCGCATTGACCTCATTCGGGCCGGGGACAGCTCGAAGCCGTCCGAGTGGACTTTGTGGCCGGGAGGCCGTGTAAACCCCGGACGGATTGCCATCCAATCGCAGGGTACATATAGCCAAACAACCGTTCACTCGCATTTGCATCTACGCACGATTTCGAGTCTTCAGTCAACCTAACATGCATTTTTGGGGGATGTGGGAGGAAGCCGGAGTGCTGAGAAAATGCACATTAGCACGCGGATGATATGTGGAGCCGTGATACAAACCCAAACCCACAGAACCGTGAGGCAGACGTGCTAATCACACCATGTTGCCGGACTTAAGACACGGTCTGAGCAGACCTAAGCGGAGTCAGACTTTCTGCCATCAAACTGTCACATCTGCCGGGAACATCTTGCACGACAATCAAGAAAAGCCAGTTTTTGTACTCTGCCGCAGATGCGCCGACTATGGCAATAGAGCCCCCAGTGTTAAAAAGGGTGAAGTACTTTGCAGGCTTAATGTTCTGCCGTGTGCTGCAAACGGCCCCCAGGATACACCTTGGACACCCCTGCTCCTGGTAGAAAGTGCCAATGGGGCATCATCATCATCTGTGGATGAATGCGTGTTTGTGTGTGTTTCTTTGTCTTGTACTGAATGATTGGATGACAGGCATCACGATACAAACATTGTCAAGATGGAGGCAGACAAGCAAAAGGGGCCTTTGGTGCTTGCTGTAATATCATGTCAACTAGCGTGTGTGCGTGCGTGCGTGCTGTTGCCTCCCGTTGGACTGGCTGCCTCGTGTTGACATTTTGCTGTTGTTTGTACACGGCAAAGCGGTCCATTTTCCCCGCATCAAAAGTGCTTTTTTGGAGCGTGTGTCAGGATGTCTTCGACGCTTACCTTCAGCGGCTGTCAGAGGCGCGGGGCCATGTTCAGGAGTGTGGGGCTGAGGTTTTTGAGGTGTTGGGGGGGGCGTCTAGCTTTGTGCCCTGAGCGCTTTTAAGCGTAGGCGAGAAACTGGCTCAAAGGCTGTCAGCGCACGTGCAAACACATCAACACACACGCTCTCAGCTGCACCGCTTGCGTTTGAAACGAATTCGACACGGTCTATGCATGGGAAACAGGGGTTCAGAACATTTATAGAGATTCTGTCATGCCATTGAAAATATTTGGAAATCCTATCAATCAATTCATTGCTTGAACTTGAATTGTCCCTATTAAGCAACCAAGGACATTACGTGATGTCGGTTAGCGTAGCAAACAACATGAACATGCGTTATTGTTCACGCAATTTCAGCCCTGCTCGCATGAAGCGCTTTCTAGCGAAGAAATAGCAGCACTTTCTGACGTCTACAACTTGACTCTGCAGTAGTATGATTTCCTAACAAAAATCAATCCCATCACATATCCTTGAAGGTCCTGACTGGGGCTTTCCGGCCAGATCCGGATTCGGATGGATCCCGCAGTCACGTACGCTTGCATTCGTGTGTCACGTGATCATTTTACAGTGCGTTAGAACGATATTGCCGGTCGGTCGTAACTGTCTGGATTATTTTTCGCTTTAATGACATGAGGGTAAATTGCGAAGGAATGCCTGCATGAGATCGTCAGGAGTGTAATTATGGGATGCCAAACACACGTAGAAGATGCTACCTGTCTAAAGTTGGAACCCAAACGAGAGAGTCAGACCGGGAAAAGGTTTTCGGTGGGCACATATTGGCGGACGAAACTGCTCTAAAAACTTTGAAAATAATCAGCCACTCCGGGATGTTTATTTATGAACGGTAATAAGAGATTCCAGCTGTTGAACACGTAGTTGCGGGCTACCGTCATCCCGAGCACAACACTACTTCGAGAGATTTGTCCGGGAAATTCCACAGCTACGTAACGTGTGCATTTCTTTGCGCCGTGACAGCGGCGTACCTCTGGTGCGCTAAGCGGTCCTGGCGTCCCGCAGACAGGCCAGACTCGCGCTCGCTGTTTCGCTGGCTTTGGCTGCAGGCTATATGCCTACCTCGGAGAGCGAGCCTGCTCCCGCAACGCTTGCTTCAACACCCAAACTCCACTCCGGAAAGCGCGCTGAAGGACGGCTTCTGTGCGGGAGCACTTGTGGAATAACAAGTTGATTTACATGAAAGAATGTTAAAGTTAGTTCATAGAGGATCGGTCATAGTAGCTGCAAACTTTGTCTGCAACCCTCCAGCCAACTTGCTGACCACTAACTCCCACAGTGTCATCATGTCTGGCTCCACAAAAAGCACCAAGGCTATGTTTGGCTTCCTTTAAGACTGGCTTCCTCCAGTCTGCGTTCAAGCGATCCTTCTTTAATTAGAATGGCTAGTGATGTTTACCAAATATGCATTTTTTAGCAGAGCCTAGGGATGTGAACATAAAAAAAAAAAAAAATACATGCTCAATGCATCAGAGCGATTCGATGAGAAGCTTATTGCATCGCATTCTAATTGGAGCTAATCCAATCGCATCGCATCAAAATGAGAGCGAATCAAAACAGATCATAATTGGAGTAAAGTGAGTGACTCACTTCGTATCATAAATGAAGTGAATTGTATCGTGTCGTATCGTAATTTAGTTGAATGGTATCATGTATTGCAATCGGAGTGACTCATTTACTAAGAATGGTGGAGTGAATCTTTTCGCATTGCAATTGGAGTGAATCATGTTGCATTTGCGCATGTACAGTCGCTGATATGAAAGACCCTCCGTCTTATGAATGGAAAATCCAATAATCGGTGGCCCGGAAAATATTTTGACGATGAACTTCATTCTGTTGCGTCTCAAATCATCTGTGATGTCGACAGCTAACAGCCGCTCAAAGCTTTTTTGCAAGTGTCGGCCAAATGTTGCTTGCGCTGTCACGATGGGGAGCACATCACGGCCAATGTAAAGCGACATGTCCGTGTTTTGCTACATTTTGGATTCTTTCCTTCTTCTTTCCTTCTCGGGTGAGTTTTTTTTTTTTCTGATCGAATTTTTTCCTGCTTATGACCTGGGTCTGGGAATAAAGGATTTTGGACTTCTCTTATTGGGGTGAGCAGTGCTGGTCCCTCCGACCCTCAAAGTTCTGCTTTTGTACCGTTGACTTTTACATCTTTGGAAATGAACTGCATGCGTTTGGCTGCGGAATGCGTACTCGCAACTACCTTGGCGTCCACTAATTCACCTTTTGAACTTCATGTAGGTGTGATTGACTGGTGACCAGTACTTAAGTGGATTTTTCAGGTATCTGTACCTTATTTCATTTATTTTTAAACAACTTTGTACTTTTTATCCCTGTGTTTCAAAATATATCTATAGCTGTTCTTCGACTTCTTACTTTGTCAAATAAGGCTCATTACTTTTTGGATGATGACACAATGTAAAACAAATATGTACAACCCAATTCCAGTGACGTTGGTGGTTGTGTTAAACATCAATTAAAAACAGAATACATCCATCCGTCCATTTTCTGAGCCGCTTATCCTTACAAGGGTCGCGGGAGTGCCGGAGCCTATCCCAGCTATCATCAGGCAGGAGGCGGGGTACGCCCTCAACTGGTTGCCAGAATACAATGATTTGCAAATCATGTTCAACCTATATTTAATTGAATACACGACAAAGACAAGATATTGAATGTTCGAGCTGATAAACTTTATTGTTTTTAGCAAATATTCATGAACTTGGAATTTGATGGCTGCAACACGTTCCAAAAAAGTTGGGACAGGTGGCAAAAAAGACTGAGAAAGTTGAGGAACGCTCATCCAACACCTGTTTGGAACATCCCACAGGTGAACAGGCTCATTGGGAACAGGCGGGTGCCAGGATTGCTTCCCTCAATTGCTCAGTCATTCACAAGCAAAGATGGGGCGAGGTTCACCTCTTTGTGAACAAGTGTGTGAGAAAATAGTCGAACAGTTTAAGGACAATGTTCCTCAACCTACAACTGCAAGGAATTTAGGGATTTCATCATCTCCGGTCCATAATATCATCAAAAGGTTCAGTGAATCTGGAGAAATCACTGCATGGAAGCTCGCAAGGCCGAAAACCAACATCGAATGCCCGTGACCTTCGATCCCTCAGGCGGCACCGCATCAAAAACCGACATCGATGTGTAAAGGATATCACCACGTGGGCTCAGGAACACATCAGAAAACTAATGTCAGTAAATACAGTTCGGCGCTACATCCGTACGTGCAACTTGAAACTCTACTATGCAAAGCGAAAGCCATTTATCAACAACACCCAGAAACGCCACCGGCTTCTCTGGGCCAAAGAGGAAAAGAACCATCCGGACTGTTATGGACGCAAAGTTCAAAAGCTAGCATCTGTGATGGTATGGGGCTGTGTTAGTGCCAATGGCATGGGTAACTTACACATCCGTGAAGGCACCATTCATGCTGAAAGGTACATACAGGTTTTGGAGAAACATACGCTGCCATCCAAGCAACGTCTTTTTCACGGACAGTTGCGAGGTTGCGGGTTCAATCCCCGGCCCCGCCTGTGTGGAGGTTGCATGTTCTCCCCGTGCCAGCGTGGCTTTTCTCCAGATACCCCGGTTTCCTCCCACTTCCCAAAAAAACTCTAAATTGCCCGTAGGTGTGAATGTGCGCGTGAATGTTTGTTTGTTTCTCTGTGCCCTGCGATTGGCTGGCGACCTGTTCAGAGTGTACCCCGCCTCTCGCCCAAAGATGGCTGGGATGGGCTCCAGCACGCCCGCGACCCACGTGAGGAGAAGTGGAACGCAAGATGTATGAATGAATGAATGACTAAATCATCCAACCCACAGTCACGGTTTCTTGAAATAAAAAGCCCACATACCAAGCTTGCCCGACGTAAACTAAGCCACACACTCCTCAATCAACTGTACGCAAAGAGCAATGTTTTGCTTGATTTACCAGCAAATTCCTTCTTTCTTCAACATTTGTTTGCTTTTGTTTCTTGTCTTGCGCACCGATGGGCTACATCAGTGATTCCCAACCTTTATTGAGCCCGGGCACATATTTGACATTTGAAAAATCAACAAACAAAAAGTCAATTATACAAGTTCTGACACCTAATAGAAGAGCATTGATTTGTTCTGTGTGTCTTGATATGCCGCTGGCATAGATAGATGAACAAAGACACATTATTTGTTGTAAATAAATCCTATTTTGACCAATTAAGTGAAACAGCGCACAAGAAGAGCTCTCGCGGCACACTGGTTGGGAATCACTGGGCTCGATTGTCGCAAAATGATACCGCAGCCGTGTTTGTCCTGACCCGTCTGTGTTTTGAGGTCCCAGTCTGACTTTTGGTTCTGCGGTCGCGCCGCTCGGACAGGACGGCTTCTCCCGAGGCCCGGTCTTCTTCGTGATGCGCCTTTAATTGAGCGATAATGAAGAGAGCTTGTCTGAGATGAGGTTAACAGGAGTGGATTAATTTGAATAGGTCCCTTCTGGATTACGCCGGCCGCTCCGGCGCACTACGCCTCCCGTCCAGCAGGCTGGAGAGGGTGGGGGACTCTGAAGGCAGCGCGGGGGTTCTAATACACACGGGCCAACATAAGGGTCATTAGCATGAGAGTCGCGTGTCACGTGACCGGGTTTACGCATCTCGAAGGCAAAGACGGCGATCTCCGTCCCTCGATCGCATTGTCGATTCTTATCTTTCTTGTCCGTGTCGTTGTTCTCGCTCGTTCGGTCTGTCGCCCCACGTTTCCCTTGCCGTCCTCCGCCATTGTTGTTATCAAATAATACAGTTGCTCAAGCGCGGCGTTTGAATCCCAAGGACCTCTGGGAGCAGATTTGTCTCCAGCGAGCCCCTTCTAATGGGGATTAAGAGGATTAAAAAGCATAAAACGAGCCCGGCTCTGAGTCCCCCAGAGCCGGGCCCAGCTTGCTCCAGCCTGAAAACGCAGCGCAGGCCGCGGGCCTTCGGCAAAGCCTCCTCCCACCGTTAGCATGACAAAAGGCGGGAGCTGTCCGAGGAGGCGGCGCAGTGGGGCGGCGGCTCGTTTTCATGGAGACAAACAGCATTACACCGGGCGGTTACATTGTTCTAAACTCCGAGACAGAGCCCCCCGTTCTGTGTGCAGCTCAAGGTGTCATATTAATTATTTAAATCTGAGGTGGATTTCCAGCAAGGGATCCCTCCAAGGCCTCAGCCGCAGCCAGAAGGTCTGCGATCTGCATTCATTTGCTTAATTAGACCTGAAAGCCACCTTTGATCTCCACCAAAATCACAAAAAAGGAGAAGGAGAAACTTCCATAGTTTAGACGGAACTATTTTTCCATGGTCGACTTTTTCCCGCCTCCTTTGAGTTGCCTTGAACTGCTGTCGGACGAATGCGTGGCTTAAGGAATTTGCAGTTAACCAGCTTGAGAAGGTCAACGATGAAGGTGACTGACAGACGCTTTAATCCCATCGGGACGACTGACAGAAACAATCAATGGTGGCTTCACTTCCACTTCAGCTCTTCCTAACGCGTGTTTGTCAAGTAACGCTTACTTGAATTTATTCTTGGCATATGAGCATTTTTTACATGGCGATATTTGATTCCCAATACATTTTTTTCACTGTAGCAGGTGCGAGTTGCAAATATTTTCAAGGCACCGCGGCCAGTGACGTTTTTGTCACTCCGACGTGCATGCAGCTCCAAGTTAGCTGAGCAAGGTCGTCGTTTTTTTTTGTTTTGTTTTTTTAGTGATGTCATCCGACAGCCACACCGACGAGGGGACTCAGAATTGACGCTTGCGGAGCAACGAGAAGTTCGTCCGAAGGTGAATGGAGGATGGAGAAGTGGGAGAAGAATGCACGAAGCGCATGAGGAGTATTTAGGCCGCATGGAAATATAAAATGATCTTTTAAGTGTTCTCGTTGATGATATAGTTCATTCATTTGACAAAACGAACTACAGAAAAGACTAAAGCCTAAACATCCCCTTTCTCTCCTGCAAGGTCTCGTTTTTTTCTCTCCTTCCATTACCGCTGTATTCCTGTAATATTACAACGTAATTGTTCATGAGTTGTTTCTTGTAATATTACCGCTTTATTATCACGTGATTGTTTTCTATTTTCCCTTGTAACTGTATCTTGTAATATTACTTTTTTGTTGTTGTTGCAACATTACGACAATCACGTCCAACTTTTATTTGTAATATTCTGACTATACAGTCTTTGTGACATTTCTTTTAAAATCAGCTCCTTTTTTTCCTATTTCATATTATGACTTTAGTCTTGTACGCTCATCTTTTTTTCCTGTAAAACACGACATCATTCTTTCAACATCCTTCGCATAATCTGATTTTATAGTCGTGAATACTTCAATCCAACGTAAATCTTTTCCCTCGCAATACGATGACTTGATTCATATAGAAATGATATTTCTTTCATGTTATGTTACAACTTTATTCTTTCAAATTGAAATTAAGTGATTTTTCTTCTCGACTTTATTTGGGGATAACAACTCTCCCCCCTAATATGACAATATCGACGTTTATCTTCTCACGAGTGTTTTTCTCCACTCAACCGGCACATTTTGCGAATATTGCAATTTTAAAAAGCCATTTTTTTTCGACCTATGTTCGCATTATTTATGATTCGCGGCCTTTGCTCCATGTAAAACTAAGCATGTGATCAATAAGGATAGACTTAACTAGTAATACCAGTCACATACTGTACAAGAAATGATGTGGAATAAAATCCTCCAGTTGCAAGGCTTTGTGTCACATTTATCATTCGTGGCCAATTAAATTTGCTCAGATCAACAACTGTGCCCCCTCTAATCTGCTTTTATTTACTCAGGATCAGCCGAGCATGCGTGTGCAAACACACATGTACACGGCGCACATGAACGGCAAGAGCGCTAATCGCCGACGTGGACTTGGAGTTGACCCCCGCCCCGCCCCGCCTCGCCCCGCGACGCGCGCACGCACCGCCAGCGGGGCCCTCACCTCGGGAGGCCCCCGGCCCTCAATGAATACAAAGGACGGCGGGGATTAGCCGGGCATTTGGCGGCCCATTGTCCCCCCACCCCGCCCCGCCCTCCCGCTAAATGAGGTTTGGCCGGTGGCAGCCGGCACGGAGGAAGAGCGCTAATGACCTCTTCCTGGGAGAGATGACAGCTTCGGCCTGCGCGGCGGCGAATGTCGGACATTAGCAAGTGAATGGGGAGCTTTCATACTGTATATCATTTTAATCTTTCATGTCCGCGCGCGGCAGATGGCTTGTTATTGGCGTGGCCGAGGAGACAAATGGCTGGTGTCTCTTTTAAGGAGGGACTGTGGGGAAACGCCATTCATATAAGATACGATTGCCGCACGTAGTAGTATATGCGGCTGTTTTGCATTGTGTCGGCCTATAAATCATCAGTGTTCATCCTAGACAAATCCCGCTCGGAGGGCAGGGAGTTGGGAAAAATGAGAACGGCGGAAAAAGTGATGGATTTGCACGTGTCGAGCGTCTTGAGCATTTCGCATTTGCATGGGAGCAATCCGATGAATGTCAAGTCCTCGTGATTGCGGCGTCGGCTTGCGCGCCAGTAATGGGACAATTATCGCCGTTACATGCGAATACATTGTAAAAACAGCGCAATCTCAAAAGATGAACAGAATTAGTTGACTTCAGATGTTTTCGAATTGAGACAATGTTTCCCGATGAACTGACAACTGATCGATTATCAAATCAGTTTGAGAAACGATTCATCGTTTTGAGCCATTGCTTGACTTAAAAAAAAGAAGACTTCTAAATCAGTTTGAATTGAACATGAAAACAACGGTGTCTATCTAATTTTTTGTTGTAAAACACGCGACACGGCACGAGAGTCTTTGGAAGGTGACGACACGGCGGTTCGCACCTCACCAAAGCAGCCGCACGATGACTTGGCGGCAAACGAGAAGGCGCCGCAGCCTTTGATTTTTCTGTTTGTTAGGTGACAACGACGACAACCAAAACCGCAACTGTTGTCTTGTCAAGGCGTTCCCCCTCAGGAAAACCAGACTCGGGAACGCCGTCGCCTTTCGACGGCGCTTACGTCTGTGGCGGAAAACCCATCACGATGAAGGCATCGTGAATAGCCGACTAATATTCCAATGGTCTTAAAAGCAAAACAATCGAGACAAAACCTGGATAATACTACTACATTTAACTAAACAAGTGTACAACTACTCACACACACGCGCACACACACACTCACACACACACACACACTTGGGTTCTGCAACAGGACAATGATCCAAAAATACCAACAAGTCAACTTCTAAGTGGCTTAAAAAAACAAAATAATAAATCTTTTGCAGTGGCCTAGTTAAAGTCGGACTGAAATGCTGTGGCATGACCTTAAAAAAGGCCGTTCACGCTGGAAAACCCTCCAGTGTTGCTGAATGATCTCCACAGAGATGTGAAAGACTTGTTGGCAGTTGTAGAAAACACTTGATTTCAGTTGTTGCTGCCCAAGCGGTTCTTAGCTTTAAGGGGCCATTACTTTTTCCACACAAGGCCACGTAGCCTGGAATAGTTAAATCTGCATTGAGCGTTTACTTGGGTTATTTTTGTCCGGTATTTACAGTGTGTTTGTTTGATGATTTTAAACATCAAAGCGGGGAAAAATGCAAAAAAAAAATTGAATTTGAGAAGGGGGCAAATATTTTTTACTTCACACTATCTGGTTTAGATTTTGGAAGTAAATAAAAACAAACCAACAAAAAAAATGCACACCATGTGTGTCACTGAACCCTAAATACCGTTTAGAGGCGCAAAAACATCAATTATTGAATTATATGGAGCGCTGCCGGGAATGTGACTGTTCTGTTCTGTTCTGCGCTGGGATCGGCCAGTTTGCGATTCAAGTTGTGTGCTTTCGCGCTACGTCAATTGGACCGAAAGGTTTGGCATCGGGAGCTAACTTGGTCGGGAAAGAAGAGCTCTTTCTTCTGTGGCCTGCTGACAAATGACTCCACTCCAACCAACGCTCGCCAGCGTTCCCGCGAGCAGACCCACGCGGCGATCACGCGAGGATACGATCGGCTGACACAAAACACCCCCGTGGGAATGATTTGGCTGACAAATGAGTGAGCACGGGGGCCGGCGGCTGACATCACACGCAGCGTAGGTGGCCTCCTCCCGCGCACATCTGAGCTACAAGAGCCGGCAACACGCAGGCCGCCGAGTTGTGTCCGTCTTCTGCTTGCGTGCCCGTCATTACAGGGCTGCGGGAGCAGAAACAGTCGGGCGTCTCTGGTCTGCAGGGCGACCGGTGGGTGGGGGGTGGGGGGATGGGGGTAATCCGGCTGCAATTGAGCGGGACGGTGGAAGCGGAGCAGGGGATGACGCCTCATTATCTGCACCGCAAAAGGTGAGGTCTGAGAAAGGCTCGGCGACCCCCCGCCGGTCTCTGATGTCATCGAGTTAGCGACCGGGGACGAGTCGCGGGTCGAGCGGCGATTTCAGTCTCTGACCCTCTAATCATGAAGCGACGGGACCCGCTTCCTAAAGGTCACCGAGGAGTCCTTGATCACACTCCAAAGCGCGGGGAAGACGGATGCTAAACTAGCATCGGCGCTTTTAAGAGCATGCGGGTGGCGTCGCCACAAAGCCCTATTCGCCCGCGCACCTCGCTCTCGGCCGCCGGATGGGAGGACAAATTCAAAGGTGGTGAACTACGCCAGGATTTTTCTTAATTGGAGCAAAGTCCACGTGGCTCAAAAAGAAAGACAAACAGATGCTGTGTTGAAAACACCACTAAAGGATAACATAAGTCATGAAAGTTTACATGGGAAAAGGCTTTCATCGTCATGGTGACACAACCATTAGGACTGCAACCCTTTTCCCTTGTCCATGAAAACTTTAATGATGTATGCTAAAAGCCTTTTTGTCTTGCCAAACATATGAATCGTGGCCTTAATAAGCTCTCAGCTGGTGTCTGCTGACGTTACGGGAGCAGTCGTACTGTTATCTAAACTTCTCAAATGGCGACGCAACTTTCATCTGGGCTGCTTGGTGCTTTCGGCACAGCAGTTCAACATCAATCGGGTTCTCGCCCAGACAGAGCGGACGGCCGCACGGAGGCCCCAAGACGCTCAGTTGCTCGAATACGGCGGCGGATCCCAACCTTTACGGAGCCGAGGCAGCCGTTGTGCAGAAGAAACAGCTCACGGTACGCTGCCAAACGGAAATACCCAATGTTGATCACGTTTCAATTTACGCCTGCGAAATTCAACACAAAGCTGATGTGCGAGCGCATCAGGTGCACGTACAACTTTATTGTACCTTCTGCCATCTCGTTTTTTTAGTTGCTGCTGGCTCCTGCGTTGGGCCTCGTTGATGGCTGTGGCCCCCGTGCGCTCCGGGGCGATGGGGGCGGCCTCCCATCGGGACCGGTCGGGGGGCTTCGGTCGGGCTCGGGGGCTCGCCCTCCCTCGATGTGCAACTCTGCACACCAGTTGCCTAACACGCATGTGATATGGCGTTCATTCACTAATGCGTCCGATAGAAACACTGTCGAATTCAGTTCGGATCGCCTCTAACAACACAGCTAATACCAAAATATCAACTCGCGGGTTCTTACGGGTGTTTAGACACGAAAAACGAATCCCAATGCAGCACTCGACAGTCGCACTGCCTTGCTCATTTCCCCACATCCTGTCCTGCCCTCTTCCGTCCTCTCTTATCTGCTTCTCTTGGTCAGTTATTGCACGCCCTCGCCGGGTGTCCCCCACCCCTCAATCTACAAAGAATTGCTGTAATGTTACTTGTGTTTCCTCATAAGATTCTACCCATTAATGGCTGCAAATTTTCATAATTCGACAACTGGATGAAACATCAGATGAATACAAAAAAATACATAGAAATGAAGCAGAGGGAGCATTTCAAACTGTTCCAGCACAAAGGCCTCCAGATCCACCATTCTGCAAGGTCTTGCAGCCGAACAGCACAGGTTTGAAAAGCGAAACAAACAAAATCATTCATTGTCCTGCATTTCTTGAAGGGTTGCTGGCATACATAGATAGACAAATATATATTTGCAATGAACAAATCAGAATTTACTGTTGAGAGGCTGAAATTCCGAGGATCTGGACAATTTGAAGTTCAACTAGGTCTCTCAACGATTCATTCGATAATCGACGAGTTGTTGTTGATGAATTGTTGCACCTCGAAATGAACGGTTTTTTACCAAGTCCATATTGGGGATTTTGACCTTTTGTGGGTGAGTCCAGAACGTATCCTCGTCGATAAACACGGACGGGTTCACTGTATCACCTTATTGATTATTCATCCCAATTGGATCAAATTTCCCCCCCAAAACAACAAGGATCTTGCTTTGGCCTGGAAGAAACTTCTTACGGGCATTCGTCGTTGGTGCACCATCACTTTGAACGCGAGGGCACCTCAAGCGCGGGCTGTGCTCATTGGAGAAGTCTGGCGGCAGAAGAATACACATTTTCCTTCGTAGCCCGAGGAGCCACTTTTCATGTGTCAAGCATCTTTTAATAATTCATTTGTTTAATACACAAGCAGCATCTGCTGGCGACATCACACGGCATCCTCGCGCTCGGACTGACGAGCGCAGCTGCCGCCGTTCTGCAAAATCGCTTCTTCTTTTTTTTTTTTACACCTTTTTGACACGCCAACATTCCGGGCCTACTTTCCCCCAAGTATCGTGGCGGCGGAGAGCCGGCCAAATGGAGATTGTGTAAATGAAATACATTTGTGGGCAGCAGGGAGGAATGATGCCAGATTAAGCCCATGAATATATACATGGGCCAAGGCTGACCTGTCTCCAGACGCCTGATTTCCCTCGGGGGTGTGCTGACACTGTGCGTGCGCGCGTGTGTGTGTGTGTGTGTGCGTGTGCACTTTTAAACACAAAGGTGCAGAGCTCTCTTGAACAGGTCCAAATTGAGCATAATCTCATTCGTCATTGTGGAGGAACACGAACGAAATTGCACAATTGCACTTTAATCGATGATCGGGCGCATTGGCCCCCCCCCTCGGCAAAGGGCAGCGCACCTCCTCTTCCTGCTCTCGTTCTCCATTTCAGTCCTACGACTCGCTCGACTTTCCACGGGCCAGCGAACGAGATTGTCCGCCGGCCTCCGTTTCCATTTGCACCGTTTTGCTCCCCAGTGGAAGCGTCCAATAACGTCTTCTCGAGCGATCGCAAGCGTCACGCGGTCGGGATACACCGAAAGATGCCCGCGCGTTTCGCTCGCTCCATAGATAAGATTCTACTCATTAATGCCTGCAAATTTTCATAATTTGACAACTGGATGAAAGTAGAAGCAATAATGGCCCAAACAATCAATCATCTGAGGTCAATCGATAGAGCAATAGGACTCTTGTTCCGATTCAAAACGATCATTTCTGAAACTGTTTTTTTCTACAGATTGATCAGAAAATCAATAAGCTTGTTTTAACATGGAGAATGAAATTCTTGTCTCAATGTCTCAAACTATTTCATCATTTGGCAGATTGTACAAAATAGCGATAGGATTCTTGTTCTGATACCCGAAAAAAAAAATAATAATCCATCCATCCGTCCATTTTCTGAGCCGCTTCTCCTGACGCGGGTCTCGGGCGTGCCGGAGCCCATCCCGGCTGTGTTCGGGCAAGAGGCGGGGTACGCCCTCAACTGGTTGCCAGCCAATCGCAGGGCACACATAAACAAACAACCGTTCGCACTCACATTCACACCGACGAGCAATTTAGAGTTGCCAATTAACCTACCATGCATGTTTTTGGGATGTGGGAGGAAACCGGAGTGCCCGGAGAAAACCCACGCAGGCACTATATATATATCTATATGTAGATATAGATATATGTATCTATATATACATAAACAGTGCGTACGGAAAGTATTCAGACCCCCTTAAATTTTTCACTCTTTGTTATATTGCAGCCATTTGCTAAAATCATTGAAGTTCCTTTTTTTCCTCATTAATGCACACACAGCACCCCATATTGACAGAAAAAAACGAAATTGTTGTCATTTTTGCAGATTTATTAAAAAAGAAAAACTAAAGTATGACACAGCCAGAAGTATTCAGACCCTTTGCTGTGACACTCATATATTGAACTCGGGTGCTGCCCATCTCTTCTGATCATCCTCGAGATGGTTCTCCACCTTCATTGGAGTCCAGCTGTGTTTGATTGTACTGATTGGACTTGATTAGGAAAGCCACACCCCTGTCTATATAAGATCTTACAGCTCACAGTGCATGTCAGAGCAAATGAGAATCAGGAGGTCAAAGGAACTGCCTGAAGACCTCGGAGACAGAATTGTGGCAAGGCACAGATCTGGCAAAGTTTACAAAAAAAACAATTCTGCCGCACTTAAGGTTCCTAGGAGCACAGTGGCCTCCATCATCCTGAAATGGAAGACGTTTGGGACGACCGGAACCCTTCCGAGAGCCGGCCGTCCGGCCAAACTGAGCGATCGGGGGAGAAGAGCCTCGGTGAGAGAGGTGAAGAAGAACCCAAAGATCACTGTGGCTGAGCTCCAGAGATGGAGATGGGAGAAAGTTCGAGAAAGTCAACCAAGATGGTGAGAGATAAGATTCTCTGGTCTAATGAGACCAAGATAGAACTTGTTGGCCTTAATTCTAAGTGGTATGTGTGGAGAAAACCAGGCATGCTCATCACCTGTCCAATACAGTCCCAACAATGAAGCACGGCGGTGGCAGCATCCTGCTGTGGGTGTGTTCTTCAGCTGCGGGGACAGGACGACCGGTTGCAGTCGAAGGAAAGATGAATGCGGCCCAATACGGGGATATCCTGGACGACGAAAACCTTCTCCGGAGGGCTCAGGACCCGAGACTGGGCCGAAAGTTCACCTTCCAAAAAGACAATGACCCTCATTGCACAGCTAAAATAATGGAGTGGCTTCAGAACAACTCCGTGACTGTTCTTGAACGGCCCGGCCAGAGCCCTGAATCAAACCCCATTGAGCATCTCTGGATGCTCTGGATCTCTGGATTAATAAATGTGTCAATACGGGGTGCTGTGTGAACATTAATGAGGGGGAAAAAAGGAATTTAATTGATTTGAGCAAATGGCTGCAATATAACGGCCATCCATCCATTTTCTGAGCTGCTTCTCCTCACGCGGGTCGTGGGCGTGCTGGAGCCCAGCCCAGCTACCATCTGCAATATAACAAAGGGTGAAAAATTTAAGGGGTCTGAATACTTTCCATACCCTCTGTAGGTGTCAAACTCAAGGCCCGGGGGTCAGATCCGGCCCGCCACATAGTTTTTCATGTGGCCCGCAAAAGCAAATCATGTGCATGGACTTTTTTTTCTTTGCTTAACCAAAATTGAAAATTGTCTTCACTTTTAATAACGTTGAGATATTGCAAGCGTTTTTTGTTCCCACGCCCCCATTTAAAATCAATTAAATAATAGCTGAACAAACATTTTTTTTTACCGGTTATCCATCAATTTGTTGTTTACAATATATCATACAGTCATAACGGCCCTCCGAGGGAAACGATAACTATGATGTGGCCCACGACAACAACAACAAAAAGCGTCTAAAACTATCCCTAATTTGACAGACAGAAGAAAATAATGGAATTTTTGTTCTAACATAAATACAATCTGAAACTAATAATTTGACAGATTGAAGAAAATATCAATGGAATTTTTGTTTTAACTAATTTGACAAATTGAAGAAAATAATGGCATTTTTGTTCTAACATAAATACATTCAAAAACTAAGGATTTGACAGATCAAACCTAAATAACAACCAGGAGAAGTCTTGTTTGGACTGAAATGATGTCTGAAACTATCAAAACAAATTGGACAGTGGACCATTGTGAGTGATTCGGCCTTAGTTTCCTTTTCCAGGCCAGCGAGCGTGATTGTTCGCTAGCTTCCATTTCCTCCACTTTCTTTTTTCCGCCCATTCGTGTTCCAGTGGAAGCGTCCAGTAACGTCTGCTCGAGCAATCAGGAGGCTAATGCGGTGGGGATAAGGCCAATCACAAACCAATAAATTCCATCCGGATGTGCCGCTTTGCTCTCGTCCCCACGGCTAATCCCGGGAGATTTGGCCCATCCCGCAGCCGCCGCATCCGTTGCAGTGAAGCGCGTCGCCAGGAAGGACTCGCCGCCGCAACCCGGCCCCCCCGCCGACGGAGTTGATTACTATTATTACGTTTGCGTGCACCCTCACACAGGTGCTTTTGATTATTCAAAGGTAGGAAAATCTTCGGTCAGATGCACATGAGCAAGAGGAAGCGAATAGTCGGTCGTTCTCCGAGAAGGAAGAAGAGGAAGTTCCGTAAAAGTCACGCTGGAGCAATCAGACATATGAAATTAGTCTTCAGGAAAATCCGAGTTTTTCTTGGAGGGAAGCAAGTCGAGAGGTGCGCCGAACCAACAACAACAATAACAAATTACAAGCAGTCAGAAGCTACAAAGAAACCATACAAAAACGCAACTGGGTTCTTGTGCGGAATTTATGCACAGAATAGCTACTCGTACATAATTTCAACAATACATACTTCGATAAAAATATTGGCTCGGCTCAGATATTCTTAAAAAAAAATCATCATCAATTTAGCTTTAGCACGCTACGTTGCTAATCGCCATTAGCATGTAGCTTTTATGCACAGAAGATTCTGTCCGAGCACAATAAAAAATGAATACATCGAGTACTCACTTTCATGGCGTTACAAATAGTCCAAAACAATCCAGTGGACTCTGCATGCACTTGTTTGCAAATTCTTTTTCACGCGAATGCGTTCTTTCGTGTCTGCTTTCTTCCCTGCCAAGAGCCCAAGTGCAAGTGAACAGGTAGCTGATTGGACACGTGACGCATGAATCATCCAATGAAATGAAAGAAACAAAAAGACTGACATCAACGAGTGAGGCGGTGAACCGAAAAATCCAAAGAAGCGCCCATTCGTTGCTGCAACAACGAACGGGCACAACAAACTTGATATGAACAAATAAATGTATCATATAAAACGCCAAAACAGTAGTTGCTTAACACATTTTTGCTATATTGCTTATTTAATAACTTCAGCATATATGTATTCAAAGGACTATTTTCATGTGCCGCTACTTTGAAATTGCACATTGTTTCTTCCAAAGCGATAATGGGAGTATCAAGTACACCTATAAAGGGGCAGAACAGCGTAGAAGGAGTTAGCATGTCCGCCTCACAGTCTGGAGATCAGCTTGGGAATCTCCGTTGGAACACGACGCTTGCGTGGGTTTCTTCTCGCCTTCCAAATTCCACATGCGAGCTAGATGAGTTGAAGATGGTCGCCCAGTCCAGGGTGCACCCCGCCTCTTGCCCCAAGTCAGCGAGGATCGGCCCCAGCTCACCCGCGAACCTAATTAGGACAAGCGCTTGAGAAAATGCACACGCACTTTCATTAAAACCACCAAGACTTGCGATAGAGCAGCCGCCAGCTCAGCAAATAGTAGGTATCTTCTTCACAAATATCATCATTCGCGTCGCCGTTCTGGGTGTGCGTGTGTGGCACTGTGTGGCACTGTCACATGCGCACACACCGGGGTGTTCGGGCAGCGGTAATGATTGCTACATGTCAAAACATAATGAGAGGAGGAAGGAGGCAAGCGTGGCGACATCGTCACGGCCGCAGCGAAGCTACTCCGGCCACGCGCTGTGTGTCGATTTGTCGCACAAGTTGTCGGAACAAAACAACGCAACAAAGGTTCCCGAGCCGGCCGGTGTGTGCGTGCGTGGGGAGCGGATGTACTCATTATGGCCAATAATGAAGGGCCCCCCGTTTTGCACTGCGCAGCTACTCAACAACATCGCCGACCTGCACGCACGCACACACGCACACGAACGCACATTGCACACCGCTGTGCATTCACACAGGCCAGGCTGTCAAGTCCAAAAATAATTAGGCATCAAAATGAATTTCCATGTTTTTTCTCCTTCCTGCGCGCCTTGTTGGTTTTATTCATGCGCTGGAACTCAGGAGACCGACTAATGCACTTAACATGCTCTCATCATGAATTTTCATGACACTATTACAAGAGCGCGAATGCACACACACACACACACACACACACGTTGCATACCACGGTGTGATATATGCACAGGATGTATCTTTTTTTAAGGGGGCGTCGCAACATAGGGAAAATATAGTTTTGGCGCGTTTTGCTTCATCTTCAAGTTGTTTTCGCGCTCCGAGCTTTCACAACATAGGAATAAATTGTACAGAGGTGACGTCGTACTTTGTTATGATGGGCAATTTGGCCGCGGATCATTCAGAACGCCCGGCACGCTGAAGAACTAAAGTGGACATATGTTTGAAATGGTAAAACAATAGAAATAAATGGCGGCAACTTTCAACGAGAATGCAAATAATGTACTGGATTACACTGGCGATCTCAACTCAAACATGCAGTACATACAGTACACCGAATGACAAAAAAGGGTTCTTTGTGGATGCTTGCTGGTTTTGGTTATCGTAGGTCCGTCCATCTGGCGCTCGTCCTCGACTCACGAGTGAGCCGAAGCCGATCCCGGCTGACTTTGGGCGAGAGGCGAGTAGAGTCCGGGACTTGTTGCCAGCCCATCGCAGACAAACAACCGTCCGGACGCACGTTGACACCTACGGACTACGGGAAAACTGTCACCGTCATCACCAAGGCATCTTTTGAATAACATTTGAACATTCTCAACTAGGGCGGCACGGTGGGAGACTGGTTAGCACATCCACCTCACAGTTCTGAGGACCGGGATTCAAATCCCGGCCTCGCCATTGTGGCGTTTGCATGTTCTCCCCGTGCCGGCGTGGGTTTTCTCCGGGTCATCCGTTCATCCTCCCACATCCCAAAAAAACGTGCACGATAGGTTAATTGAAGACTCTTAAATTGTGAGGGCGAATGGTTGTTTGTTTCTATGTGCCCTGCGATTGGCTGGCGACCAGTTCAGGTTGTACGCCCGTGACCCGCGTGAGCATAAGCGGTGCAGAAATGCCCTTCTCAACTGTGATACAAGTGAAGAAGAAGGTAACCACATTAAGATGAAGCTGTAAAAATCGTAAAATACTCTGTCCTTATTCCAGAGCTAAATGATAAAGGCATCATGCAAAGTTGCTTGACATTTAACACTACCTATGATTCAACTCAAGAAATACCATAATTTCTCGTGTATAATGCGTATTTTTTAACTCTAAAAATTGTCAAAAGTCAATAGTGCGCATTATACATAGGTATAGGGGGAAATGAAAAAGACGTTCACATTTTATAAATGTATGCCGCCATCTAGAGGTTATGAAAAAGTTGCACACTTTTATTCGTATGCCTTCTAGAGGTGATGAAAAATGTGTAGCCTACACTTTCATTCCAATTTGACATGGGTACATATGACTGCATATTTGTACAATTGTGCTCATAGGTTTACATACCCAGGCAGAAGTTGTGAAATATTGTTTGTATTTATTTATTATTGTTTTTTTTTTTTAACACATTCACTGCCATTGACGGCTTTAGAAGTCAAATATCCATGTTAACCGGGAAGGCTGGCAGTGAATGAGTTAAATACGACCGATGAGTGAACAACAACCATCATTCATTTCTTTATGGTTATGTTTTGTTTAATGATCAAGTTTTTCTGAAATGCTTGACAGTTTAATTTGAATCCCATTCAAATAAAATTCAATGTGTTTTGACTGGTCCTTCATGTTTTCTTGTTTTTCTTTCTTGTTTTCTATCAGTAGTTTTGACTTCATTTAGGCGGTTTCAAATTAAATGTTGCGCAGAATTGTACCCATCTTACAAATTCTGCCTGGGTAATCAAACATATGAGCACAACTGTGTGTTTTGTCATTTACAAAATAAAAGTAGGGCTGTGAATTTGAAAATAAGAGCAAGTAAATAAAAAGAAAGTATTATGTGTTCAAATAAAGTACTTAACTTCGGAATAATTCTTTGAAAAAACCAACAAAATACAGATACTTCATGTTTTGATCATATAGGTCGAAGCAAAATCAATCAATTATACATCGGTGGAAGGGTTTTCCAGGATTTTGAGGTCAACTTTGGGGGTATTATACATGGGTGCGCATTATACAAGAGAAATTACGGTAAGTATATAATCATTGTTCATATTACAACAATTAATGAAAAAGGTGATTTGCATCACTGATGTGGGTTCCCTCGCCTTTTAACATCTTAATTGCCACACAAGTGTATAATGAAACGAACCACTGTAAAAACAGCGAAAGACTCTTTTATAACAAGTGACGACACATATGGCGACGCTAGCGTGTTGCTGCTTTCAACTTGACTTGTTCTATTCTATTCTATAAACTGGACATTGTTCTTTTTTAAAACCTCTATAATCATCATACAAGTGTAAAAATAAGTAACCACTAGTAGTGAAACAACAGTAACAGAACTCTTTGCACTTCATGGTGAAGGTTTGAGGTAAAAGCACAGGGTGAACATAGTGTAAAGAGAAGTTATCCACTTGAAAGTTTAAAAAAAATATATATACATATATACATATATATATATATATATATATATATATATATATATATATATATATATTTTTTTTTTTAAACTGATAACACGTGACAACACATATGGTGGCAGCGGAGTCGTGCAGTCTTCTCTTTGGAATAAAATAGCCATAAACACCCCCCAAAACGTTTTTCCTTTAATGCGCTTTGAACCGAACTCGAACTTTTATGTGCTACTCTTTGCGATATTAATTGAAAATCAGGTCAAACAAACGCATGCAACTTCATTCGGACTGACTGACTACTTGGTAGCCTACGGTTGTTAATGTAAGCTACTGTACTGAAATGGATTTCTATTGATGGCGGGATTGAGGGCCGCAGTGTGGTTTTTAACGCACGACTCATCTGCTGTGGTGAACGGGGACGTGAAATCAATGAACCGGTTCAGATAAACGCAGCACTTCCCCCCCTTTGAACGTCTGCTGCCTGTTACGCCGACTGAAATAACATTTTGATGTCGCGCGGCGACGTCTCAGCGGCTGCTAGCCGGAACGACGAGGTGCTTGATTTACACATCGGCGGCGCTGGCTCAGCTGCCTTCTGGCTGGCGCTTCGGAGGTTTTTATGAATGTTTTATGAGGCCACACGCGTACCATCAGTGGAGGAAGAAGCACTCAAACGACACCTCGTGTCGTCTCTTACTGCCGTGCGCAACACCTTCCGTCACGCTTTGTGACCTCAAAGGCCGGCACTGCGTGTGTGCGTTAAATGGCTTTTCTATTGCTGATCTGCTCGTGCTCAATTACCCAGAGTCCCCCGAGGCTTGGCAAGGTAAACACATATCAGCTGGGCCTGATTTATTCCACCAACACGCCGCTGCTGCCTCGCTAGCTTCATAACGCGCGCACGCCCGTGCACGACACACATATTAATTGTTATCTTTGGCGTTTCCGTGTTCCTTCCCCGCTTTGTCGTGCGTTTCATTGTCCGGGGTGCATTCCATCCTTCTACTTTTGATATTATTGTGGACGTATCGTACGGAGCAACTAGGACGGAGGCGTGTGTCCAATTTCCTGGTTTTTCCTTATGTAGAATGCTTACACATGCAATACTGTATGTCCTCAAACTGTGCCCCCCCACCCCCTCCCTTGGTGACAACCTGATGTGGTTTGTTACCATGCCAAGACCGTCTTCCACCCTAAGCTTTCATATTCTCTATTCTTCCTTCCGTCTGCCTTCTCTCACAAAAATATTAGAAACAGCTCTCACCTCTGCAAACTTCAACCGCTATAATGAACATATCGTTCCTCGAATATTTCTCGAAATTCATTACCCTTTGACTCCTGACGTCTCGGCGATGAAAGGTTTGCGCGTGCATTCTTTGGATTCCCGTAATTCCGTAACTGAAAAATTCCAACAGTTTCAGTAATTCCACCCGGAAGCCCGCGAATAGCCCGTTTGTTTCTGGGCAAGACAGACAAGAGCGGTGGAGAAATACAGAGAGCAGAGCGGTGAAAGACAATATTTATAAGAAGACAAATGTCCTCCCGCGTGATAAAACCTTTCGAGAGGCTTTTGAGACTGAAGGAGCAACTTCTGGCGAGGAAAGGTAACGTTAGACGAGTTGAATTTCTGGATGAATGAAGCCCTCGCTAGCTAGTTTTTACTTCGTTTACTCTCTTATTGTACGGCTAAATCAACGCTTGTATTGTGTGGTGACTGTTTTCGAACATATATGTGCATATTTGTACTTTCTATGCAAACAATGCATGCGCCATATTTCATACTGCGCAATGCGTTGAGCGACTTTTTAGTCGTTTGTATGTTCGGTTTATTTTTTGTGCCAGGAACAACTATACTGTGTGTGTGTGTGCTATGAAATGACAATAAATAACTACTCTTTTTCTTCAAGTGTCCTGCGAGAGCCTGCGGGGATGCCGTAGGTGGTGATGAGGACGTGTCCACCAGAGGTCATATTCAGGGTCAGGAGGAGGTCGCGCGGTGATGTAGTCAGAGAGGGAAGCCGCTCACCACATCGACAAAGGCGGAAGAGCCTGATGATGGGAGTCCCTCGCCCACTGAGGTTCAACCCCAGACGCGTGCCAGGTGTCAATCACCAGGTGAAATCTTTCCCCACTTTTTGATGGTGCAGTTTTCAGACTCGTATGTGAAAACACGAACAACAATGCAGCCAAAAACCTGGAGAAAGCTCACCTGGACTAAAATTAGTCTAGGGAGGAGACAATTGCCCCGTGTGATAAAAACGCCTGTCCATAGTTGACATTTGATGCACTATTTTGGACATTTGGAGACAAAGAATCAGCTATTTTATTGTGAATAGTTTTATACTTGTCACATTTAAACTTTTAGCAGACAAAACCTGTTGTTCATGTTCAATTGCACTGTTTTCCCCACTAAAACTCTGGAGGGTTAAATTTCAATGTTGTGTTTTTCTTCATTTTGGACCGTTATTAGACTCTTGTGACATGTAGTAAATTGTGAATTACTGCTAGATATGACAAATTCCAAGTTTTCTGGGAAAAGCGGCAAAAGCATTTATTCACAGGACATTTCCCGAGCCTTTCATTGTCAAAATAAGCAAAAAAGTCCAGGCGGACATTTTGAGGCTTCGGTGTGTTAAGTCGTGAGGATAAGCGGTTTGGAAAATGGATGGATGGAGGTTTTTGGCACAGCAGTCATTGGTCTTGGTTCCAGACCTGACGTGATTCAGTTTCATGACTTCCTGTTTTACTTTGAAACCACCTTCCTGTCGCGTCACCCGTTGAGCATTTCCGTCATTAGCGCTCGACCGAGTCGGCCTCTCGGACGGCGTGCTCATCTGCCGTGCCCGCGTCCTCTTCCGTCGTCGTCTTTCGCTTTCAAATCAAAGCTCGTCGCGCTCCGAGCCGACCGCAATTCTGGCGCAAAACTTCAAAGCTAGCGCTCGGCTCAGCGAGCATCAAAGGTTCGTTGTCGCGGTAAAAGCAGAGAGGGGTTTTGTTGCTTTTACTCCTAATTCCAGCCACGAGTGTCATTTTATTTCCTGAGGGGAAAGCAGGAGGAATTGGAAATTGATCTGAGAAAACTCGAAGGTTGCCTGCCAGGGCCACTGATATTCTTCAAATCCATCAAGCAAATATGTTTCTATACAGTATTATAGTATTCTACGCCATAGTTTTCTGTTAAAGGTTAATAGAGGAGTTGTGAAGCGTATCCCATCTGGCCCTGCGCTGAGCAGATCTCCGAATTCAGAGCCAAAACTTTTCGCAACCTGTAGAAAGACGAACATTTTTTAAAAGCGCTAACAAATCAAGAAACAAAGTGGGGAAAACTATTAACAACTACAAAAACAAGCAGTAGCTTTGTAACAGTACACGCATGAACTTTAAACTGCTTCCCCCCCAAAAATAAATCTTTATCTACAAAAACGTTAGACTTTGTCCTTATAAGTAAACTAAGAAAAAAAAAAATCTGAATTTTGTACCTTTTTTCCTCTTTCCTATGCAGTCCTTCTGAACAAATGTCTAGCATTAGATTTCGCATGCGTTTATTCTTCAAGCTGCGGCCAAGTTGCCAAAGTGTCTTTTATGTGTTTAAATTGCACTTTGAATTTGTGCTGTGTATCTATTGTGCTATACAAATACATTTGCCTTAGGTGCTTAAGTGCACAACATTTAATTTGAAACCGCCCAAATGAGGTCAAAACTACTGATACAAAGATGTGTACAATTCTTTCAAGAAAACATGAAGGACCAGTCAAAACACATAAAATTTTATTTGAATGGGATTCAAATGAAACTGTCAATCATTTCAGAAAAACATGATCATTAAACAAAACACAACCATAAAGAAATGAATGATGGTTGTTGTTCACTCATCGGTCGTTTTTAACTCATTCACTGCCAACCTTCCCAGTTAACGTGGATATTTGACTTCTAAAGCCGTCAATGGCAGTGAATGTGTGAATAAATCAATAAAAACAGTCTTTCACAAACTCTGCCTGGCTATGTAAACTTATGAGCACAATTGTACATACATGCAGTCATATGTACCCATGTCATATTGCAATGAAAGTGTAGGCTACACCTTTTTCATCACTTCCAGATGGCATACTTGAACGAAAGTGTATATCTTTTTCATAACCTCTAGATGGCGGCATACATTTATAAAATGTAAAAGTCTTTTTCATTTCCCCCTATACCTATGTATAATGCACACAATTGACTAAAAAAAAAAAAAAAAAATACACATTATACACGAGAAATTATGGTATTTCTTGAGTTGAATGATAGTTATGTTAAATGTAAAGCAACTTTGCATGATGCTTTTGTCATTTACCTCTAGAATAAGGAAAGAGTACTTTACTCTTTTTACAGCTTCATCTTAATGTGGTTACCTTCTTCTTCACTTGTATCACAGTTGAGAATGCCATTTCTACACCGTTTATCCTCTCGCGGTTTACCTTGTTTTTATCGGTACAGTACAATATAAAAACGAGTGAAAACACAATTTATTTTACGAAGAAATAACATTGTGTTTGCTGGCAAGGTCTTACCCTTTTCAAAATCAAGAGGCGATAGAGATCACGTAACTCTTAACACATCACCAGGGAGCTGTTTTTCATTGATCCACACCAACAATCGTTTCTCTCCCTCCTTGATCATTTGAAGTCGCTCCGTTAGCCACTCTGCTGCCTTTATTGCCCCTTTGTGTAAAGGTTTGATTTTGGGAAATCGGTTTCATGCGCAACGTAGCTATTGTTAAGTTGACTAGTCACGCCTGGAGAACGAGGCGCAAGGATGATGTAAACTGTTGATGTGTGACTTTGAAACTTGCGCCCAAATCTCCAGACGTGGCTGGCCGACTTGGCGACTTTGTAGATTTTGCCACACAAAACTGCGCAGTGAGATCACAAACATAAACACTCATGTTTAGCTAGTATTTCCCCCCCCCCCCCCCCCCATTTAGGCTTTCTAATAACACTATCGCGAGCAGTTTGCAGTTTCTGTGGAGACATACTGAGTGCTAATTTAGAGCAAAAAAAAACAAAAGATATTTGCAACGAGCAAATTTAGTTTAGACGAGAAAAAGAGAAAAAACAAGTGGCCTGCCGCGTCCGCGCCAAGACTGTTCGTGAACCGAAGCATAGCACCGAAAACGAGGCAATATTGTGTATTCAAGCAATCATTTCAAACAAACAATCAACATCACCGCGCAATCATTTTTGATGTCCTAAATATAGATTTCCTTGTAGTGGCTGTTTTCTTGAGTGGCTCCAACTAACCCGAGAAGAATTCCTTGAGTGTTGTAACATACGCAACCAATAAAGATGATTCTGAGTCTGATTCTGATTCTAACGTTACATGAATAACATCGCAACTGTGAACTATTTTGTGAGAGAAAAGGACGAATATAGAGACTAAAGTAGTATATTTTAGAGAAAAAAACGGTGTTATGTTATGAAAAATGTCGGACCTTTTTGAAAAAAGAGCAAAGTTAAAATGTTCCAACAGTCTTGATTCAAGAAAAAAGAAAAACATTGTCATTTGCTGAGAAGTTGTGTTGTTGTTTCCATTGAAGTTTCCTCCTTATGAAAAGCGGCGCATCGCATCGCATCGCATCGCTCGGCTGGCTGACACTCGTCTGCCGCCAGTCGACGGCGGAGGTCGCGCGGCAGTCGACGCCTGAATCCGCTTCCAGGCGGGGCGCCAGATGCGTCGCCGCCAGACGTCTGACAGGCGGGCGCGTCCTACCTGCCTGCCAAAGTCCAAACAACCCCTGAAGGCTGGAAACTGCAAAAAGATTGAAGTTCAGGGTCCGCCGGCGAGGTTGCGGACTTGTAAGGTGCGTGCGTGTCGTGCCCCTGTTGAGCCACTCATCATCTAAAACGAGATTTGTTTGAGCGAGGGCGGACGTTCTTCAATAAAGTTGCACTTTCTGGAATCATTCACGACCAGTGTTGGGAAGATTATTTTGCAAAAGGTGCTTACAATTACAAGTTACCCTGTTGGAAATGTCACAGTTGTGTAACTATTTCTATGAATTTCTTAAAGCAATATAACTCATTCATTAATAACTAATTATATTGGATGACATTTTGATGACATTTCTGCATTTGGAATGAATGCATCAACGGGAACCTTGGACGTTTCCTTGAATTAAAAGGGAATTAAAAGCATACGAGCATTATTTTGGAATCAACCACATACTTGTTCTTTATATATAAACTGTTAACAAAACATGATGATATGTAACTACACGATAAAAACGTGTTTGTTGCGTTGTACATATAAATATATACAGTACATATACGTATTTATACTGCATGTGTTCATTAAGGGGAAAACATGATTCCAGAATGACAAATGTGCACAATTTAGACACAATCGTCACATATGACAATCCAGATAAGTGAATGTTTCATAGAAAGTCTAAAATTATTGAGATGAAACTGTTCCAAAGTTCTTTTGTGTTCAAAAGTGTCAACTAAAAATGGAACCTTTTCAAAATTTCCGCCAGACAAATCGATTGCACCACAAGGTGGCGCTTCGAGGTCATCCATCCGTTCATTTTCCGGAGCGCTTCGCCTCACGCGGGTCGCGCGCATGCCGGCGCCTATCCCAGCTATCTTCGGGCTTTCCTCCTTAAGAGAACGGGTGAGAAGCTCGGTCAACCGGGAGGAGCTCAGAGTAGAGCCGCTGCTCCTCCGCATCGAGAGGAGCCACATGAGGTGGGCACGCCCCCCCCGGGAGGAGATCCCGGGGACGACCCGGAACACGCCGGAGAGACGACGTCTCTCGGCTGGCCCGGGAACGCCTCGGGATCCCCCCGGAAGAGCTGGAGGAAGTGGCTGGGGAGAGGGAAGTATGGGCGTCCCCGCTCAGGCTGCTGCCCCCGCGACCCGACCTCGGATAAGCGGAAGAAAACCAATGGATGGATGGATGGGAATTTCCAAAAGCAACTATAGCAATTACACATTTTCTCCCAGTAATGTCATGGATTACAATGACAAACATTTTTTTAATGAAATTACGTGATCTCGTTACATGTAATTAGGTACCCCCAACACCCAATCAATGCCCCCCCCCCCCCCCCCCACCCCTCAATGCTTTGCCCTACACACAGTAAGCGATGGAGGTGGAGAGAGTTTGATTCTAATTACAGATTTGGACCGCTGGTGCCTTTGCATAATCTGCTCATTACAGCCTACGGTGTGTGTGCGTGCGTGCGTGCGTGTGTGTGTGTGAGCCAAGAACAGCTGACACAAGTGTCCCATTTAGAATCTAAACACACAAAAAGCTGTTATTTCAATTGACCTCCATCACATCAAGCTGTCAATGATCTCAGCTCTCTCGCCTTTTCCTCTCCCGGCCGGGCGAGCCGCTATGCTAATGACCAAGTTTTGGGAGAGAAAGACAGAAAGGGGAGCCAAACGAGAAGCCGACGCATTTAGCCGGCCGGCGTTCCCGGCGGAGGCGAGGCAGCCGGCAGCGTTTATGGAAATGGACACAGCTGAGGAAGCACCCCCAAAACAAAAAAAGTCAGCAGAACTTTGGTGCAGACTCCTCTGCAAAGTCTCATTTCTACTCGCGAGCGTTGTTGTTTTTCTTGGCATTATTTGTTGATCATTGGATTTGTCAGTCCCGCGGTGGCGCTGGCAGGCACCCCCGGCCCGTCGCTGCCTCCTGATTAGCGGATGAGAGCTGTTTATGATTGACTCGCTCTACGCATCCATCAGCGCAACTCCCATGAATAAGCAATGCCTCGCTCTCCTCAATTCCACCAGAACGGCTGTCATTTATAGCCATAAACCCTATAAAGCGTCACTTGAAATACTTTCCTCGCCCTGGAAGTGTGTTTTTTTATAGCAGTCGTCACCATCAGTTTCACCTGCGCGTCGAGATGTTTTCACAGTTGTTTACTGCTGTCAGCCGCCGAATAAAAGCGAAGGTAAACGGAACTAATGGACCACGAACATCTGCATATCAGCCCGCTTTGAGCTTTTTTAATGCCGCTCATTCCCAATTTCCATTAGTATTCCCTTTTAGCGCGGCTAGCGGTTGCTAACAGTTTGCGCCGGCGGCGGCGGGCGGACGGACGGCGGACGGCGTAAGCGAACGTGACAGCCCGCTGGCGGAGCCGTTTAGCCCATTTGAAAACGTTTGCATTCTTCCCTTAGTGCGCCGCCGCCTCAGCTCCAGTCAAATTAGGATTGTTAACGCCAAAAAATGAAAATTCAAAAATAGAAGCCCGGCTCGGTCGGCGTGATGAGGGATTGCGGCTGACGCCTTCGCCGGCTACAACGCGTCACCCGTTTTCATGCTCGGAAACGACGCTCGGAAGCTTTTAGCCCGCGGGCTTGCGCGGAAAGGCCCACAAGTAGCTGAGAATTAGCGCCTGATTTGCACCTTTTGCAACATGCATTCTGGGAGAGGCGGGGCTTGGTGAGGAAACAACTGAGCAAAAAGCGGATTTGAGGAGAAACGTAGGCACTGTAATGACTGCAGTTGGAATACTTGTCCTTCCGTTTATCTCCACGGAGTCACAATGTACAATTTGCTAACAGAAATGCAGAAAAGTTGTCAGAAAATTGGAGGACAGTTGTTGTCTTATATGTCCTCACAATTCCAATTGTGTTCCTCGTTTTGATTGTGGCAACAACTGGGAAAACCGTGGAGCGTCGAAGGCATCGGTGTGAACGAGACGAGATGACGAACAACATCAGAGAAGATCGTGGCTCTTCTGGATTTTGGTCACAGTGTGTTTCATCTGTGAGGAGACTGAGGGCAGCAAGATGACGGAGTGCTGCAGTCAAGTGGAGACTACGGAGTCTGCTGTCGTAATTTGGACAAGCCAAAGACAAGCATCCACGGAGCGCTTCTAGGCAAGGCAAGCTTCCACCCGAGCGAGCGAGGGCATCCGGACGCACGAGGGGAGCGTCCGTGCGGGCGAAACACGAGGGGGCCCGGGCCCGCCAAGCGGGATCCCCCCGGTTCAGTGTTGCGTTAACTTGATTTCCCAAGTCGGTGACCCCGTTTGAGGGAAATCTGCCGCCGACACCTGCCTGCCATGGCAGCGCCTTCGTTCAATCAAGCAAGCGGGCCCCTAACAGCATTTGGCGGAAGGCGCCATCCATTCTCCTTCATTTGGATCAGCGCAATGAGACACGACACCGAGGGGCGCGCCACCCGCTTTTTGCCCCGCCGCCGTGTCGCCTTTCTGTTAGCGTATTTTCAGTGCATCTCACAAAACATGGCGACTAATGTCTTTCTCGGGCAGCAAAGATTCGCTTGCGGCCTTCCTGATGCCTCGTGTGCCGTAAATTACATGGAGTTGCCGGCAGAAAGCTTGGAAAATCAAACGTCTCTTCGCCTTTTCAAGTGCGAGGGCCTGTCTTTGCGCCTGTGCGCTTCGAGGCCGGTCAAGGAGCAGAGTCCTCCGTCCACCGGTGTGGACGCGCCGCACTTCTGGCAGCTCTTCAGCCTCCACTGTGCGCTCTGGTCTTGATTCAATTGGCCCAGTGAGCATATGCGCTCCTCTGCATCATAAAGCTCAATTAGGCTTCTTCTAATGTGATTTGAGGACGCCGCACGCGCGCGCCTGCGTGCGCGTGCTCAAGTCTCTCTCTTTGTTTTTGTTTTTTTTCACATGCTACGTATGAACATAGCTGAATAAATGTAAGCGGTGCAGACTTTTCATTGTCGACGCGGCCGCGGGTTCGACACCTGCGTGTTAGGGTGATTTTAATGACCGGTACTTTTCCAGCGGCGGCCGTGTTCCAGCTAACCCGAAGCGTGTTTGTTCAAATAGTCAAAAGTGAGATTTCATAGTTTTGTTGCTGTTTTGCGCTGACACGAGTGAACCCCGTCGGCTGCGAAGTGCAGCAGTCGTGCGGCGGCTTTGTGGCCCACTTTATTGCCGCGCTTAAAAGTGCGAGTCAACAGTTCAGCTGCTGCGTCGCCGCCCCTGCCGGCGCTTTGTTGACTGCTAAATATTGATGGCCATCTGGAGCGCCGCTCAGCTGCCGTCAAACTCGGGAGGCCCCGCCCTGGTTTTGCACCTGGGAGGCAGCGTCGGGCACGTCTGCACGTCGGAAGCCTCGGCCGCGCGACTTCGGCGGCTTGCTCGGCGGCTGTTTCAAACGAGCCTTTCGGGGCCCAACGAGAAGACGTCCGATCGGATGCGTCGACGCCGTCCGAGCGATTGTTCGGACAACGATTGAATTTGTTCCTTTTGGTCTATTTGTAAAAGTCCGTCGTCGCCAGAGGCCGAGGCGAGCGTCTTGTGTTTGTTTGTCATGCGACACCACGACGAGGAGGAAAAGTTCCCGTGTTTGGAAGGGGGAAGGCGGCAAATGTCAGAAGGCATCAGCGCGATTGACACTTTCAAGCAATTTTCTTTTCATCAAATGACAGTTATCCGGGTCAGATTGGAAACACGTGTTGTGTGAGAAGCGGCCTCAATCTGATTAGAGGACGACAATGACGCTGACTTGAAGACACAGCCGGGCTCTTTGTACTTTTCTTCATTATTCATGTCCTTCCTTAAGCGATGCTCTCCAACATTTGTTTCGCTCACTGTCCAATCAAATGCAAGTCCACTTAAGAACACAATTATTCAGAACCAGGCCCATTTTTTCTTTTTTTTTTCTTTGTTAAAGTGAATTTGTATCAGTTGAATGTTGATCTTTGAACTGGATAAAAAGAAAATCACGGGACAGTTTTGCTGATGTTTGGCATTTTGACAAAAGTTCGACCAAAACACAGCTTCGGTGAAAACTTCAAATTTTCGTCAGTGTTCGCAATAAACATAAACATTAGCATTGTGACATTTCATGACGAAGATAGCGCCATTTAAGATGAAACGGAAACGCATGCGTTAGTAACGTTCAAACACCAAATTCACTGATGTTTACAAAAACACGTACGATAGCATCACTCAAGACGAAATTGTCGTGTTGTTGCTAACGAAAACCCACCCGACAGGCAAAGCGAGGCAAATTGATTCCTATTGCGCATTTCATCCACAAGGTAACTCGATGTGCTTTACTTGATTGAAATCATTTAAAGCCAAAGTACAGAAAATTAGAAGACGGTGCAAGAAAGATCATTTAAAAGTGGAAATGCTCCACCATAAGCATGAGGAAAAACCTGGATTTTAAAACATTGATGCTTCCTGCTGAGTTGACTTGTGTTGGCAACTTTTTCCATTTGCTTTGGACTCTGTGCTCCACTATCTGATCTGAGTCTGCAGATCTCAAGAGCCCTACTGGGTTTATATCCCATGAGCATTTATTTCAGGTCATCAGGACCTAAACCATTTAGTGCGTTACAAGCCAGTAGCAGAACATTAAAGTCTGTTCTAAAGCTGACTAGGAGCCAGTGTAGAGACATTAGAACTGGATTCATGGTTTCTGACCTCTTTGTTCTGGTGAGAACCCGAGGTGCAGCATTCTGAATGAACTACAGCGGTTTAATGCTCTTTTGGGGGAGTCCAGTCAGAAGACCATTACAATAGTCAAGCCGACTTGAGATATAAGCACGGACGAGCTTCTCCTGGTGTACTTGGCACATGCGAGCCTTCACTCAGCTCACTCAACGCCGTTTTAGTAATTGATTTGATATTACTGTTGAAAGTCAGGTCGGAATCTATCAGGACACCAAGGTTTCGGACTTGGTCGTTGTTGGAATGTGCGGAACGCGCGCATTCTCTGAGTACCGTTTCAACGTTAGATTGAATTTCCGAAGGCACACAAGGAGAGGAGCGGAAATTGATTGTATTATATATAAATGTTAGACATTACATATCACAGTGGCATAGAAGTATACCTTTTTTCACAACCCCTAGGTACCAATATACATCGATCCAATGTGAAAACAAACAAACAAAAAATCATCTTCCTGATACATATGTACAACATGCATACTATCCATTTCTAATGAATTTGTTTTAGCAAAAACTAAGGAGTATTACACACGAAATTTTGGTAACAAGAAATGGTGGAGCTTGCTGATATTTCAAATAATTTCAATGGGGAAAATTCCATCCATCCATCCATTTTCTGAGCCTCTTCTCCTCACTTGGGTCGCGGAGAACTGTGAGGCAGACGCTCTAACCACCGTGCCGCCATGGGGAAAATTGATTTGGTAAATTTAGTTACAGACTTGGTCACGGAATTCTATAAACTGGTTAGTCAGGGTACCGCTGCAAGTACAAGACACAGAATTTCAATTTGTATTTGTATTTACTTTTTTTTTGGTTGGACTTTAGAATCGGCTGCATTTGTTTTCATCAATTGTTATTTGACTAACATTAGCTTTCAACTTTTTCTTTTCGAGTCGACACAGCTTTACAACGTAAACTTGCTTTTTAACACGGATGTCCGCTTGAACGTTTGAAAAGATACAAGAAAGGGTGCGACCTGTATTTCAATGTTAGGCGCTAACGGCAGTCGTCGCGCGAAACAGCAAAATGCTAATTGGTCATAAGAGGTTTGTGCGGGATATCAGAACGTTACATGGCAGGTGTGACGTAGCATGCAGTGTCTGGCCTCTTCTACAACGGCTCTCGCCGCCCGCATCAAAGGCGTCGCCATTCGAGCGGTTGGGCTCCTTCCAAAGCGGCCCGGCCTAGCCGGCGCCCGAACCGCTTCCAAATGAAGTGGCGGCGAAGACACGGCGTGCCGGGCGGGCGCCGGCTGGCTTGTTTGTGCTCTGTGTGGCAATTAAAAATAATTGGCAAGCGGTTTTTCCCCCCTGAAAATCTTCCAAGAGTGGCAGTGATGATCTAATGACGCTTCATTAGGCATGCTGAACGCTTCCAGCGCCATATGACACACGCAATTAGCCGCCATCACAGGCATTAGTGGGGGGAAAAATCATTAAAAAAATGCCCCGGCCAAGATGAGCGCTTCACTTAATGACCAATTCATTTGCTAATTGATTTCTTATTAGCGGCAGGCAGAAACGACTGTTTGGCCGACCGCTACCGCTAATTAACGGCGTTTACGCCATTAGTCAATCGCTTCATTTTCCCAGGAAAAACAACTTTGGAGATGAGGAGCACGGCTGCGGGCTTTTTAGAATTCTCTCTTTCATTTAAAGAATCGAAGAATAATACCTGCCGATTACGCGGGCGCGTCACGTGACCCGGTGAGCCGGGAGATGTGATTAAAAGATCAGAAAACTGCAAATGTGCTCCTAACCCTAACCCTTGCGCAGGTGAACAGGTCAATTGGAAACAGGTGAAGGAGTGGTGACTTGTTCACAAGTAAAGATGGAGCGAGCCGAGTTCGCCACTTTGTGTGTACAATGCCCTGAGAAACGGGCACAAATATTCCCAGATGGGCACCACAACGTCATCCTTCTTCTTCTTCTTCTTCTTCAGTGTTGCCACACTTCCCTTGAAAAAGTAACTTTGTTACTTCGCTGATTAACTAAGTTAGAAAAAAGGGAACTGTTTCGTTACTTTCAGCAGCTGTCAAGTGGCAGGAATATCACTTATCCACAGTACAAAAAAGCAGGAGCTTAACCGTACCCATGACTTGGTCATGCCCGCCACGCAAGTTCCAGGAGGACGTCATCGACGCGAAACAATAACTTCAATGTTAGCGGAGTTGAGGCCACGTTAAATGCCAACACAGTACAGTAAGTAACTCGACGTAAACAAGCACACCATTCCGAAACGTGAACGTGAGTGACACACACACACGCACGATTGCTCCCACCACAGTCGTTTTGATGCCAAGAGCGAGAAAACCTTATTTTCTTACTCCGTGACGTCAGGCGTGCAAGCGCGTTCAACCGGCTCACACACCAAGTTGAGAGTTGTCACTTTTCATTGCAAATATGATTGACGCTAAGTAGCGGAAGTCCTTCGGTGAGTCGGTCCTCACGCTCCGTCGCCGATTGATGATCGCGCACTCGGTATGAATCATTAACCCACAATGGATTGCGCATTGAACACGCCAGTTCATCTGTATTCTTTATGTGTAAATAAAAAACGTTTTCAGACAATTTCGTGTGAAAATGAAGCCAACGTACCTTTTTTGTGAAACACTGAAGACAACTTAGTCTCGAATGAGGCCAACTTTGAGATTTTGCGTCAATCCAAAACTAGTGAGTCATCAATACGTACGTTCACCTTTGAGATCATTTCGAGTCACCACCGAACATGACACAAAGTGCATTCTCTTTTCGAGACATCAATCAACGATTTGGGCTTCAAGAAGGCTGTTCGTCTGCTGTCACGAACGTGAAATCATTTCGTCTTCAATTGAGCGAACGTAAATATCGAGTCTTCGACGGTGCTGATGTACACGTTAAAAGAAAAAGACATCGGAACTTTTGCAGGGAGGCCCGAGCGGAAGAATCGATCGTCTCGCAACGACGCAGGACCGCAGGCGAGCCGCTCGCTACTCTGCCGCCTCCCGGACGGCCTTTTGCTCTCGCCACACCGTCTTGCGCGTTTCCGCTCGCATTCCTCGCAACACTCGCTCGTTCTTTGTGTCATTCTCTTCATTCCAACGCAACTTGCAGGAGTCTCGTCGCGTCTCTATCGAGTCTCTCGCTCGTAATGGAGCGACTGAGACAATGTAGTGTCGCTCCATTAGACAGCCTCCTCCTCCTACGCCCCCCCTTATATGGTACGACCCGCAAATCGAGACCCGTAGTGCAAAAGGGCCTCGTTGCTCTCCGAAGACGTTGTTAACGCGTCTGCGGGTCGGCTCCCCCTGCCAGGAGGGAACCCCGACCCCAAAATGCGCCACGAGCTGCGAGCGACTCTTCAAATCGGGGTCGGTTCCGCGTTCGGGGTCATCGGCGCCGACCCGATGCCGCAAAACGCGCCCGAGCCAGCCGAAATCATGCATGTGCGGTGCGCCCCTCCCCGAAAATGATCAATGTCCTGCTATTATTATTTATCCCCCAACGCGCCCCCCCACGCCGACTCTCTTTCATGTTGCCCTCTGGGAGCCCGACAAAACAGGGATTTGGACTGCAAATCAGGAGCTAAAACACCATGTGATCAGCCATGAATTATTTGCACTCCATTGATTTGGAGCAATTGTTGCTTTTCCCCCTGCGGAGTCTCCCACCGCAATGCCGCAGACCTTCTCGTATCGGCGGCCGGCGAAGCGTTTATCCTCTGAGATCGACGCTATTTCTTTTTTGGAAGAAGGACGACATATTACGAGCACTGGTGTCAATGTTCCTCTGAGGTTTCATTTGATCAAATGCTGTCACGGGCCTCGTACGGCCCACCTGCCGCTGATTCCGCACGATTCAAAAAAGATCATGAATGAATGGGGTGATGTCACCGGTTCGGGGGGAGATGCGAGTTTGATTTTGAAAGCCACGCGGACCGTCGCGTTTCCTCGACAAATGTCGGCCCGATTGGAGGAGGGAGGCGACATCAATTTCAGTTTTGTTTTTTTTCCCCGTCCTCGTTCCCCCACGTCGACAGCCGCCGACACGCAACAATCCCACGCGGCGGGCGCGTGCTCCAAACATCCCAGCTGCTTCCATTTCTTGGCGTACTTGGCGCTGGAAGCTTTGCTTCGACAGCAGAGGAGACTTTCGAACACGCAAACAGCCTTCAAATGTTTGGTTTTTTTTTTTAGAAATAAATGCAGCGCAAGATCCCTGCGGACCAGCCTGAGGACTCCAAACTGTCGTTAATGATCGCTAAAGATCAAATATATCAACAACTACAGAAATACACAGTATGTAGGCGAACATGTGTAGGCTGCAGGTGAAGAATACACATTGTTGTTGTTGTTTAAAACCTCTTCTTCCTCATGTCATTTTGAAATGGATCGACAACTACAGAAAGATATTGTCAGCCTTAAATGTCGGTGATAATAGACTGGATACAGGTGAACACGAGGAAGAAGAGGATGGAGCATTTAGACGTCAACGTCCCGATGTGTAAAGATGGAATGTATCAATCACTACAGAAAGAGATATTGTCGGCCGTAACTGATAACATATTCGGTACAGGTGAAGTGGACTCAAGTTTAGAGTCGAAAGTCGAAATGTTCCTCTCTGTTGTCGCGTGCAAACCAGACATATATCAACAACTGCTGAACTATACCGTAAGCTGTAGTTGACGAAATAGTGTACACATGACAAGTAAAGTATATGTAAGCGCAGCTCAAGACCCCCGCAGAGACGGTGGTTCATGAGAGCGAAAGCTGAATTGTATCAATAACGACAGAAAATGTACTGTCAGCTGTAGTGTAAAGTCCAAATGTATCTCCTCTTCGTCAGGCGTAAAGCTGAAATATATCCACAAGTAAGTACAGAAAGATTGCGTGTGATGACCTATACGGGGGCGGTGTAGAGGTTGTTTTTATTATTATTAGAATGATTGTGATTTGTTTCGAACATCTTCATGCTTGACTTCGTCCTCGGTCGGGAAGCGGAAATACATCAACAACTGCAGTCTATAAAATATCTCGCCACGTGTACGGTGTAGCGCAAGCTATAGCTAATAATAAAACATGGACAAGTCACATATTCTTAAGGATTTATGATTAGTTTTTTTTTTTTATGTTCATTCATTCCTCATGCGGAAAGCCGAATTTGATCAACGACTGCGGACACGTTCCAAACGTCAGCGATCCAAACCGCGTCGGGGCCCGCTTCGCGACAACCCGGCGCCGCACTCGGGACCGTCTCGAACGTCGGCGCGAGGGATTCAAAGCGGCGAATATCCGACACCAGGGCCGCTCGCAAGGTTGTGAGCCTGAGTTCATGTCACCGACAAATAATAGATTTGGTGTTTTTTTTCCCTGAAAATGTCACAGGGTGACGTTTAAATACCAGTTTCAAGGTACGTTGCAGAAACATTTGTTTGGGCCTGTCGGCCATTTCGGACACGATGCTCATCAGAAGCGGAAAAGTGTGATTGAATTTCTTGTCTGGGAGGGGAAACCGCCACTAAACATGATCAGGAGGTTGCAAAACGTGTCTGGGGGGGGAAGCCGCGGTCAGAAAGCGGGCGTCCGGGATCGAAGGCCAACAACGAGAGCCGAAGGAGCGGCAGATCGTCTTCAGGTCCTCGAATGCTGGGACAAAGTGCCCGACTCTGGTTCTTGGCCTTCGGTCCCGGACACCCGCTTTGGACCGCGCTGGAGCTTATTGCGGCTTCCCCAACCACATGTTGCGACCTTCTGAAAAGGTTTCGTAGGTGGTTGGTTCCCTTGCCAAAATTCTTGGGCCTCCGACAATGATGTCATTTCCAAAATGGATGCCAGGAGGAGGACAGGCCGAAGCGACATTTTTCGCTACCCCTCGTAAAAATCCGCTCGACGCTGCGAGATCGGCGATAGCGACGCTAATGTGCTCCGATGCTGATTTTCTAACATCGTGCGCCTGCTTTTTTTTTTTTTTTCGCCATAAGCGATTCTTTTTTTTTAAATGAGTTTTTATAGCACACAGGAAAGTCTGAATTTAGAGTTGCGTAGAGTCGGTTAAATGCGTTTCAAGCACGCGGTGGGAGTAAAACTGTGATGTGAACTATGACCTGCCAGATGATTATTATTATGTACAACGAGCTGCGTGACATCTGTCTTTAGAATTGCATAACGGCCCGTTGAAAAGCTCACGTGGCCTACACGTGGCCCCTGCGCCGTAGGTTGTCCACCGCCGCCAAACTCCCGATTTCTTTTTTTCGTTCCTTCGACGAGCGCTGACGTTCGGTTCCGACGGGCGGAGGAGGAGGAATTCCTCGGCGCGCTCGCAAGCTGCTCGGCGGGGTCACATCCGCGTGTGTTCGTTGGTTTCGGAGGGCGGCTGAACAAAGGCCAACATTTAGCGTTGCACTGCACTGCACTGGGGGGGGGGGGGGGGGGGGGGGGGGGGGGGGGGGGGGGGGGGGGGGGGGGGGGGGTCTGTTGAATTTCAATTTGAAAAGGTGTCAAATGCATTCAAGCATTGGATGATTTTCCGGCGTGCAACTGGACACGAAGCACTTTTTGCTTCGAGTGTGTCTGCGCCGCTCATCATGACGCATTATAACCAAGTCATGATATCGGAATTCACTATGAATTTGGAAGAGTCGACCGAAATCCGATTGAGAACACAAACATTCAACCCATTCCATTACAGATATTTGTCATGAAGTATGATTTCATCTTTCATTTTTTTAAAAAAAATATCCGTGCCATTTAAATCATCGTTTTTCTGTATTCATACATTAGGGCGGGCGTAATTATAATTGGATATTGATAGGCATAACAACAACAACAACAATAATAATAATAATAATAATAATAATAACAATAATGATGAGAAGACGTGCGGCAGCAGCAGGAAGAAGGAAGAAGGAAGAAGGTTGCCGAAATTAAAAAATACGACAATGGAGTCTCCTCGAAGCATTCTGCACAAGAAAAGAAGAGTTGAAGGTGTGGCGTTCACGTCCGCTTCAGGTGGCGGCGGGCGGGCGGGCCTTCAAGTTGATCGCATTTCATTTCACATGCATCGGGAAAATGGAATAGCGTCAATCAAGTCGAAGCACGATTGTTACCTTTTATCGACGTCGATTTGAGTGCTTAACCTTTTCGTCGGGTGTTGCTTCGAGCGCGCGGGCGACACAAGCTGCGGCTGCGGCCGCTGCGGCTGCTGCGGCGCCTTTAAGAGCATTTAGTAACAGCGGCAAAATAAAACCCAAACACCAAATCATTTCAAAAAGGTGTTTCTGCGTGTCTGACGTCCGAGCGCGTCGTGAGACGGCAGCAGAGGAGCCGCGACCGGAGACGTCGCGTGCGTGCTGGCGGGCGGGCGCGCGCGCGCCCACGGTGGCGGACCCGCGCGAGCGCGCGCCTCTGCCGGCCTTTTCGGCGCGCGCGCGCGCGCGATCGAAGTCCACTTCGCGCAAGCGACATTTATCACACGCGCACACATAATAACGCGTGCGTGCGTGCGTGCGTGCGTAGCAAATTGACCGCCAACTACAAGGATTCACGCCAACAAATATGAAATTCTTGACGGATTCTCTTCGCATTTGAACCTTTCGACGTTGTGTCCTTTCATAAAAATGTGCGATAGAAACGCAAAAGCACGAGGACGAATCGATCGACACAAATCCCAACAATACAAAGAAACTATTTGCTGTTGTACATTTGACAAAATGACGCAGAAAAAAAGGATATTTTCCCAAACGATTTGAAGAAAACTTTACAAACATGACACGAAGCAAAGATGCATTCGGTGCAGGGTTGGGTCTTTAGTTCAGTCACATCGCAAATCAAGTAGATTGAACGCTCCGTATGGAGATAAACGTGACGAAACGTTCAGTAAAACAATGAAATAGCGACGGCACTCATCGGAATAATACAGCCGCCAAATAATATTTACAAATGAAGATGTTTGGTTATTTTTAGTTTTAGTTTTAGTTTTAATAATGATCCTGATGGCGCGCGTGCGCAGTGGCTTCCCAATAAAGATCGAAATCAAACAGCTAACAATTCAAATGTTTGTGGACATTTTGCTGTTATTTAACACTTATGTTTTAATGACCTTGCAGCATGAAAAGAGCCACGGTGGGCATTTTCGATGAGCCCCCCCCCCCCCCCCCCCAAATTGAATCCGTTAAGCGCCTCTATCAGTTCATCGTTGATTAGTGGAGTTTAAAAAAAGGAAATCAAGAAATAAAAAAGCGAGACAGAGAGGAGAGGAGACGAGGAGAGGGTGGGTGTAGTTTGTGTGTGTGTGGGGGGGGGGGGGGGGGGGGGGGGGCTTTAATTGCACCGCACGCACACGCACGCAGAGAGGAAAGGGGGCGGTGGTCTGCAGCCGCTATAAATAGCGGCCTCTCCAAAAACTCCCAACAGCAGGAGCCATCTCGCCTCCTCGCCTCCTCGCCTCCTCGCCCCCTCGCCTCCTCGCCTCCTCGCCTCCTTCCGTCCTCGTGCGAGGCAGCACGGAGCCCTCGCTGCGCCTGGATTGCTTTCTCCATTTGCATTCTTTCTTTTTTGCTCCTTTATTTTCCATTTCGCCAACGCCGGGAGGAGCAGAGGGATCGGGGTGAGTGGGGGCTTTTTTTTTTTTTTTTTTTTTCTCCTTTCCTTCCTCCCCCCCCCCCCCCCCAACCCACAGCCCCCCCCCCCCCCACCCGTACCCGTACCCATACCCCCACCCCGCCCCACCCCACCCCGACCGAACGGAAGTGCGAGTCATGGAGGAGCTGACGGCGTTCGTGTCCAAGTCGTTCGAGGCGAAGAGCAAAGAGAGCAGCAAGGAGGCCATCACGTACCGGGAGGTTCTGGAGACCTCCGGCCTGGGCCGCCACGGGAGCCCCCCCGCCGAGCACGACTTGAGCGAGGCCGCGCACTGCCCGCTGCACGTCTACAAGGAGCACGTGGACATGGACAAGGACAAGCTGAAGGACTTCCACGTCGCGCGGCCCGCAGAAGGTCAACCGAAACGAACACACGACAATCGCAATCGCAATCGCAATCGCAATCGCTCGATGACTTCGCATTCGTCGCCAAAACCGCGACCGAACTCGAAACTTCGCTGCTTCCCACGCGTGGAACCGAGGACGAATGTTCATCGTCTCAACCTTTTTGTCGCCCTCCGGAAAGAAATGCACGTGAACGGCCAAACAAGCACGCGCTCATTGATTTTGTTACATCGAAATGGGGAAAGAAGGTTACGGCTCAACATCGCTGCGCATATGTCATATGTCATTTGTATGATTTTGGAAGAAAGTGGAACCAAGTTCGAAATTCGAAATTCGAAATGAGCGGTCATAGAACATCCATGTGAGAACTTATGGGATTCTTTCCTGTCCGGCTATATTTCTAGTTCTGTGCATTGACAAACAACAACGACGCGTTTTTTTGGGTTGCGCGAGATTCAAATGTGAGCGCCCGGCGTCATTTGCCACTTTTCCCCCCCCTGGAAAATAATCTTCTGCCTTTGAACGCAAACGCGGAGAACATTTTGCAAAAGCGGGACGGATACGATCGCTGCTGCCATTTGCAAGTAGCCGCGCTCCTTATTTGAAATGGTTCGACACAACCGAAGAAAAATGGAACAATTGAGTTGAAATGATCGGAGAATTGTTTTTCTATATTTCTATGCGTGCAGTAATTCAAGCGAGTTGTAAAAAAAAAACAAATATATATAGTGGAAGGATGAAAATGAGCACGATAAATCGTCATTTAAAAAAAATAAAATAATGCGGCGCATCAACACAGCGGCGTTATTTGCTCACTGAAAAATGCGCGAATATAAAACAAAATTCATTTTGTTGGCCAGCCTGAAACAACGAGCGGCTTTATTTTTTCGCATCCAAAATTCTATTTAGCTCAGCAACGAATAGCGGCCCCGAGTGTGTGTGTGTGTGTGTGTGTGTGTGTGTGTCAAATTTCGCAGTAACGCGTTTCCTAATATTAACAAGCGATGTCGCCGGCGCAGGCATCTTCGAGTGCGGCAAGGACAAGAACGGCGGCGGCGGCGGCGGCGGCGGCGGCGGCGGCAAGAAGGACGAGGTCAAGTCGGAGGACGAGGACGCGCAGGGCAAACTCAAGCAGCGCAGGAGTCGCACCAACTTCACGCTGGAGCAGCTCAACGAGCTCGAGCGCCTGTTCGACGAGACGCACTACCCGGACGCCTTCATGCGCGAGGAGCTCAGCCAGCGCCTCGGCCTCTCGGAGGCGCGCGTGCAGGTGCGGCGGCGGCGGCCGACGAGCGCAAATGTGCAAAGACGCCCGTCTCGCCCTTAAAAAAAACACCAAAAAAACAAAAAAAAAGATCATCAGCTGACATCGTTCGTTGCGTTCGACGCGACAAAATCACAAATCGCGCAAGTAACCGGATGACGTCGCCCGGGTTTCCTCGCTCCGAAACCGCAGAAGCATCCAAAGACGCAAATGCGCAAACAATAATCATCACCTTCGAACAGCAACATGATTCTAATGCGCTAAACTGACGTCATTTTCCTCGAAAATAATCAAATCTTAAAGGTGAGTTGAGCACGTGTTCGAATTCAATCAATTCCAAGGATTTTTTTTCAGCGCCCTTATTTATTTGGATTGATTTATTATATTTCTATCAATGGAATTTACACTCGCTGCTTTCGCAAAACGGGCATCTTAAATGACACTGAAATGTTGGATTTTCTTTTCGACTTTCCGTGAAAAAAAACCAGGACACGTTTGCATGAACGAGGCGTGATGGTGAGGGTTGAAGTCTGCGAGGCCATTGTGGTGCTGCTGCTTCAGCTGCGCAAAGGACCCGCTCGGGGCAATTTTGCTTCCCTCCCCCCGAAACCCAAAAGCAAATTCTCGTTCTTGCTCCTCGGTGCACTTTTGGATGCAATCGAAAGTTACGAGAGGCTGCCGCTCGTTCGTTCGGCGCGAATACGGGGGCTCGTGCCCAATGAAATGTCAAAGAAAAAGAGACACGAGATGGGATGAGACGAAATTAGGGCGCGTGACTGAGTGGCCTCGAATGACGCAAAAAAGTCGCAACCAAACAATAGGAAGCATCTTTCAATTCAATGTTTTGCACTTCGCTTGGCGAATCGTTGCTCGATTGCGACATCGTCGATCGGAATTCATTGCGGGGGTACGAGGGGGAGGGGCTACCGTAGACGACAAACGAGCTTGATGCAGATTCATAATCGCACAAGAGCGCTGGGCAAAACTTTCCCGGTTCGATTTGGCCACAGATCCCAAGTAGACGCCGTTTCAAATGAAAATTCCCCTACCCCCCCCCACGAAAAAAAAAAAAAAAAAACGAGGCCACAATGTTTAGAAAATACCAACAGGTTGATTTTGTTAACATTTGCAAGGCTACTCATTGGCGAAAGGTCATTTTCATTTCACGTGAGTGTGTACACGTCAAGTTTGGACACACTTCACTCAACAAAAGAACAAAAACGCTTCGAACCTTCCGCTGCAACTCATTCCAATCACAATCAATTACAATGTAATAATATTGTAATTGTACTGCCCAACGTCTTTACATGCATGTTAAACATTTGTTGATACATTCTATGAAGCATTTTAGCAAGCACATTTTTTTTCTACATCCACGTGTGGCCGCATATTTATTAGGAATATAATATGAAAATATAAAACGTGTCGACGCTGATGCAATTGTGGAACATTTTTGTGCGGTTTGAAGGCACATCCAAATTTGAAGAGTTTCAGAGTTTTGGGCCGGTGAGCCAAAGGTTCCCCTCCAGGGACTTCAAAAAAAAAAGAAATTATATCAAGAAAGAAAGAAAGAAAGAAAGAAAGAAAGAAAGAAAGAAAGAAAGAAAGAAAGAAAGAAAGAAAGAAAGAAAGAAATACTATCATGTTTGTGAGTCATCTTATTTTTTGCTCTCTAATTGTGAATTTGCTTTTCCCCTCCCCAACCGCAGGTTTGGTTTCAAAACAGGAGAGCAAAATGTCGAAAACAAGAAAACCAGATGCACAAAGGTAAACGTGTGCTTTTGGGCCTCTTGCAACCGCGAAGCGCAGTGTGACAAAATTGAAGACAAGTGCTCCCTCCCATCTCACGTAACGCCAACTGTCTGGCTGTCTGACAGACATCTTTCCCTTCTCTCCAGGGGTGATCTTGGGCGGCGGCAGCCACCTGGACGCCTGCAGGGTGGCGCCCTACGTCAACATGGGCGCCCTCCGGATGCCCTTCCAGCAGGTAGGCCGGCCCGCCCGCACCCGCGAAACCTCAAGCGCCGCCCAAAGTGGCGGGAAGTCGTCGCCGCCGCCGCGTGTACGTCCCGCCACTCGAAACTTCCCGTCGCTTGTATCGAAAAGCGACTTGCGGGTTTTTCAAGTCACGAGCCGTCATTCGGTCGTTTTGAGGTTTCGGTTTTTAGCCATTGCTCGAGTGAGTTTGGGTGCTTTTTGGAAGCAAGCCGCCGCGACATGAATATGAAAATCAATCTGCAATTGGTGAACGGCGACACAGCGAGGAAAAAAAGCGTCTACTGAGACGTAGCCATGAAATCAACACTTTTGGGCCTTTATTTCTCTGCGTATTTTGCCTTTCTGTTGCAATGTCTGTCCGTTATTGATTATTGTTCGGGGGTGTTGTTGATTTTTGTTGTCGCGCACGTCCACTTTTGATTGACGAGCGGACCGAGCGGCGATTTCCCTTCGCTCCGGCTACGTTCCGCTTCCTGTTCTGTAGTCATCGTCACACTGGTGATGACAGCCCTACACACAATGGAAAATGGAAGTCGTTAGGAAATAAAATGGGCGGGGGAACCAACAATTGTCGGAGGGGATGTAGATCGATCGATGACATTTTATTGACTGAGCACTTTTCAAATAGTGTAATGCTCCTCAAAGTGCTTTACAAAGTGTAAATCAATCACCTCATCCACACACACGCGCGCGCAGGTTAAAAATAATCATGTAATACCCAATCAATGAGGCCGGCGGACATATCGAAGTCGCTCGCGTTTCTTTCACCGCCTCGTTCTGTATTTAATAAGGGTCCCCGCGGCGACGTCCGATGCTCCCGGCGCGCACCGATCGCCGCGTCCTCTTCCGCAAGTAGAGACTATTTGCCTCGCTTTGAAAGGGAACGAGAGGAGCCGCTTCGATCGGACGGGCTTGGAGTCGGGCGTGGCCGCGCCCGCGCCAGCGCAGGCGTCCCGCTTTTAAATGCGCCGATGCACGCCGGTCCGCCCAACGACCAAAACGAGATCTTGTCCGCCACCTTGCACGGTTGGACGAACATTTCCTTCGCCAAAATGTTGTCTAACAGCCTGCGGCCCCAAAAATGGTCGGGGCCATTACCCCTACGCCCCCCCCGCCGTTTGACGCCCCTGAACGCAAAACAACCTGCCCGGCTGAAAAGCTCGTAAAGGTTCAGCTGCATTTTGCCAAATAGAAAGAATCTATCCCCAAACTTGTAGTTGTTTCGTCTTTCTCTGAAACACAACAAGAAGATTTTGGAAATATGGAAATAGCTGTTTTTCATGGGACAGTTGGACCATCTGTTTTTTGTTAAGGTGCTGCCACCACCCTCCCAAAAAGTGATGTCATGTACTTTTTAATCAGTCGGTCACAATGTTTGTTTGCCCTTGAGGTGCGTAGCAACGCTAAGTGCTAACAGTGTCCAACTTCCACTTTCATTTGCAGCACTTCAGGATAAAAAAGGGTTGAAAACAAACAAACAAACAAACAAACAAAAAGGTACGCGGTCAAGCGAAAGATTCTATTTGCGTTAGAAATACAGAGCACAAAATAGGTTCCCGCTTGTTCATGTGCCGTTTGAGACAAATCACAAACGGCAACGTCGTCGTCTTCTTTTTCTTTCCTTCTTCTTCTTCTTCTATGTCTAATGGAAATCCCCTAGGTTGTTTATATCTGTTCATTCGATACAAAAAAAATATCGACTTCCTCTTCTTCTCCGTTTTTAGCACACTCTTGGTTTTCACCTCCTTCTTTTACCAAATCATTACCAGAATGCGAAAAGGGATACGCTGCGCCCCTGACGGCCTCTTTTCTCTCTTTGACTCAGGAATATGTCTTGAGAAATCTTTATAACTCCAAATATGTCAGCATCCTTTAAGTGCAGAAAATTGTTTATTTATGCAATGGAATACATAATCAGCATAACAAGACGGCATATTTATAAAAGCGTATAACGGCGGACTGAATTAAGCAAATCCAGAATCACTTTGATTCCCGACGATGCTATTGGATATGCGTGTGTGTGTGTGTGTGTGTGTGTGTGAGAGAGAGAGAGAGAGATTCATTCACTTTTAGAATAACTGACAATAAATGAAATGAAAGAAAAAAAAAGGGTCTGGAGGTTGCGTTGAGGCTTGTGGCTATTTTCTTTGAAAACACGCGGAGCAACAGCTTTGAGGGGCCAACGTTTGAGGTTCCGTTTGAATTGTTTCACACTGCGAAGCCTAAGCTCATCACGCACACGCGCACACACTTGTTCCTGTGAAAAGGCTCTCAAGCAGTTGCCATTGCGGGCTCGTTCGAGGCGGCGACCCCAAAATCTTCCGATACGGCGATCACTTCATATTTGATATTCTGGAGGGAAAAAACATCTGCGATCATCGTTGCATCGTCACATCTATCAGCTGTTGGAAAAACCTCAACAAACATTCTTGCACTTTCAGCATCCTTAACCATTCAAATATTCAAATGAGTCAATGCAAAAACATACTTTCCTCATAAAAATATAGTCCGCTGAGAATCAGTGGGAAAATCTCAAGTGAGTTTTGCTAATTAGTTTTAGTTTGCGAGAGAGCCGTGGGAAATGGCCCAACGTCCCTAAAAGGGCCGCTTCAAACCGAACTTTCATCATTTTTGCGGCTTTTCGGCAAATTTGCGGCTCTCAAGTTGAACAGGCTTCGAGCAATTTGCAACGCATTCCGCGCGGCGCTACGGAGCCACTTTTGACGCTCGCGTCTACGACCTCCGCCGAATATTATTGATTATATTTCAGACACATTTTCTCCAGGACGAAACTTTTGAGTATGGGAAAGCCCGACAAATGTCGATTTATCGGCTCTACGAATTTCCACGACGATGATGGAATTTGGAGGGCTCGGCACAGATCCGGTCCAGTTTTGGATTGGCCTTGAGTCAGACCAGGCCTCCTTCCACTACAGCCGCCTGTACTCACAATAACATGCAACACTATTTAAAATAAATAAATAAATAAAATAAAATTAAAAAGGGGGGGGGGGGGGGGGGGCGGTCATGGTGGTGGGGTAGACTGAAAAGTGTGCATGTTGAAAAAATGTGTGTGTGTGTGTGTGTGTGTGTGTGCGATGCCCCTCACATGACTTCCACCGCTAATTGTTTCCATTTTGTAGCGATTTTATGGAGCCTATTCAAAGTCGCAAAGAAACTTTTGCTAACTCAAAAGAGCAACGACATTTGTCTTCATGTGCTGCGTAAAAACAATCCCGTTTCATCGGCACAGACGCTTTCTCCCACTTCCTGCTGCGTCACGGTCCGATTTGGGAACGTTCGTTGTTGTTGTGATTTTGCTTCTGAATGTGGCGATCTGTTGAGTGCAGGGGTGGATCTATTCCAGAGGGGTGCCACCCCAAAATGACCCCTTCAGGAGCAATCTGCGCTGTAGCACTTGTTCCTAGCATGATACACTTGCAGCCAAAAGTCTGGACACGGTTTCTAATTGAATAGCTGAGACAGCGTGTCCAAACTTGTGACCGGTCGAGAATAAACAACACGCTTGATGGATTGGTTTTAGCGTGTTTGATGAATGAATGAAAATGTGTGTGCACGCAGCCCTCGGCGCAAAAGTTGGCAAATCTGCAACTTTGTTGTTGTTGTTTTGTCAACTCTCACAGGTCCAAGCGCAGCTCCAGCTGGACGGCGTGGCCCACTCCCACCCCCACCTGCACCCGCACCTGGCCGCCCACGCCCCCTACCTGATGTTCCCGCCCCCTCCCTTCGGACTACCGATCGCCTCGCTGGCCGACTCGGCCTCGGCGGCGGCGGCGGTGGCGGCGGCCGCCAAAAGCAACAGCAAGAACTCCAGCATCGCCGACCTGCGACTCAAGGCAAGGAAACACGCCGAGGCTCTGGGACTCTGACCCCAGCGGGGCGCCCCTCCCCACCTTTAACCCCCCTCCGGCCCCGCGGCCCGTAACGGCCTCCCGCGCAAGACTGAGCCTGTGAAACGGCCGTGACGCTCGCAGTTAAAACTAAACGCAAACGCCGAGCGAGAAAGGGGCGAGTCGGAGAGCGGGAATATTTTCTGGGGGGAGGAACAGTCGGAGGAAGACTTTTTTTTATTTTTATTTTTTTGAACCAAAAAGGGAGGAGGGGGAGCCAGAAAATTGTCACAAAAGACCAGCTGCCAAAACAAACCACTTTTCCAGCGAAGCGCTAATGAAATACCAATGAAGTCACCTCTTACTTTTCGCCCAACAGGCAGGACTTCTGCGGGGCCAGTGGCTCCGCCCCCTCCAGGCACAGCTCACGTCCCAGGGAGCGTACAAACACATGTGGATGTCTGTCTGAGGGCCCGGCGCACGCCGAGGACGTTAGCGCCTTTTAAAGCGGCGGGCGACGGGCAGAGTTGAGGACGGTCGGGTCGGGTCGGGTCGGGGTGGGGGGGGGGGGGGGGTAAGGTAGGGGGGGGGGGAGGTTGCGCCTCGACATCCCCCCGCTCCTGGCTCCTGACCTCCTCTCTGGCTCGAACAATTTTAATCGCAACCACTGCGTCCGCCGTGCACGGAGGCCTTCCTGAAAAGCTTCCCGAAGGCCTCGCTTGGCTTCTCCTTACGGACTTGTGACGTAACAAACGCAATGACTTCCACGACTTTTTTTGTTCAATTGTCATTTGGATTGTTTTTCCGGACTCGGTCCCGCTCCCGTCTCGGACTTTTGTTTCTTTCTTTCCCGGGTGAAGAAGTGAAGATGGCCTTTGCATTTCAGGTCTCGTATGTTGTGGGTGTTTACAAACGGCACTAAAAGCAAGATACTACTTTACTAAATTTAAAAAAAAAAACCCACAAAAAAAAAAAACCATTGAGTCAAAAAGAAAAAGAAAACAAAAACAAAACAAGGATTAAGGGTATAAATGCGTTGTACAGTGCCTAACAAATATATTTGCCCGTCAACCGACGTCAAGTTTGGCATAGGTGCCCGAAATGTGTTGCTAGAATAATAAAAAGAAACATTATAAAGAAGCTCCTCAAGAAGATGAGATTTTTTGATGCTAAACTATCATTATTATTGTTATCCATGAATTTTCAAACAAACTGAAGTATTTATTGATGAAGACTATTTTGAGGACAAATGAGTTTTAGTGTTTGAACTTGTTTGCTTGATGCCTTGACGAGCGTTTCCCCTCAAATTTCATTCGAAAATGTGAATTGAGCTCAGAAATTCCTCACTTCACCCCAAAATCTGCAAACATGGAGACGTCGCTTGACGATGCTGGCCGGTTGTGCTTTGTCAAATACATTTGTTAGGCGCTGTATTTTCATTTTGGGTTTTTGTAATTCTGAAAATATGAAGGCATCAGTCAAACTGAAACGCAATGGTGTGCAGTTTAAGTGCAATACTGTAAATAGCGAAAAAAGGTTCAACAGCTAGCAGTTAGTCGATTAAAGAGACGCGATGATTTTTGGTTGTTATTTTTTCCATGCACTGTTGGGAGTTTCTACTTTGTCCGCCGTCCGTGTACATTTTGTCGCGTTGGAGAACAAATTTCCCTCAAGCCCCCGTGTCGTGCGTTGCGCTCAAATCGCATTCGTGACAATCGACCACTCTCAAACTCAGCATCGGCATTGTTTGCAAAACGATGAGCTTTACTTTGCATGTCGTGTGGGACATTCATCGGCAAGTGGACAAAATATTCGGGACATTTTCCAAACTGCTGTCAGAGACGTGTGGGCCCCTCCCTCGCAAGGTCTACATGCCCCGCCCACCTTCTCTCGAATCCTCCTTTGCAATTGTTCACGTCTCCAATTAAATTAAACAATTGTGTGTTTTATTTATTATTTTTGTCTGAAATGAAAGCGTTGAACTACGAGTGTGCATTTTGCCGTACGCTTCTTTTGCATTTATTTTGTGTGGCTTTTTTTGGTTTAGGGGCACGGCTGTGGTGCGTTGTCTTGAGGGGAAGAGAAAACCCCCCACAAAAACCTAAATGTAGCGTGTCCGAGTTTACAAAGCTTTCAGGGATGGTTGAATTTGAAATGCGGAATTTGTTGTACCCGTGACGATGCTTATCATTTCATTCGCTAGCATGCTTAAACATGATTCATGTCTGTTTGTTTAGCCCCAAGCCTCTTTGGAGTCACAAAATATGAATGTACATCTTGTACAAGTAAACTATCAATAAAGTTATAAATATTTGTACCACAGTGTTATTTCAATATTTCAAGGAATTTGCTTTGACTACATTTCTTTGACAAAAACGCCTGTAGTTATTTATTTGTTGCTTTTAAATATATGTCTGATATCAATGTATGTGTTGATACACTGATCCTAATGATATCGCCCAGAGGAGTCGTCGTCGCGTTCGCGTTCATGTTCTTCTTTCTGTCTCCATTTAATTGAGCGACTCAACAGCGCCCCCGTCGGCGGCGGCCGAGCGGTGCGATCGATTCCACACAATCGATCACGACGCCCCGCCCGCTGGTTCTTATGGGTGCGTATTTCCAGGACGCTAATTGACATCCTGAATATTTCCCCGCTCAACCTCGCGGCTCGTTGTTGGTCCGAGCGCTTCTGATCTGCTGGGCAAAATGGAGGCGCGATGAAAAGCAAGACGCCGCATGTTGTCAAAGTCCCCGAGGCGGCCGTCCCTCCCGTACGCGCGACGCCGGCCGAGCGGGAGCCAGCAGAGGCGGCGGCGCACGACGCGCAATCTGGTCCCGGCCTCGCGCTGCGACTGGACCCGAACTTTGTGACCAAGCAATGTGTTCCTTTCCCTTGCTCGAGCAAAAACAGTTGGCCTCTTTCTTTTTTCTTTTTCTTTTTTTGAAGACTATTAGCTTCCTCTGGGAGCTTAATTCCAGATGTGTGTACACAAAGTAATTACACCATGTGGTATAGTGGCCTATTGTCTGAAGCCCTTGCACGGGAACGAGCCCAAACGGCGTCCCGTTGAGCGCCGTAACCCCTTCAGAAGGTCGCCGCGCCTTTCCTTTGTACCGCCGCGGCCGTACATCAAAATGGAGCGATAAAGTCACAGAGCGACGGCTCAGCATTTAGCCAGCGGCCGGGGCCCACGTCTGGAAATAACCGCAACCTTTTATGCGCGCTAATAATTAGCACGCGCCCGCCCATTCGTCACGCCGCGAAGAGCCCTGCCTGCTTTGTCGACACGTCGCGGCGCTTACAGCTATTTACGTTGGCCGCGAGTCATCAGCGCACAACAATGCAATCATAGCAGCGGGTAACGCACGCTTGTAGTCAGCTGCGCGTTCTACAAGTACTAGTGTAGTAGTAGTATGATACCGTATATGCGCAATCGAGTGTTGGGAAGATGACTTGGGAAATGCAGTTGCAAGTTACCCGGTTGAACATGGAATAGTAGCGGAACTCAAAAGTAATATCGGACACACAGTAGCGTTACTTTTCTTCGTTTGGAAGGAATGCTTACAAGGGTCCTGCTTGGATGTTACCTTGTAAAAAAAAAAGAAGAAAAAAAGGCCATTCAAATCATAGATTATTCGTTTGGAATTAACCGCATATTTGTTATATTCTTTACACAAATAATAAACTGACAACAAAACTTGACGCTCCATCAAAATGTCCAAAATTATAAAGGTGAAACTGTTCAAATGTTCTTTGATGTGTTTTAAAAGTGTAACTATGAGTCGAAGCTTTTCAAAATCTCAGACAAACTAATAAATGGCGCGTCAAGGTCATCTTTGGACAAATAGGTCATGTTTGGGACTAGGGCAGAAGGGCATGTGACCAGAGAGAGCCAATCACAAGGGTCTGCTTTAGGGGGACGTGATAGGAAAAAAAAATAATAATCAAGAATCTTTGAAAAATCGGAGCTTCTGCAGCTATTTTCCAAATGTAGCTAAAATTGGAATCATGGAAATTTCCTAAAGCAACTGGCACCTAATGATGCATTTGCTCCCAATAATGTCATGGATCACAATTGCAAACATTTTGTAATTAAATGACTTGATGTAATTCGTTACCCCCCTAACACTGTGCACAATACAACAAAATGTTTTGACTTTGTTTTTAGATTTACTGCATTATACAGATTGCATATACGGTCCAACAATCACTTTGACTGCTTTTTCCGTTGGCCGAACGACATTGCGCTGTGAAGACAACCGTGAAACAGTGTCGTGCACGCAAAAAAAAAGTTTGGCCTCCACAGTATAAATGTATAATGTCCATTCCACCGGTGGGCGACAGCAAAAGTCGTAACTTTACCAACACTGCAAAAAAGAGATTCGATTTTGCCAAGTACAGTAAACACACTCAATGAAAACTGACCTGAAAAAAGAATATTGCCGCTCGTGAGATACAAAAATGTGCACTGTAAAAACAAAATAAAACGAAACAGTTGGGTCGACTCAAAATTTCAAGGAAGCAAACTTCCATAAAATGCCAAGTTTTGGGTAATTCAAGTAAATGTTTGAAGTTTTGCTTTTGTGGAAGTTGGCAACAAAGAAATAAGAGCTTATGGAACTTTTGTCCCTTGTATTGAAGCCCAATTTCAACATCTCAGTCAAAACAAGTCGGCAAATTGTTTGGGAGCAAACAACTCGCTTGCTTTGTTGTGCTAACGTTGTTGCCATAATAATAATGTTTTTCCAACTCAAATGACTGTTTTAGGCAGCATTTATTTATTCATTTTTCGGGGGTTCCAAAAGTAGAAGCAGGAGTAAAATAGAAACAGTTTCTGGCCACACCGAGATGTCAACAAATTCCGATTCTAATAAATGTGAACACCAAAGAAAACGACAAATGGATCGCATCAAATTGGTTTCCACCGGTGGGAAACGAAAATGTCACGACTTCATCAAAAGCCAAGACAGATACAATAGTTGACAGACAGAAATTTGCATAGGATCCAAATGTGTTTTTGACACAAAATTCCGATGGACACGTTTGGACTGTGTCCAAATTACAATTGAAGAACAATTGAAGAAATACTGCAGAAATGATTTTTGGTGCGGGTATTGCTACAAACACAAAAATGGAACCGATTTCAAATAAAACTCTGGCCTTTAACTTGAATGCCAAAAAATACATAAATCAAATATATATATATATATATCCGAGTTTGCCATGTTGGGACGTATATTTTTTCAAACTTTGTGAACCCGACCAACTATAAAAATGACAAGACATTTCTAGGAACTGTGAATTTGTAGAATTGCCAGAAGGGATCCAATCATTTAATTGTTGCCTTATCGTCAATGTGTGTTCGCGGTTCACTGGCCTCCCTCCTCCCTGCGCCCGCCGGGCCGAATTATTGCCGTTGACCCCCGCCGAATTATGACTGACCCCACCTTTTTTTTTTTTGGAACGTTCCAGGTCATCAGCGGCTAAAGCTCGCTCCGTCCGGATCGCGCGGAGCCTCGGCGCTAGGTCGCAGTTGGGGAGGGGCGGGGTCACGTGAAAATAGTTTTTATCACATTTTGTTCGGCTAATCCTCTTTGAAACGTCACACGCAACTGTGATCAGCAGACGGACTTCAGAGAAGATTTGCCAGGGACTAGCACGGAGGGGAAGACCGAGTGCGGGCGGGGTGCCTGAAGAATTTTTACCAACAGCTTTGGCGGCTACTTGACACGTCAAACCCGAGCGTCCGATCGGTTTAAGCGGCAGGTTTTCGTAAATCCACTTCCGGCAGCTTGAAGCGAAGCCACCCAGAGAAAAGTCAGATGAAAACAATCCAGCTCAAGTGCTGAAGTCACCGGGTTCAAAGGTCGCCTTTCATCCCCCCCCCCCCCCGCCGCCGGTTTGTTTGGCCGAGCTTCGCCGGCTAACGCTCGCCGACGAATCCGCGGCTGTCAATAGCGCGCAGCGATATTAAAACCAACATTTGAAGTCTGGGTCAACAGCTCGTCTCTCGCGTGCAGCTGAGGTGCAAAGTGTCAAGAATTTCAACGGCCAAAATTGAGCAAAGCGGGCGGGGGCGAGAGAGACGGACGGGGGAATTAAGTTCACATTCCATGCGGCCATTTCTGCCACTTCCATCATAAGCGCGTTGTTTTCATTTGCAGACGTCATCGCTTTGGGCCGCTCCGACGCGGAAAAAGACTCCAAGAAAATACCAAGCCGCCGTAAATGTCAGGAATTGCGCTTTCTCACTCACTCCGCGTTCTTCTCTTCCTTTCACGCTGGCAAAAGACATAGCTGGGCAGTCGTGCGCGCTACTAAAGGGGAGATATTTTACCAAACCAACTTTTTCTAATATTGTCTCTCAGGTGATAGATGAGCCCATAGATGAGCCCTGCCTGAGTCAACATGTGAAATAGGAATTGAAACGGTCCGCGCATTCCCGAGTCGCAGGCGTTTTGCTGCCGCGAGGCCTGCAATCAGCTCGTCGGAACTTCTCCGGCTTATCGACATCGCTAGCCAAGATCTCCGCCTAGCTCTCCGCTCCCGAGCCGGCGCCGTCGACATAACAAACACACGGAGGCGACCGATCAGCGGAAAGGGGGCGGTCGTAGCCAAATATGGACAAAGCGGACACCAAACCGGGTCAAACAGAAGTAGCTGTCAGAAGGAGGGGCCTTTTCTGGACACCCGCGTGACAAAATGAAAACAAAAAAAGTTTTTTCAAATGCAATTCACACCTTTGAGTTCATGTTAGAGAGAGAGAGGCACTCTACGGAGGTTGAAATGGACAAAACACGGACGGCACCTTGAAGACAGAAGGACGCTTCTGCCAGTTGGTGCGCGACAACTCAAATCACATTTAGTCACTTCAAGAAAATGGCCGCTAATCAGCAAAGAAAGGTAATGATAACCACGGCAACAGTGCCATTTCAAAATGAGGAAATGTCGGTGTCAAACTCAAGGCCCGGGGGCCAGATCCGGCCCGCCACATCATCATCATTCGCGGCCCGCTAAAGCAAATGAAGCGTGTTTACTTCACGTTTCGTGGATTTGTTGTTGACATTATGGCCAAAACTGCAAATGTTCTTCACTATCACAGATATAACGAGCATTTCTTTCCCCACCAAATCCCCTCTTATTATAAATTGAACCATATTGCTATACTTGAGACATTTTTGGTTGTCGCTATTTCCCGTGACTCCAGAATCCAAATGCCATCAAGAGTGTATTTGTTATAATATGTTGAGGTGATTTTCATAACGACCTTGTGAGGGAAATCAGAACTCTGATGTGGCCCACGGTGGAAATGAGTTTGACACAACTGAAAAGGGAGGTTTCATCAAACGTAACAAACACCTCTCCTTCACTAAATATGACTGGTATTTGTATTTTTTACATACTATTTTTGCTCTCCTGTCCGTCTGCAGAACAGAACGATTGTCGGTGGTCCCACTGTTTCCGATCAGTCCGAAAAAGTAGTTTGCAGTTCACGTCAGCAAGCTTATTGGTGTTAAAATAACTCATTATGAGAAAATGTGATAAGTCTTGCCATAAGCTGTGTTTACTTTGGAGTTCATGTGCAATGACTGCAATGTGTGAAAAAACAAACAAAAGAAACAAAGAAAAAAATCGAAAGCAGAAAGCAGAAATAGGAGCAGAGAAATCGAGTGAAATAGCTGCTTTTGCTTGGTGTTGCCTTAGATCACTTTCAATTCTCCGGATATTATTAAAACACATAGCAAAATAAACCGCTGGGTAGATCTTCTATTATTCATTATTATCTTGAGATATTCCCATTTTCTCTGCAAACATTTAAACGGCCGCATTCCACCGAGTTTCAGCAGAGTGCACCACTGCCGCCGTGTCGTTCTCAGAGATGAGAAGATGCCACAAGTACAACATCAAACTAATTCAACTCAATTACCACGGCTGGCGCCGGATTATCCATATTGTATTGTTTTGTATTATATTCTTCAGTATGTTGCATTCCACTCATGACGGACGTTTTCTGTTCGACTAAGCAACTGCTTGTTTCTGACCAAACATCATAATTGACTCCTGATTTTTGTTGTTGTTCATTAAATTGTCTCAATTAACTTGGAAGTTTTAAGAAGTCAATTTCTAAAAATGTCAAAATGTGTTTACTCTTGTATTTTTTTTTTATTCGTAATTACCCGACTTGAACCTGCTATCTTCAAAACAAATTCAACCGCGGGAAAACAATCGGGACTGATTAATGTGATCAATAATCCAAAGTGAAATTAAATTGGATTCCCGGCAAGGGTGGGTGGGCTGCGGTGTGTGCGTGTGTGTGCGCGCGTGTGTGTGTGTGTGGGCTGTTTCTTTTGTTTATGCGCGGCCTTGCTGACTACACACTTCTTCTGTCAAACACGCAAACACTTTGAGCTGATATTTGTTGAAACGTTGCAGAGTCGCGAGGTCGCTTCGCTGCGAGCTTCGGGATCGGCGTGATGGCAAGCGGCAGACGGAAAGGGCAAAAAACAACAAACAAAAACAAGAAAACAAACAAAAACGCTTTTATCACAGTTAGTGCTGCCCAAGTTGACCGTTGAAATGAAAACAAGACTCGGGTGTCTCCAGACGTCGCATTTTCCCTCTTAATCATTTGCATGTTCCCACATCTGCCAAAGTTTAAGTCAATAACGACTTTACAAGCTTATTAAAGCTTTATATAGTGGTTATCAATCAATTGACATACTCTTAGTTAAGATGCAAGAATAAAAAGCAAATACTGACATTTAGTTGAAAACTGCTCTTAGTCGTTTTTCTTTCTTTTTTTACTGTTTGCTAAGTGTTTATTACTCGATTATTAACCTGTCCATAAACAATTTATGAACCATTAGTAGGCGTAAATTTATCAAGGCTTTATAAATGGTTGCCGAAATGTTCTGACAATTTGTTAAGGGTTTATAAGCATGATGACTAACTATTTCATAAAAATATTAATCTTTAAGATAGTTAAGGTTATTACTGTTCATCACAGGTCAATTCAAGTATTGATCTTATTAACAATTTATAAACCCTTAATAAATGTACACTTGCTGCAACTTCAAAAAATGTTTGCTTATTATTTATTGTTTATAACATTGTTATTGTTTTATTGATTGTTAAACTATGGATAAACCATTTATAAAATCTGTATACGGGCACGCTCAATACAACATTTGATTATTGTTTAATAAGACTGTGTAATGTCATGTTACAGATGATAAAGTAACTATTGAAGAATAAATTATGAAGCCCTATTAACGCTTTATAAATGGTTCATAACATGGTTATTAAACAATAATAATATACAATTTATCGCAACGAAAACAATTGTTAAACTACTGATGAGCAAAATAATTGCTTACTGACCAGTTTGTCCACATGACTTAGAGTACTTGGTGAGTGAATATTGAGCGTAAATGGTAACTGGCCTCCTTATGTTACTTTCGATGGCTTCAAAGTGGAAGCGGCTTGAACTTTCCAAACGGTGAGGCTGAGAAAAACTATATATATAAACTATATAACATAATGACTAAAATAATGACTTATATTTGAGCACTTTTGGAAAGTCTGATGGAAAATCGAACGCATTTCACAATCGATGTCAGATAATATTTTCATAGCACAATTTTGAGTGCGGAATCGAGAACCGGGACGATCGTTTTCCTTTTCTGGCATCGAGTTTCACCTTTCCGAGCGCATACACGCAATGGCCGCCGACCTCGGAACCTCGGCCGTGACGTTTTTATTGCCCCCGTGACAAGGAGCACTTCGCTCAAACGTTTTCAAACGCTTGTGTGGTGTCAGAAATCAACTTCAACAAAACAAAGTGCGGACACACGAGCGAACAAACGTACAGTTGAAAATATTCAAAATACATTTCTAATTTGATGAAGTCCCTCGTAGTACGGTCATCAAAAAAGATTGCTAGTTATTTTAGTATTGCATTTAGATGAGAAAATACTCACTGGTGATGATGCCAGAAAAGTCCAAATGCCTCTTTCCAAAACATCATATTTCTGTCAGATTTGAAGTACATTTGCAATGTGCCTGCAGCGTTTGAAGCTGGAACATCGTAACAAACTGGATTTGCCTGCAATTTGAACCCAACACAAGCGAGCTTCTTTAGCATGTTGAGACGCTCGCATCAGTCTGCAGTGAAGACGCCTTCAATACAGAAGATTCAGTCATGAGATAACCGTTTCTAAATCTGGGTATCGGTGGATTGAAAGAGTTTTTGGGGCCGCAAATGTCGTTGTTTACATGAACAAAATGGGAAGACCTGACATTTAGGCAAACCGAGGTGCAGAATTGAAACTGCAATTAATCGGCTTTTCACATCGGCCCAAATCGGCCGATTGTTTTGGCCGATTTATTTATCTTTTGGACATATTAACATAGGGCGGCACGGCGGACGACTGGTTAGCATGTCCGCCTCACACTTGTGAGGTTGCGGGTTAAAATCCAGCCTCGCCTGTGTGGAGTTTGCATGTTCTCCCTGCGTACGACTCCTACTACTACTACTACTACGGGATACTCTGGTTTCCTCCCACATCCTCAAAACATGCGTGGTAGGTTGATTGAAGACTTTAAATTGCCCGTAGGTGCGAATGGTTGTTTGTGTCTATGTGCCCCGTGATTGGCCGGCGACCATTTCGGGGCGTACCCCGCCTCTCGCCCGAAGATAGCTGGTATTGGCTCCAGCACGCCCGCGGGAGGAGAAGCGGGACGGAAAATGGATGGATGCTAACACATTACAACCTAAGACAAGGAGAACTACATTCAAATTCAAACTAACAACCAAGGAGAACTACATTAAAACCAACAGCGGCCGTTAACAACAACGCAAACGAGCCACGGGGCCGCGCTTTGCCAAAGGGAAACTGAGCAATTGGCCCGCCCGCGTGCTCGTCGGCCGTCCGACCTGACGCGCGAGCGACACTTGGAGGAAAAATCATTATCTGTCATTTGGATGCTAATAAAAGCAACTTTCTTTCCCACCGGTTTTACTCATAAAATGGAAAAATGAAAAATATGGAGCAGAAAAGATTTTCCCTGTGATCCAAACTGCCGTGTGACTTGCATCTTGTTTTTAGGAGACATAACTTTGAAAAAAGGGGAAATATCGTGAGTCACCTGCTGCAAAGCTACAAAGCATTTTTTTTCTTTTTTCGAGTGGATGAAAAGCTTCTTTTGGCTGTCGACAAGCAAATACTGCACTTAATTAGGTCAGCACTCGTCGGTGTTTGCTAAAGCAAGAAACGTCGTCCGCGTCCGATAGCTTGCAAACGTTTTCAAATGGGAGATTCGGGCCAATCTGGAAATGATGTCAAATAAAGTTGAATACAAGTGAGGGCCCATCACGCAGACCTGATCGGTGTTGTGAGCCCGAATATGAAAACATCAACTATTATTTTGCGGGAATATTTCCACCTTTGGCCCCAAACTGAAGCAAAGTATGCTTCACGGCTCCCGCTTTGAACTGGGGCTAAGATGGGCACTGAACTGGGGAAACGTTCTCCTTCGTGACGGCAAACTCTTCAGCAAGGAAGGACGGGGTCTCATTGGAGACTTTGAAGCACCTCGGAGGCTGCCCATCTTCCTTTTGTCTTTCACTTTACTTAAAAGAGTTTGGACGCTGCGATTATTCTACCATGAGATCGTTTCAATCTTTTGAGCTTGCACGTTTTTTCTGTGCCGACCAGGGTCGCTCTCGTAAAATAGACTTTGTCATCTCAGAGAGGTTCTCCCGGTTAAATAAAGGTTCAATCAATAAAATAACATCAAATACCGAGGAAGTGGAAATGTGTTCACGGAGACTATTTGGATGAAAAAAACGATGTTTGACAGAGCGTGACCAAAGACATTATAGGACGATAAAATGTACATTTGTGTAGCATCTACATTGGGGCGGTCACACATGAAAACAATTCAAACCGCAAAGTTTTTGGGGGTGAATATGTTGGCCAAATTTACAATTGTATAACTTGAGGCGGTTTTAGAGGTTCTGCTGTGTTAATATTAGTTCCGACTGTCTCGTTGCAAGCATTGTAACTTTTTGTCAATCTTCTCTGAACTACAAATATTTACAGTTTGATTACTTAATACCCTGTCAGTAGTTAATCATGTTTGAGAGCAGACATTCATGAGCATCGAAAGGAGGTTTAACCACGCCGGCGTCTTCAGCAGACGACTCGACGGGTCGCGGCTCCTCTCGAATCGCAGCGCACGACAACGAACGACGCCTTCGACGAGCTGGTTAAGACGATCGGAAAATGGTCACGCGGCGGAAGTGGGAACGGAGCGAGCGACGGGGACATCTGCCGCTTCGAGCCGTCTTGACTTGTCGCCGGCGATGAATTATGCATGTTGCGCCTCCTAATGGAAAACAGATGGACGGCAAAATTCACTTGGACAGTTTGCGCTCGGACGGAGATTGTTTGCGTCAAACACGCTGATTTTAGAGGCGCATTTACACAACGGACCCAACCGAACTAAGATTACACACACCGTAATCGAAATAACAGTAATCAAACCACACTGGCTATGAAGTGACCTTTAGGTGTGCGCTGCTGGCAGTTCAAAGTTTGGTTAAATGTTACAATGTCATAAGCATGTGATTCATTGAGCACCTCTGCCAAGGAGGTTATATATATATGTTTTTTTTGAATGGGTACGTCATCGCCTAAAGACGTTGTAAAAGATTTGACCTTGTGATGATATTGTTAGAATTGAACGAAAACATTGTAATCATGGAAGTTGATGTAAAAGCTACATCACTGTCAAATATTGCCGGATTTGAATTCCATGTAAGCGCCATGCAGATCTTCTCCAGATTGCGCATTTGGCAACAATTTAACATCCCGGTTAACATGTTCAGACACTTCTATTTCCATCAAATGTCATTACATCACATCATGTAGGATCTTATTACATTTTCTTCCCTTTAGATCTGGCTGAAACGTTCCCCAATTTGAGCTATTAAGATCCGAGATTGTTCACAGGTGACAAATGTTTAAGTAAGCCGTGGCGGAGGTCTTTGCTTCTCGGGCTTCATTTGCACAACAACGGTCTTATAAAAACGCGAAGACCTGTAAATGCCGTAAAGTGCACGCTCGGCCGCTAATCGGCGATGTGTGACCCAATTTGTCAAACAAGATAAGTAAAAAAGAAAAGACAGCGTGGTGTCTCCCCCTTGCTGCAGAAGCAAAAGCGCAACTGTTACTTAGCGCCCTTTCTCCACTGACGTAGTTGCCCAGACGAAACGCTTCACGCATTAACGTCTCATTTAGCGACTACTAGTACTCCCCCCGCTTTAAGCATTTGCCACTTGCCTCAGTCTCCTTTCGGATAATAAACATCGCGTCCTGAGAGGTCAACGGAGGAGGCCCTCATCCTCCCGTTGTCTGTTAGCACGTCGCATCCCCACCGACGCCTTCACCGCTGCGTGATTCTGACAGTTTGCAGCGATGCGAGTTTTGAAGCGGACAACCAAACTTCCAAACTTCCCAAAATCCCCTCCCGGTGACACCCCACTCAAGCTGCCTGCTGCTAGCGCTGTCGCCTTTCTTATCGCTCTCCCTTCTAAGTGAAGAACGGGAAATACTTGCAAGCAAGAAGGCAAACGGCCTGAGGGAACGCAAGCCCGCTCGATTACTGCTCATCTCGCCATTTCCCCAAATGTTTGACGTGCCTCTGAGCGGTAACCGATAGCTAACATGCGCGGCCAGCGGCTCTGCTGCGAGCGCACGCCCGAGAAGCGCTCGTCGGTGCGGGGCGGCCTCCGCGCGCCGTCAGTGGCAAACGGGCGATGCCGCTGGGGAGGCGCGGCTTCTTTTTTTGACAAGGACCGCAAATTCACAAACAAACTGCTTCATCAGCAAGCGCAAAATGTTGGATTTAGCGTTCCATGGGAAAAAAATGTTTTTCCGATGTCCATCGTCAGCCTTTGCTCGCTGCCAAAAAGTGAACTCCAGAGTGGCTGCATTGCTTAGTTCCTCCCGTCCCCCACAATTATTATGAAGTCGACAATTAATACATGTGTTAAAGTATCCTTTCAGTCCATACTCCATCTATTAAGCCAGCAAAATATGGATATATTACTGCATACAGAACCTTTGCCTGACATCACAGGACATACATCAAATGACACTAAAGTGGGGATAAAAATAAAATAAAACAAAATGGAGGCTTGAAAATCATGAATCGTCGAGGAGCAGGTGGATGAACAAAGCTCTTTAAATAAAACTAAAAATGTGTTCGTGGTCTGTTGTTGGAAAGTGCTAGACACAAATAACGCTACAACGGCTGCCTTTTTGAACGTACACTTTGTCGTCTCCAAGCGTTTACGGTCATCTGCGTGACGACCATCCGCGTAAAAAAAACACCGCTGTCGTCTTTGAAGAGAACAGAGCGGCTAATTAGCCTTATTTAGCAGACCCATCGCAAAGGGCGGCGCCGTTACGGCTTCGGCCTCTCCGCCTCTCCGACGGCGAGCGCCTTTGAAGAAAAGGCCACAGAACCCAACGGCTCGCCCGGCGGCCTTCGAGGAACTCGTTGTTGACGCCTTCGAGCCCGCCGGGAAGGCACATTATCAACAAAATGATCCACGCTGGATTTCTCTCGCCGGGATGAGCGTTGTTCGCGTTACATTGAAGGAAGCCAAATGTAATGACTTTTTAACCCTTACATATAGTGTCCAGCTCAAATTTGACCTGTGTGAGCTGACAATTAAAAGCAATAGAAATACGCTACAGTTTCATTTTCGTTTCCCTGACATTTGATGAGGTTTCCCAAAGACACCATAAATATGCAAAAAGGAAAATATCAAAAAATGTCATTCTTCTCGACAGGCACTACAAAGTTTGGGTGAAGTGAAGCTGTCCGGGTCAAATTTGACTAAAATGATGAAATGGATTTCAGATTGCTCAGGAAAAGGGTGGGAATGGTGGGAATCTTGAAACTGGGAAATGCTTGCTTTTTAAGGCCACGCCCACCGAGGAAGGCCTCTGTCGGCCCCCCTCTCAAACCTCGTTCTGTCCGATGGCATTTGCAATAATATTATTTCTGCTAATATTATTATTATACAATATAAACTTCAATGTATTGATTGTATTGCTTTCCCGCTTCACTGCAAAAAAGGTTCCCTCACGATAAGCCCTACAAATCCACAAAATTGCCAAAAGGCAAAGGTGTTAACTTCTTCGCTTCCATATTTAGACAAAGTCTATTAGACGGACGGATGATGTCAATTTGCAAGGCATGAGTTTTCATCGCACGTGCTGGTTACGGCACGATTCGCCTATGGCAATCACTTCCAGGCGGATGATCAGATCCCCTTCAAAATTGATAAAAACCAGTCCGAATCGAAGCCTGAATGCCACGTTGGGGATTCTGCTCAAACCGCACCCTACGAGCTGGGCGGAAACTACCTTTCCAATTGTTTGGCTCCAAGAGGACAGAGCCTATTGCCTAAGTGCATACTTGCAGCCAGTCTTTGTTCTGGCCAATATGGGAGCGGAAAGGGCAAGTTCAAAATATTAAGGCCCGAAAACAGGGTGGCACAAAAGGCCTCCTCAAAATCTTTGTTCCTTCTTCTTCTTCTTCTTCTGAGGCACGAATCACCTGCTTTGGGGCCTCAAAAACTCCTGCAAGCGCCTGCAATCTGGTTAACTCATTCAGTAGCACCCACTGAAAGATATTTTTAAAAAAAATTGCATCCTGCACTAGTTTGACCAAAATGTGGTGCATGTGTCATAATTATCATAACACGATGAATGAAAGATTCTAGGACCATTGCTGGAAATTGAATAGGAAGTCTGTCATTTTGTTCTGACGCAGCCATTTTTGGCCAATTGCAGAGATTATACTTGAATTCCTACTCGGGAATATGTCCCAGGATGTATTATTGTTAATGTTAGTTGAACAATGAAAAAAATTCGAAGCGTATGGAACCAATTGATTTGACTGGTGCGAGCAGCAGCAGCGTAGCGCAGCGTGAGACATAATTCACAAATCATCAATATGGCAAGCTTCTTTATTTTTAAGACCTTCAAATTGCGGATTTAACCTTATGTGTCATTTCTGGAAGCATTATTTAGGCCTCCAATTTGGAAACTCAAATATAATATAAGAAAAAATAAGGACCCGAAGACACCCGGAAAAGAAGAATCTGTAGTTGCGCAAGATGAATCTACTAGCGCTTTGAGGAGTGAAGTCCACGTGAGTCGAGTCGATGTGAGGCAAGTCGAGTCGAGTCGAGTCGAGGCGAGGCGAGGCTAGCTGTCGACGGGACGTGCGAAATTAGCTCGGGCTAAATTGAGTTGCGCTTGCTATGATGAATGTTGGCCAGCAAATCGCTGCACTCGCACAGAAACGTAAACTCGCACCTGCTCGAACTTGAACTGTCAAGGTCGGATGGTAAAACTAGATGAACTGGCGCTCGTCTCCGCGGTGACTCCGGCGGCCAATTAGAAGCGCGTATCCCGCATGAGGCGCCGCTTTGAGGCCAGAGTGAGCTTGTTTGTCCAAGGGGGAAGAAGGCGTGGGTGAAAACACGTTAGCTTTTGCCGCCAACATTGCATATCAGTAAACGGTGGCGCTAATAATGCTAGCTTCAGGTATGTCTTCCAACATCAGAAAGAAAAGTGCAAAAGGTTGTTTTATTTGATATGGATCCCACAATTGCCTCAAAGAAGAGCTAACACGCTAATGTGTGTGGAAACGCTACATGTGCACACGTCGGGGGCTGTCCACGTCCGCCTCCGCTTGTTTTTCTTGACGGTCGGCTGTAGCGTTCCCTGCGGAGGTCGCTCCCCCCGCCTCTCCTCCTCCCACAACTGACATCATTCTCATCATTTGCCCGCCCGAGCGCACCAGCAGCCGGCAGGCCTGGGAACGCGGCCGTAACGCTGCGGATGGAGGGTGTCATGAAAGAAGACAATTATCAGGCAGAGAACGAGGTCTCCCTGGGTTACGCTTTTAGTCAGATTATTTGTTTTGTGTACTATTTGAAGTTGAACAGCCCCGAGCTTGTTTTTCTCTCCTTTAGCGGTGCTTGTGTCCATTGTGGTGTTTTTTTTGTTGGGAATACAGTTTATTTTGATGATCTAATTGGCCATTATCAGATGTTTTCAGGCGCTAACATAGGTATATGCATTTCATGGAGTGAATCTAATACAAAGTCTGTCTACAGCCTTTAGCACAGAAGCTAACTGGAGAAATATAGTCAACAAGTAGCGATGAGAGACAACAGCGCTGCAACTGTGCACCAAATAGAATTTACAGCGTGTAGACCGGACCCGATACTAAAATGTGGAAAAAAATCTGCGTAAAATGTGCTTAGAAATTAAAAAGACACAGGGTAAAAATTAAGCAAATGACGGCAGATTTGACGGCAATTAAAAAATGTCCAATTTGAACAGCGGTGTGCTGCGACTACAGACTACAGTCTCACATCCTGAGAACAAAATATTCTTAGTTAATTTAGTAACAATAAATAATAATATAATAATAATACATAAATGTCCCAGTATATCGCGCTTTGGCACCCAAGACAAATGATGGATGGGAGATCTCCAGCACGTTGAATATACCAGCTCGGTTGAACTCGAAAGTGGTAGAATGTAACGAGTCATTTTAGCATTCCTACCAGAAGAATTGTTAGCTTACAATAAAACATAGCATAGCAACACATATTTCACTTGTATCATGTCTCCTCCTCCTCATTATTCAAACCAATCAATCAATGAAATCAAATCAAATCGAATCAAAGGGCTTAACTTTGTCCAAACCAGCGGGAAAAGGCACCAGGCTACGACCTTTTTGGTAGCATAGCAACCAGTGCAAAATATGGAAGGCACTTGCGCCGTCCTCGCGCCCTGCCGCCGGTGAGCAGCACAAAACCAAGTGCAGTGTGACAATTAGAGCTTAACGGCGTCAGAGCGGAGGTGGGCAACGTCCCACAGCTGACAACATGTTGAACTTCTTAAGACGCTGAAAATAGCGCACTCCATCTTGCCGCAGCTGATCGGGGATGACGAATCGGCATTCCATTTCACGCAATCGACGACAAAGTTCTTTGTTCATAACTTCTCTGGAAAAGGAAGGGGTGTCGACAAAGCAGAAGCCTCAATGTCAATCTGTGCGAGGTTTTCGCCGTGTGACCTGTCTCTCTAGCGTTGCCATCATGAAGAAAGTGAACATTGTTTCTGCAGGCTGTTTGCCGCGCGTGTTTCTCCTACAAAGCCGGTGTCGCGTATGCGTTTGTGCATATGCCTCGTGGCACGCTTCAGGCCACGAGCGCTGCCGCCGGATGCAACCGAGGGCTTGCGCGGGCACCATTAGGCCTGCTTTGTTGTGATAATCGCAACGGTGTAACAATCGCAATTACATATGCGCAAACCGGTAATTGTTCACAGCAGGAACGTGGGATGTGGAAGGCCGTACGCACGAACGTGGATTTGATCCAGAAGATTACAAATGTAATCTACGAAAGCCACAAAATATTGACTCCGCAGATGCTCAACACATATAAACAGTCGGGTACACGCAAAAGTCACAGTGCGCTAGGAAGGTCACGGCCCGGCTCACTTTTGTTTTTGTCTTTTTCTGACAGAATAATTAAGGAAGCAAGCTGGTCTTGATGGGTTTTTAACACAAAACCTACATTTGATATGTGTATGCAGTGTACGAAATATGAATTTTCCAATTTAGGGTAAAGTAAGGGAACAAAATGTACAACATGAAACTACTTATGTGGTTTCAGTGAATTGATTTGTCAGTCGTAAATTCTGAAGGATCTTCAGATAATTCATGCAATAAAATATGATGAAATTATGAAAAAAAATGCAAGATCAGTACTTTGTCTTCTTTTGAGGAAATGAACGATGCGACGGTAACAGTTTGAAAATTCTGAATGATTTGATGCACAATGGCATTTGTTATTATGATTGTGAAGTGTTTGGGAAAGACTTTTAAAATGCTGCTGCAAGTTGTCTTTGCGTCACGCGGCTGCTTTTTCGTGTCGCAAAATTCTGCCAACTGATTGTTAGCGGCCGTGACCTCCGCTTGCCAAGGGAGGACCGCACTGTGTTTGTTTACAGAGTAGCATGTGGCTACAGCGAGGCTGTTACACACAAGGTGTGTCATAAAATATTCATTTCAAATCCAAACTATAAAGTATAAAGGTTTTCCCCTTTGAAATTGCTCGCCATCTTTGCCACCACGCCTTCACGCACTCCTGGAACAATTCTTCCCGGATCCCCCGCAGCGCCGTCGTCGGGGCCATCTTGACGTCATCCACGTCTTCGAAACGAACGAGTCCCCTTGATGACTCCTCTGAGCTCGGCAAAGAGATACACGGAGCGGGGTCGGTTAAGTGGGGAGATCGCTCCAGCACGGCGATGCTCTTCTCCGCCGGGAACTGTCAGATGCTCAGGGCATCGGAAGCTGAAGCCGTTCTTTAAGTTTCTTCTCTCTTTATTATACTCAACCGTCTTACACTTTTAATCCGTGGTATATTACAATTTGTGTTAAGTGAGAGCACATTAAAACAAAATAAAAGATGATTCAGCAAACTGGCAGGAACAAATATGTAACGGGGTGGCGTAGCGCCACAGAACAGAAACATGGCATCAAACAACAGAGAGGAGCGAGCAAGTGTCCGAGTCAGTCTGCTGGAATGCTAATTGTTGCAAAAGATGCCAACAGCAAACTTCATTCATTTACCCCTCGGCGTGCGCTCACCACAGTTTACAATGGCTGCTATATGGTAAGAAACATCTGTTCAATCATAAATTGATTATGAAAGCTGAAATGGCCACTAACAGGAAAACTGTCCCGCAAACCTTTAAGGAGTATAAATCCGTGGGAAAATGTCCGATTTTGCTGCAGTGTAGCGGAGAGCAACGAAATGCGAGGTTCCTTCCTGCCTAATCAGCTCCCCCTGCAATTACACGCGGCCTCTGTAATCTGCTCTCCAGCTCATCCCCGAGCCGCATGCGTGAAGCCTTCTCCGAACTGCTGGGCTTTCTCACCACCGTCTCTTAGGGCGTCACGATACCTCCCCCTTGAGCCAAAATGGACGTCGGCGGTCACGGCGATGCGGAATAAGAATCCCATCGGGTTAGCGGTTTGGGCTACCTGTGGCCCACTTTGAATGTAATTGGGCTAATAGCATATTCACAATCAGGACTTTGCCACCACCTTCGACCGCCCTCCACTAATAATGGAACATCCTGTACTTCACATGAGCGCTCACGGATTTGTAAATAATTACTATCACATGGAGGAAAATAATAGGCGGACCCAATTGAAATTCAGTGGCTGGAGGCGATGCGGTAATCACGGACGGGGAGCGGGACAGGAAGGGAGGAGGGAGGGCGGAGCGGGGGAGAGTATGGAAAGACAAGAAGGTAATCCCGCTGCAGACAAAGAGTTCCGAGTGAATAATGAGCAACTTTGCACACAGTACTTATGTGCGACGCCATTTGTCAGTTACTGCGTCTTCGTGCTTTTTTAATTTGTTTTGCTTCAAAACGAACTCAGTCGTACAGCCTTCCACTTCCACTTCCACGCCGGGCTAGGCTTCTCCTTCAAAGCGGGAGAAACTCACGGCCGGGTGATGCGTTATCCGCTTGTTAGCGCAACAGCCCGTTATCAATGCGTTTGGCGTGTAATGCAATAAAGAGAGGCTAGCTGGTCGCTAAGTAGGAGTTCAGTGGATGCTACCGGGCCCCATCGCTCTCAAATGAGCACCGCAAATCACTTCAGTGGGATGTAGGTACCGGTAATGCAGCCATCAGCATATGAAAATACGCGACGGACGGCCGAGGGAAAAATCCAATTTGCAGGCGGCATCCCACGCGTGCTGACTGATTGCCATTTTTACCATTAATGTGAGAGACCCCACACGTGACGAGGAAAAAAATGATATGAGCATGTGTCTTCTCGCTGCTCCAATGTGGTGGACACATAACAATCCCCAAACCAGATTGCTGTCGTAGTACCAAGACTCACCTGCGAGAGGCAGCGTGGTCCCGCAAGGCATCTCGATTGCGGAAAAATACAATGGAAAGAAGAAAAAGAAAAAAAGAAGAAGCTTGGATAACAGTTAGCTTGTCTGGCGACGCGCTAACTCTTAAGGCTTCTTTATGCGAGCGCACTGACGTCGCTGTCACAGTTTGCCGTTATACTCGAGCGCAACCCACGCGCGCAGTTTTCAAAATGTGCTGCACTTCTCCTCCAAGTCGGGGGTGTTGCTACGGCCGGTATTGGCTAGGTGGAGTCTCCTCTGCATTTTGTGGCCATTTCCGGTAGCCGTTTTTACTTTCCTTTCCGTAACAAGCAACAAAGCAACGACAATGGCGACCGTGGAACGGAGTCTGCTAGAACAAATGGACCTGGATGACCAGATGATACGTTTAATGAAGCTGCCTAATCGATCAAGAAGGCGGCAGCGTAGATGGTATGTGGAACCGAGGGGCACGCTGAGTACGTCATCACAGCATGTGACTAAAGCGGACCACTCACGAGAGATGATCTCCGCGGCAATTTTTGCCGCGTGCGCGTCAAGTGACGCAGAGGGGCCGCGGTCACGTGATGCAATGCGGGCGCTGTCGGCCGCGCGAAGAGTATAAAGCGGCCTTTCCAACTCAAGTCTACGTTGTATGTATCCAGTTTTCAACGGAACGTAGTCTTTCGCAAAATCGAACAGAATCCCGAAGCGATCGCCTCATCATATTACCCAAGTGCCCCTGCATTGGGCTATTCATTTGACGTAGAATTTCAATGGCTACTTTTGAACAGAATTCAAGGGAAATTGGTGGCAAGCTTTGACGGGCCACACAAAATGACCTGGAGGGCCTTGAGTTTGACACTCGTGCTTTTGAGCGATCGGATAATCGAGCCTTTGCCGACTTTGATCAGACGGTGGGAACGGGGCTCAACGTGGGCCCGATCTTTGGTACTAGCGTACCCGACTTCAGGTGGCCGACCGAAATCTGACGTCTTGTTCTACATGTGCTAGCGATGTAAACGAGACAGCGAGGGGGGAAAGTTGGCTTTACGTGTGTGATTATGCCCGCAAACACGCCTGTGCACCTGCGCTCGCAGAGGATGTTTTGTTGCGCACTTTGTTGTCGTCCCCGCCGGAAAATAATTACAGCGATGGGGGAAGGACGGCGTTTTTTTCTAAAGTGCTTCAGAGGACGTCAAAGAGGGGAGCAGTCGCAGCAGAAAGACAGCGAGATGCTAATTACGTTGGCTCATATCGGACGCCCGTCAAAACACTTCTTATGTTAATAAAGGTTGCACTTTTACGTCTTCTACTGCGACGGCGGGGTGGATAAAAACAAAAAAAGAGTCTCGTTATCGCGCGACGAGCCGCAGAAAAATCTGGATGAGTTGGGCAGAGACAATGCTGCGTCTTTTATGAAGATTTATGACACGCACGCCCACAGACGACACCCCCTCCTCGCTTTACATATCGTACGCTCAGACATGCACGCGCACTCATTAGCCGCGGAGGTGCGCGGTCTGCGCGGGATGACGCCGGATGAGACGCGCCTCCTTGACAGCACATCGGAGAGAGATCCCCGTGTAAGAACAGCAATGAAAGCTCCTAATATCTTTGATAGCGTCCTTATGCTAATGCTAGGGCCCCGATGCAAAATTCATGAAGTGTACTGAGCGTTTGAGCGTTGCCGATACTTACAATGCGAGCGGATGTTGTTATGCTTTTGCCCTAATTGTTTTTCGACAGTTAAGTGCGGCTAAATGACTTTCATGCTTCCGCGTGTGAATGCCGCCGAGGTTAGCGTTGTTTGTATTTACTTTGCTGATAGCTGCTTCTCGCATCTGACGTTTTGACGTTACACAGACGTAGTACGATTACAGTAATCGTTTTTCGCTTCAACATAAGGGACGGATGGATGGAAGAAAAAGATGGATGGACGGATGGATGAATGATGTACAAATCGATGCCTGCCACCTGATAGCTGCCGACTCCTTTTGCGGGAATTACACTATTACATTTTAGAAACAAGTTGCCTTACCCTAAATATTCCAATCGTAATATGTCAAAACATTCGAGCACGGCAAAAAAAACCAAAACAATGTGAATGTTGTGAACATCGAAACAGAACAAATGAGGCAGGGAGGGGATCCTGCGGCGGAGACCTGGTCCATCCCGTCATTTCAAAAAGTTTCCGTATCAGGCGGTCCATCAATGACTGTTATGAGTTTGGACTCGGCGACGCTATATTGTGTGCATACGCACTCGCTGTGTGTGTAAAATCTCCAAGGAGTGTCTCTGAAGCACGTTTTCATTCGTCAGCAGGCGGTCCGGGTCCACGGGAGATGGCACAGCCTAAGCGGGACTGTCAGCCAATCAGGAGGCTTTTTGATCGGTCTCGAAATCGGTGCTCAGTTCAGATTAACCCGTGCGAATGCGGCGTGATTAGACGGCTGGCGGATGCTCGCGCATCTGGGGAACAATTAGCCCGGAAGTGAACTCAAGTGACAGAGTTGTCAGATTTGACGTGTTTAAATTTAGAGCGGCAGACGTGTTGTGGGTCAAAGACGAACGTCGCCCGGGAGGCCGGCTTTTCTGATTAAACCGCTGTCACTGCAAATGAGCTTTTAAAGCAACGGTAGCAAATGTAAATGCGTAATTAGCGCGGTCGGTATGCGCGTTAAAGGAAAGTCTGATGTCTGTCGAGTCTGATCAGGATTCAATTGAACAACAGTTCTGGCCGTGCGATTGGTTCTTACTGTCCACTCGGAAAAGCCCGTGTTTCCCAAACGCTATTGAGTTAAGGCACATATACAAACTGGATTTTGCTTGAGAAAGAACTCTCAAGATACACTATCAAACACAAAAAGTGGATACGCAGGTTGATCGCCAACTAACGGAAGACATTGAATTGTTCTTCCGGTCACTATATGTCACTGGCAAAGATAATTGAACAAAGATACATTATTTATAGGGCTTTCATTTGGATTGCACTTTTTTTTTTAACCTTCCAGTTACTCATAGCGCTTTTCCATTTATTATTATTATTATTATTATTTATTGTTTATTATATTAAGTGTCAGACTCCACTGTAGCTACAGTGCAAATTGTATGCTAATATAGGAAAGGAACTCGAAATCAAGCGGTGGCATTGTAGCGCCTCGATTTGTGCCACTTTTGCCTTCAATCTCTTCCTGAGTGAAGCCAGTCACAGCAGCAAGCAGCGTATCGCGCACCGTCACGACTAAACAACTTACCGGTACTTTCCGTCACAGTGGCCTCAAAGTATGCTTGCGATGTGATCTGAAACCGGCAAGCCTGATTTCTAATGACTTATTTTGCTCGGTATTTGTCCACCGCACCTTGTGGTGCTATTTAACGACCGCCTGTCTAAATGATGAAACAGTGTTGAAAAATGCATTCCCTACTGCACTGTTTAAAAAAAAAAAAAAAAAAAAAAGTCGGGAGGAAAAAAAAATCTGTACCGACATTGAAATTTAATGGGTTCTCTCAAGGATCACACCACACAAAATGTAACCCGCCAGTCACACTGTAAAACGCAAACATGCCACAAGGCCATTAAATACTCAATTTAATCCAACAGCAAATTCTACACTGTCATTGCATGTGTTGCATATGTTGCTATGATTATAATTTAAAAAAATAAATAAATGTGTGTGTGTGTGTGTGTGTGTGGTCGACCATTCATCAAGAAACAAGTTGAAAATGCCCCTGAAGTGTGTTTCCCATTATTAAGAAAAGAGTATGTCCCAGATGTACAAAGCCGCTTTTACGTAATCTTGTTAAAGCGGTGTACACACATACTGATAAACGGGCCCAATTGGAGCATTTCTCCCACCTTTCCAATCAAAGTCTACAAAAGGTCTCAGAAAAATCCCCCTGAGCCTTTATCCTGTTGCTGTGGCATGTTTTAACGCCGATTGTTCCTCCCCCATCGCTTTGGGGAAGGAGACTCATAATTGTCGACGAGCGTATCGTGATGCGTGTGGTGTTGGTCACCTGCGATACAACACACCCGATAACAGCGGTGAGCACCCACGTGACAAATGTTGGCTTTTGAAGCTTCGCGAAAGACAATCTCAGCACAATCTCCGATAAAGCGAGTTCTGCGTGGCACCGAATGCATTTTATATACTGCTCCTAAAACAACAGTTGAAAACTTTATAGTGTTTGTGTTGCATGCGGTGATTCAAAGGCGACTATATGAAAATTGGCTTGTCTGCTATCAAAGCTGTTGTCTGAATATTTTAGCCGCACAGAGTGGACACAGAGAATTAGCAATGATGAAGTGACAAGGATGTCTGTCAATTGGACGTTTGATGCCGGCTCACAGCGAATTAGAGACGGCTAGCTGTGGAAAACAAACAGCCTTTGAAGCGCTTTATTATGTGACATGCTGCATTCACTGGCGGAAGTGCTGAATTAATGAGACAGTAGAAAAAGAAAAAAAACTCCCTATTTCCCTTTAAGCAGATCCAAAACTTCGACACAAAGAATTAGCATATGTGACTGAGATGCTACACATCTGGGCCAGCAGTTTTATGTGTATGTGTGTGTGTGTGTGTGTGTGTGTTATCACAACTTTCACGCTTTAAAGCAAAAGCTGCAAAATAAACATTAGTAGGAATGCAAAAACAAAATGACTACTTTACACTTTATACGTGGATGTCGCGAGCACAGTTTAATCCGTGCGGTGCATTTCTGTTTTAGTCATTGTTGGTCTATTGACTTGTACTCAAACGAGGGATGGGCATTATTGTCAATTACTGTAATTGATCGTTTAGAATTGATTGCGCTTATGTTTACTGTTTAATATTGCTGTCAGGCATGGGAAATTGAGACTTCTGTTGAATGTTTGGCAACTGAGGACACTAAATCCTGAAGCTTTGTAGGTGGAGATATTTCCCATTCTTGCTCGATGTACGGCTTCAGCCGTTCAACAGTCCGGGGTCTCCGTTGTCATATTTTACGCTTCATAATGCGCCACACATTTTCAATGAGAGACGGGTCTGGACTGCAGGCAGGCCAGTCTAGTACACGCACTCTTTTACTACGAAGCCACGCTGCTGTAGCACGTGCAGAATGTGGTTTGGCATTGTCTTGCTGAAATAAGCAGGGGCGTCCGTGAAAAAGACATTGCTTGGATGGCAGCATATGTTTCTCCAAAACCTGTATGTCCCTTTCAGCATGAACGGTGCCTTCACAGATGTGTAAGTGACCCATGCCATTGGCACGAACACAGCCCCATACCATCACAGATGCTGGATTTTGAACTTTGCGTCCATAACAGTCCGGATGGTTCTTTTCCTCTTTGGCCCGGAGGACACGACGTCCACAATTTCCAAAAACAATTTGAAATGTGGACTCGTCGGACCGCAGAACACTTTTTCACTTTTCGTCAGTCCATCTTAGATGAGCTCGGGCCCAGAGAAGCCGGCGGCGTTTCTGGGTGTTGTTGTTAAATGGCTTTCGCTTTGCATAGTAGAGTTTCAAGTTGCACTTACGGATGTTGCGCCGAACTGTATTTACTGACATTGGTTTTCTGAAGTGTTCCTGAGCCCACGCGGTGATATCCTTCACACATCGACGTCGTTTTTTGATGCAGCGCCGCCTGAGGGATCGAAAGTCACGGGCATTCAATGTTGGTTTTCGGCCTTGCCGCTTCCATGCAGTGATTTCTCCAGATTTTCTGAACCTTTTGATGATATTATGGACCGTAGAAGATGAAATCCCTAAATTCCTTCCAATTGTACGTTGTACTATTTTCTCCCGCACTTGTTCACAAAGAGGCGAACCTCGCCCCATCTTTGCTTGTGAACGACTGAGCAATTCAGGGCAGCTCCTTTTCTACCCAATCATGGCACCCACCTGTTCCAATTAGCCGGTTCACCTGTGGGATGTTCCAAACACGTGTTGGATGAGCATTCCTCAACTTTCTCAGTCTTTTTTGCCACCCGTCCCAGCTTTTTTGGAACGTGTTGCAGCCATAAAAGTTAGTGATTATTAGTTAAAAACGATAAAAGTTGATCAGTTTGAACATTAAATGTCTTGTCTTTGTAGTGTATTCAATTAAATATAGGTTGAACATGATTTGCAAATCATTGTATTCTGTTTTTATTTATGTTTAACATACAACGTCCAAACTTCATTGGAATTGGGGTTGTGAAAGCCAAGAAGGGAAAACTAATAAAAGATCTTCATCATAACATTGTTAAAACAATACAACCTTCAAAATGGACATTCACATCATGTTAAAAGTCAACATCATGATGATGCCCTCGAGTGAGTGGTTGATTGTTGGCTTGGGTTGTCGGTTGGATGGACGGCTGGACGGCTGGATGGATGGATGGATGGATGGATGGATGGATGGATGCATGTCATTCAAGTCTTGCATTGATTTTTGTATGGCTAATATTTCCACCTGATTTTGACCTGCACGCATCAATCACACGCAGTCATGGACGCTTCTGTTGGCCAATGGAGGTACTTTTTGGAGATGTTTCGGAATAAAACAATTCAGCTAATTTCCACGAGTCGTTCAGCTGTGCAGTGTTGATAGACATTGAAAAGTCAATATTGTAATAAAGCTGATTTAAGCGTTGTCACAGGAAAATTTCAGCGCAGTAGGTAAGGTACCCGAGTTGCCTGTTAATAGCTACCTAGTTTGGGCTAACGCAACATAAGAACATGAAAAAATAAACTGCGTTTTCACTTGAATCTTACAAAATAAAAAAAGGTATATGTAATTAGTTATATCACTTTGAGAAAGTCACTGAAATAGTTACGCTCCTATTACATTGTCAACAGAATAACATAACTGTAAACAACTACATTTTCAAAGTCATCTTCCCAACACAGTGTATCAATAAATGATATACATGTATTGAATTCATTTGCCCGAAGACACCAGCCATAAAGAAATCCAAATGTTAGCAAGTTCTCCTTGAAATGTGAATCACGTCATCAACCCGTAGATCAAAAAGTCCCCTGAGCGTCTTGCGGGTTTGGTCACGTGACATTGCGCATACAGGTACCGGTACTCTATTTCCCTGCTCGTAGCGACTTAGCTGAGCCTAGCTTAGCCTAAGGAGCTAAAAGTGGAACCTGGGTTTCCACTCCACTCTTGCTCTTGCAAATGGCTCCCTTCTGGAGCACTCCGCTACAATTTGCAATGAGTTTGACCTGGAGGGGGTGCGGCCACACCTGTACGCCATTTCACCCGCGGGAAGCGGCTGAGTGACAGCTGCACTTCAAAGCCTCTCGTCTGTTATGGCCGTTTAAGCGCAGCGGCGAGAGAGAAAGAGAGCGAGCGAGAGAGAATGGCTTGCGTTGGCAGGGGCCAATTTGGGATGATTGGCCTTGAAACGCAAGCTTCCCCATGTTCCTTTCAAGTGACCCGTATCCCGCCAGTGTAGTGTAAAATTATCCCGGCCGTGTTTGTGTTGTGTCAGATGTGGTGACTGCCAGAAACTCCTCGTAATTGTCTAAGTGCTCCGGCGTGTCAGAGCTGTCCGTCACTCGTCCCGAACTTCGGCTTCTCAAAATATTTTCGCTGAATGGCGGCGGACAAACTACTTTCGCTGATGGAGTTGTCACTTTGGTGCTTTTGCGAGGAAAAATATTTTAGCTGGGTGAGAACACACACACGCAGACACAAAAGCGACTGACATGTGTTCCCGCTTTTTGGGAGAAGGGAAAATGAGAGCGGCGTACTTGTTCGCTCTTTTTGTTCTTTGATACTTTTACAAATTCAAGACTATGAGCTTTTCTTGTCACATCTCATTGAAGTCGATGTTAACCTGAATGTGACACTGCGAAAATACATTCCTCGCTAAGTCTACTCTTTAAGATCGGACACGCATTCGCGCTTTCTCTCATGTGCGCACTTAAAATGGAAACTATTGAGCGAGGATCATGAAAAGAGCGAGTGTGAAGTTTCCTCCGATTCGGGAAGACGGCTAGCGCCGAGCTCGCGCACACACGGGCGGCACACACGCTGGTTGTACACGGAAGAATCGCAGCTTAAAAGGACGATAGAGCAAAATAATAGAAGTCTCGTACGTTTCAAAACAGTCCTCAAAAGTGTTTTGTTCATAAAATGCAGGTTATTTCATCTTAAATAGAGCACCGACTTGTATGCACTCAGGTTCATCCTCTCATTTAGTCTATTGAATGTGAAAATACTCTGGACCCCCCCCCAAAAAAACCAACAACATTTGATACAATTGTAGATTTCCCCCCCCCCCTCTTGTATGTTTTAATTGTCCAATAAAAAAGAAAGAAGGAAAAGAAAATACTTTGGTTAGCAAGCTAGCTAACAAACGAGCTAGCTGTCGTGAGCCACATCAAAGACTTTTTGGGTACAAACTAACCAAACCTACTTAAAATGTACTCTTACTACCTGGAGTAAGCAATGACAATGGCTTTACCGTCCTTTTCAATCTCTTTATTGGTGACTATTTGTCTATTTTGCACGATGTTGTCTGAGATATTTTAAAATGGGCCTAATATGCAGGATTATTCGAATTATTGTTTTCAAATTCCATACGACTCACACTGTGCAAAGAAGCTGGCTGTTTTTGAAAGAGCGTTTTGTTAATATCTGCGAGTGTCTGCAACAGATGAATTGGGTTGAAATGATTTCCTCAGGGAATTATTCCTTTAGTTTTCATACAATTCAGTTTTTCACGAAAACCAAGGCTCCTCTGTTGATGAATTCAGCACGCGCAATGTGATTTATTTACCATGAGACGGATTGCAATGGCTGATTTTGCGTCTTTAAATTGCGCATCTAAAAGGAAACTGCAAACCGGCACGCAATGCGTTGCCAGCGTAAGACAAAATGAGAGTAGACAGGTGAAGCTTTCCACTCGCCGAAACATTTTTGAAATGCCACAGACAACAAATGAGCGCAAAATATGCAATTTTGGAGCTTCTGAATGATCTAAGGTTGACTTGGAGCCAGTCACAAGAAGGAGTCATGCCATATCACCCATGACAAAACCTCTTTGCACTCTGCATTTCCGTGCGTTTGCGTCATTTCGGCGCACTGAGACAATTGGTGCCGGTCTCTCCCAGAGCAGTTTTCCGGCTGTGCTGTCCGTCTCAGATTTTACACAAGCAATTTTACACGGGAAGGGCACAAACAGGCAATTGCGCGACGAGTTAAATCAACTAAAACGTGGCTTTTTTTGCGGTTGCCGCTTGCCCAAAATGATTGGGCCCATCGATTTACAATATTTTCTGTAACTTATATTTGTTTGTTTGTCTTCCACTTCAAACTATTTTGTTCTCCCCCAAACGTTCCACGGGAAAACTACCAGCGCTACCGAAAGCACAAAATCCTTTTTTTTAAATATAGCGGTCTTCGCCACTTTTACACCTTTTGCCAACAGGACGTGCAATCTGTTGAGAGTGAACACGCAATTTGGGCGGCGTGCGCGGAGGATAAGCGTACGCCCTGCAACCGCAGGGTCGCCGGTTCGTATCCGGCCCGAGCGCATGTCGCCGTCGTGTCCCTGGGCAAGGCACTCAACCCGCATTGCCTACGAATGAATGCGGGTGGCGGTCAGTGGGGGCCGCGGGCGCAGAATGGCAGCCACGCTTCCATCAGACTGCCACCCGCAGGGCATCTGCGGTCACACAAGTAGCTTACCACCACCGCCAGGTGTGACTGTGGAGTGAATGAAGAATGCGTGCGATTGCAAAGTGTCTTTGAGTTTCTTCTAAAGCGCTATATAAGTCGAATGCATTATTGTTATTATTATAATACATGTTGTGCCGGCTTCTTGGGATCCTAGTAAAAGTTCACAATCTTAGTAGATCCCGCGCAACACGTCCAGCAACAGTGCAGTGAGCACGCAATTTTTCCACAAAATACCTCAAAGCAAGATAGTGAGGATGTTTCGCATCCAAAACGTCAAAGGTTTAATAGCACGTGTCTTTACAAGTGCCGTTAACGTCATTTCTGATGCTGGTCTTTGACTTTCCAAATTGAGTGTGCACTTGAAGATTTCATGATTAGAAAGTGTTGTTTTTGCAAATAAATGTGTGGGAAAGCTGTATCCAAAGTCATTTTTGGGACGCCAGCATGACAAGCAGAGGTTTAATGGTATACCTTCAAGATGGTCACGTGTTGTTATTGCTTCCCAGCGCTGCGTGACATTGACCTTTGTGAAATGTGCGATATAATGGACAGTTTGATGGCGGCTCGTAACCCCTCACCTCCCTTCCGGCTTCATCTTCCCGTCGAAACACACCCTTCCTCGCTGCCGCCTTCCCAGGGAGGCAGAAAAAAATCGTTCTTTAATTGAATGGGTGTCAAATATGTTTTCCAAATGTACTAAAAGCTTACCGTTGTGACACGCGCTTCTATCATAATCAATGTTAACTTCGTTACCAGGGAAATCTACGGCCTCTCCGAGGTGTTTTGGCAAAGTGCGGCTCGGGACAGATTTATAACGGCGCTGTAGAAATAAAATAACATATCGGAGAGGTGTGAAGGAGCCATAAATAACAAGTCTGTATTTTCCTTTGAGGGTGTGACACGTGAAGATTATGTATTGTTAGTGTTAGCGCAGCAGGGGGCGGCCATTTCGGGCCGACCGCGGTAATACGAATCGATGACGTACGACTCCGTCGACGACCTCTCGGCGCTTTGGAGCGGGCGGGAGCTCGCGCGGCTTCCCTTCGCTTGACACCTCGCCTCTTTTTACAGCCATCGGTGGCGGTTCAAAGGGAACATTCGAGAATGAGCAGGAAGACAAATAACAAGCCGAGGAGCGTCGCAGTCGCGCGCCTCCAAAGGCGTCACGATTTGTCTTGAGCTAGTTTTCTTTATCTAATAAAGTGTCTTCGGATGAAGACGGATACTTCAAACGCGCCGCCGTCTCGCTAATCGCAGAGGAGGGAGGCTCGACTCACACATACCTCGCTCAATTTATTATTAATAAGTACATCAGCGGGAGAACGATATCCCGGAGACCCCAAACACCCGCAGCATTCATCAAAGCGTCTCGCAATACGCAGGATACACGGGCTCCGATCGCGGATAATTGATGGGCCACGTTGCGCTGGCGGCTGATGCTGAAATAGTGATATTAATATCATTTTACACGTCACGCCAGATGAATGTTGAGGGGGGGGACGTGTACGCCGCTTTTCACGACGCCGTTAAGCGGCCTGTTGACGAGAGAGGGGGCCGCGCCGGGTGTCGCGATCGAAGCGGCGGTTGGCGGCCCGACGACAAAAGTCGATTCAGTGTTTCGTCTGCGAGGGTAACAAATGACAAACGCGATGAAAGTAGAATAACAGTCGCGGACTCAGCGGACCTCCTCCGAGGCTTCAAATAATCAAGTGAAAGAGCAGACTGTGAAACTCTTGCGCCATCTGGTGGAACCGGTAGCTTACACGGACGGGGACCCCAGTGCAAGTGGACCGTAATAAGGACAAGGTGAAAAGAATGAAACTTTTCTGCTTTTTGCTCGCAAACAAACGGAAATGACACTTTTGACATTGTATTTGGCAGACATAAGACTTTTTCACACGATGTGAGGTTTGTTTGGGGGCCCTTATAATATGTACAGTGAAATTTGCGCTTCAGCATTCTTGAATTCACCTAATGGAGGATCCCCCTTCCCCCCCATCCATGATTTGCTGAAAAGCTCATCTATTTGCTGTTTTTGCGCTCCGGCCACAGCAATACAATACAAGAAAGAAAAAAAAAGAAAATGCTCTAAAATCCTCAATTATAAGCATGAGAAAAAAGAATTGGCATTTAAAAGCATTGACGTTTGGTGCTGATTTGACTTCCGTTTGTGCGCAGCATAACTGCTCAATGCCGCTTGGCCATGTTTGCCTTGGACTCTGTGCTCCACTATCTGATCTGAGTCTGCAGATCTCAGAGCCCTACTGGGCTTATAGCTCATTGGCTTGTCTTTCACGTATTCAGGACCTCAACCATTTTGCGTTTTATTGTCCAGTACAGAACTTTAAAGTCTGACTGGTGGCTAGTTTTTTACTTGCAACATTTGCAAGTAAAAAACAAAAAGGCTAATAATTACCTATAGATGCCACAAGCACTACTTTTGTTCAAATCAACCTCCTCAACTTACTTGAACATAGTTCCTGGCCACCAAGACGCTACAAGATGGTGCCAAAGTAACATTGTAATTTGAGTAAGCTGTCTTTTGTTTTTTTTTAATGATTTGAATCAAGTAAAGCACATTGAGTTAGCTTGTGTAGGAAATGCGCTTGCCGAGATTGGATTGAAATATGACAAAATATAAAAGTGTAAACATATTGGTGGCACGCATGCCTTTCACTGACCAGCAGCGCCTTACCCGTTTTCCAATAAATGCGGAATGTCAGAAGCGATCACGAGTCCGCTTTTTGTCGCGTTTGGCGTGACAGATGGGCGGCGATCGCGCGACGCCGCTCCCGCGCTCGTGTTGGGTTTCCAGCAGACGCAATTGTGACTGACACGTGTAGCTATGGGAACCGTGTCTGCGGGCAGGAATTCAATCAATACGAGTGCGCCCCGGACAAGCTGGATAGCATGTTACGGCGCACTTAGAGGAACGGCGGCCCATCTGTTCCTGCCCCCCGCCCCTCGCCTCTCTCTTGTCACACGTCAGTCTGCACCGCTAATGTCCGCAATATCGCGTTATCATTCGCACGCTTTGATGCCCCTTCGCGGGCGTTACGTCATGAAGTTGTAAGCGAATTGCCCGGCGGCGCCTGATTGGCACGGCATCTGCGCCCTCCTCGGGGACGCCATTGCGGCTCCGCAGGTGAAAGCGCGCCACAATGGCGCTTCATTAACAAAATCAAGTGCGTGATCGATTGACTTGATTTTTTATTATCGTTTTTCTTTGACCTGCCTTTTAATTATTCCCTAATCTGCTTTTCTTTTTACGCCAGTCCTCGAGCAAATGAATGGCAGGCGGGAGAGCGATTTCCCCCTTGAAAACGGAAGGAAACGGAAGGGCTATTAACGATTTGACCCGTCGGGCCCGTCGTGGAGACTTATTGGCGGAGGAGCTCGTGCATAATCAGCTGCGCTTGCGAGGTGAACAACCCCGGAGCGCCTCGTAGCGCCCGTACAACGGCTGCATCATTAGTCGCGCAATTGCAGTCGAGCCGCGAGGTGTCGTGGAGGTTGTTTTTGACTTGATCTATTCCATATTTTCATCCTTAAAGGGTGCAAGCATGTTATTTTGACACGGGTAAAGTTTTGACAGTGACAAGAGAAAACGCACAAGATGAGTCTTGTTACAGCAGCTCAGACACATATTTTTCTAATAATACGGCATTTGAGGGATCTTTTTGAAACCAAACACCGTGGAGCCGATTATTATTTTTTGTCCAAACAAGCTGAGTTTGTCACTAAGATGAGACTTTATTCTTTTATTTTATTTTTTTTAAATTTCGCACGAGGTTTTCAGCAACCTTCTATTGATGTTACCGTCGGCCGTGCATCTGCAATTGTAATTGAGATTTATTGAATTGTGTCGTTCACATCGGAATGAGCAGCCGGGCGCTTTCCTCAGTGTTGAGTTCCATGTCCGTTTGAGGGAAAATGCTGAGTGGCTACGAAGTGTGCAAAAAAGTTCATATTCATACGTTCCTGCCTGCAAACAACATTCACACCTTTGGACAAATGAGAGTCTTGAATTATTGTCAAGTTTGGGAGCAAGTCTGCACAGGACGGCCAAAGCTGAGATCCAAACCCTGAACTTCAGAACTGCGAGTCCGACGTGCCAACCACTACGCCGCCATGCCGCCCATTCCCATTATTTACTGTCCAATGGCAAAAGGTTTCGCGAACACGAACGAGTTGGACCAGCGTCTCTGAACGGATTGTGTTCAACCTGAATCTTAATACTTCGTCATTTGAATTCATATGGGAGCAGATTCCAACGTTGTGAGAACCCCACAGTCGTGCGCTTGGATTCATTTGGTCTGGAACAACCCCGTGAAATCTTTCGGACGTACTCTAACTGAGAAAGGTGTGCCAAAACCTACTACGAAAACTGAACTTTGCTTGCAGAGATATTTAATCAAAAAATCAAAATCGGAATAAAATTACCCACGTACAAAAGAGGCTTGCCAACAATAACATTAACGTTTGACACGCGGCATGTGAGAAGAAGAGAAAGAAACTCTGTATCGCAGCGAGAGGCGACCTTTGAAGAGCGCTGATGTGAACGCTTCAAACGGCGTCGCACCAAAGAATGACCTCTGACACCCGAACAAACAAACAGAAGTTCACATTGAAATAGCACAGGCGGCGGCGGCCTGTCTATTACACGTGATTAAAGCGTGACGGCTGGTGTCCGATTCGCTTTGTCGCCCGCCCGCCTACCTGCTCGACGTGTTAGCTGATTTGTGGCCGCCTGAGTTTCTTTCCCGCCCCGCTGAGCGGCGGGTTGAGAACTCCTGAAGAAATCTAAGGCTTTGCTGACAAAATACAGTGACAGCGAGCCGCGGCGCTGTCGGGGTGTTTAGCGGGAGACGAGGCGAGGTTCGAGGCGTCGTCATTTGATCTCAAGCGGCTCGGATTGGGCGAAAGCACGTTTATAGCCGACTTTCAATTAAAAGCAAAACGGCTGTAAAATGTATTGAACGACTTTTACGGGGTCTCGTCTGCGAAGCATGTGGCGCGCAAATGAAATGTTTGCTTCGACAGACGAGCAGGTAACTTGACGCCGGGGGACTTTTTCATTAACCCTGAGTTCAAACCCCCACCATTTTCGTTTTCTTTTGTTTCTTTGTGCGTGCGCAACAATTCGATGCAAGCGGATGAATATAAATCATGTTTCCGATCCGCTGCAACCTATTTTCCCCCTTTTGTGGAAGCGACGCCTCTCGTGCTGTGCCGTAGCGTCCCCAGGCGTTATCATTTGCCGCATGATTATTTCAAACGCTTCCGCAACACAGCCGCCTCTGATGTAACCCTCATGCATATGGAAGGTGTTTTTTTCCGAGGAGGCGGCGACCCTTTTTCGCGGAACGAAACAAGCGATCACAAGCCTAATGAGGGGCCGGGCGCCCGATGGACGACACGTCTGTAATTAGCCCCCAGCTAACGCGAGCGCGCGGCTTGTTTTTATTTCGACGGGAGAACCGCGGACCAGACGTCTCCCTCCCTCCGGCCCCGCGTAGACTATAAATAAAGATTGTCATCGTGAGCTAATCGAGTTACGAGGCGTCGTTTGGGCGAGGCTGTCACTTTCACGGCGAAGAGAATCCCCTGAGGTCCTCGCGTCTCTCGACCGATTAAGCGCAATCGGCGCTCGCGCGATTTCAGGCAAGAAGCTGCCTTTCAGCACGTTAGCTTTTTGCTGCAGAGGACGCAAAACAGACAACGGCAAGGGAGGTCGGCGGGGCAGGAAATAGAGAGGCCGCCGTTGCGAACGCTCGTAACAATAATCGAGGCGTCTGGCACGTCTAGAAAGGAATTGCAGCGCGCCGAGAAACCAGCCCCCAAAGTGCAACAATGTCAAGCGACGAGAGCCCACGAGTCCGAGGTGACCTTCCCGCGACCCGGGACGGACGGAGTTATGAAAGTACTTGGATCGAGTCAGCGTTTGTGACGGACCACGCTCAAGTGTCACCATCTCACGCGGCGCGATAAATTACTCGCAGTGACCTTGTGATACCGGCGAGAAGAATCCAAAGAACATTCTCTGCTTGAAAGCAATCCAATGGAAAACATTCTTCAGTGTGCAAAAACTAAATCGCACTTTTTGTTCTTGTAACTCCTTTATTCGAGTAACATTAGAACTTTGTAATATTCGAACAATCTCGTAACTTTACCTTATTTTTTCATAACATTCCAACCTTTCTGTGAAAAAGAAAACATTTATCGTTACTTATTTATAACGTTACGACCTGTTTTTTCCCCCTCAGAATACTACGACCTCGTGATTTGAATATTTAAAAAAAACGTTTTGTCATAACATTGCGATTTATTTCCCATACCATTTTTACTTTTTGGATGATGACTTTTTTCATCTCCAAATTTTGCAACTATATTCTCAAAAAAGCATGAATTTTTACTTGTAATATTGTGACTTTTTTTGCTTCACAGTTGATAAACTTAATTTTTTTTTTGTAACACGTAGCTATTTTAATAACATTGCAACTTTGGAAAAATAATTGGGCCCATAATATTGCAACTATTTTCCCTCGCATTTGTTGTCTTAGAAATCAAATTCCCCCCCCCCCCATGTAACCTTGTCACAGCTTGGGAAAAATAAATACATTCTCACAACATTATGTTTTACTCACAACATAGTGAATTTGTTCTTGACTCAGTTACTAAAAGAATCAAATGTTTTTCTCATAACATTACCTTACATTTATCATAACATTGTGACTTTAAAAAAAGATTCCCCCCTCACAGCACAATGACTGTGTGAGGCTTTGGAAAGTGCTGGGGCGCAGCTATGTCGGGGCACAAATACGTTGGGGCGCGGTGTTCAGTGGCATGTGAACTGGTCAGGGGGTCGAACGCAATGGCAAAGTCAAGCTTGTCAAAGTTCACTTGCTGCCCACAGGGAATACCCAAAGTTACCATGACGGCGGCACGACTGCAAACGTCTCAAGAGTAAATTTGGAAAGGGTTTCGTGTTTTATGTCTCATTGTACTCGTGCACTTTTGAAGGTAAGTTTGCTCACGTTGGATGCTAGCTTTAATAATGCTAGGCTGACTTAATGCTGTGTGCAGTATGGAGACATAGAGCTACGATAAGCTAAGGCATAGTAGGGTTTACTGTAGGTTCCGATTTGTTTTCTTTGAAGATGACACAACACCATCGAAGGCGCTGCTATTTATGCCCTACGCAGTCAATTTTAATATGTGGACCATTGGAATTGCTGCTGTAACGTTGTAGTTCTAGGAATTTACAACGTTGTCAACCTTCCATGGGACTTAATGGAAATGTATAGCAGAACTTTTAGTGCTTGGTACTTTACAGTCCTGAAAAAAATGCCAAGCACTATGAAGTTTGAAAACAGCTGTGGATTTTTCAAATGCGACGGGTGAAATCAAATGCGCCAAGTCGTCAGCCAATCGGACAGACTTCCTGGATGCTCGCAGCCGGATGCTAAAAAGGTTAGCAATTAGCACTGGATGCGTTTCTACTGTAAAGGAGCGACTTCACAACTTGTGCTGTAATCTCTGCTTTTGACGTTTTTCCTCATCCTGTTGTGTCGCTGTTGCCTTCTCCTTGCATCTCCCCTGCGAATGTGACTCATCGTCCGAGTTGGCGCCGGGCCGCTCGCCTCCTCCTCCCGTCTCGCCCCGCCCGCCCGCAGCCCGCGCCGCTCTCGGCTCCCGCACTGTCAGTGATTTTTCATCGCCCTTGTTGGGCCCGTTTTATGCATTGTTTCGCCGACGCCGTGATTGATGTCCAGGAGGGGCTGGCAATCTCGGGGAACGAGAGGCCGGATGGCGGCCCTCCCGACGCCGACACGTGTCGGCGCGTAGCGGCGCGCCCCCGCCCTCCTCCGGTTTGGCCGCGGTCGCCGCTGAGCCGGCTCGTTCGGCTCAGCCCTCATTTCCATTTCAATCTCGAGCTCATGAATGCAAAAACTCCTGGCCGAAAATTAATAACGGGAGGAGCGCGCACGAGGGAGAGCGGGATGGCAAAAGGAGAGCGCGGGCGAAGGAGGAGAATGGCGACGCTTGGGGTCTTTTGTTCCACAAAGAGTGCGGCCTTTTTTTATTCCCTCTTTCAGCAGCATCCTCGCAATGAATGGCATTACAGACAATGCCACATCCGCACTGACACAAATTTATTTCGCTAGCCGTGCCGCAGTGTATTTCCAACAAGACCAGAGGCGATTTGTCTGGGGACAATTTGGTTTCCATAAAGGATTTAAATGGTTTCTGCGGAGATAGTGGGCTGAAATTTAATTTGTTTCTCATTTACTACAGCAGGTATGAAAAGGAGAAAAATTGGACAGCTGATGGGCTAAAAATTGGCGCTGTCCCTGTGCTGTATCCCCCAGAGGACGCAAGTCCTGCATCATATAGATTGAGTTCGACCCCCCCACCCTCCCCCCCCTCCCCTCCCGGCCCCCGCCGCAGGCCCCCGGCCCCCCTTGCGACCACAAGTCCGACCGCACTTAGCATCGCGCCTCCGTCCCGCCTCCCCGTAACCTTAAACCAACTTAAACAGTAACCTTTGGGGAGGCTGCCAATCACTCGCAAAACAACGTTTCCATCGATCGGCCCGTCTGCGTGATTTATGGCCTCATTTTACACTAATTGAGAATTAGAGGGCGGATTAGTGGGCCTCAACACTTCGGCCCGATATGCACTCTGAGCAGTGTAATCTGTCACGCCGGGATGTCCGACACTCGCTTCCTCACAAAGGGAGAAGGGGGGTTGTTTCTAATTGAATTCCCGGATAACGCGGAAATTAATTTGACACCACTGAAATCTGACTACAGCTCCGGCGACGTTCGCACGGAATTTGCTCTTTTCCACCCCCTTCTCCGTGTTGCCGCCTCGCCTGGAAAACACTATTGATCCCAATCACTTTGACTTCAGGCCCGCAGTGACGCATGGAATCCCTAAATCCTATTGCCTGATATTAGGCCGGCTATCTTTGGCCCGTGTAAAGAATATCGCCTTTCATTTTGTTTGACTGTCCGGATGATCTCCTCGCGCGCGCCGAACGCCCCGAGTCGACGGTCGCAATTGAATTAGCGTCGCGGCTCGCCAGGTCCATTGTCTGGGTAATTTGTCGTGTAAGTGGCAAAATGAAAGCGCTGGCCACGCTTCTGTGAGCACCTGCTGTTGCGTTGTGTCGTTCGTCGCCGCCGATACGCGAAAAAAACAAACAAAAAAAAAAAACAGCCGCGAATGTTATCGAAGGTCGCACGTTAACTCGCTTTGCCGTAGTAGCATCAGCCACATTATTAGGTACACTCCCACCTAATGAGATCCCAACGCAGCCGACGTTGCTAACAAACATGTTGTATTGCGTGTGGCTGAGTTTGCATTAAGGGCTCCTCAGCGGGCTAAAAGACGCATTCATCTGTGTAATGAACTTTGGACGCTCGCTAACTTAATCCCGGTAATGCCTGCGAGAGTCAATTAGCGCAACTAGATTCAGTGCGCTATTTATCCGATAAGAGCGGCGGACTCCTGACTTTTTTTTATTCCTGCTCCACCAATACTTTTAAGTTGCGTTTGTGCATATAAAGTAGGCAATAAATACAACTCACTCGCAGTTTTGAAGGCACCATTCGATTTGTCATGAGATTTCCGAGAGCCACGTACTAGAGCAAGCGTGTACGTCAGAAATTCGAAAGCACTTCTTAATTTCTTTCAAAATGTTCATGTGTTGTTAAAAGTGCGCAGCTAAGAAAGACATCTTTTATTGTATCACATTTTCAACGAGTATCTCCACTGGCCACCAGAATTGTCCTTCAAAACGCAAACCGCAAATGAGTGACTTTGTTTCGAAGATTGGTGAAGGCGGTAAAGCCAGTCGCCTTCAAACCGACTTTCAACAGCAACTCAATCAGACTCTTAATTGCCCCTCACTAATTAGGCCATCACCGTGTCAACAAGTTGGCTTTTGTACAAATACATGTTGGGAATTCAATGAATTTACAGCACAATACCATCTTGTACAGAATAGTCTTGCAAGATTCAAGATGTTTATTTGTTCTATGCACAGTACAAATACAACAGTATCAATGAAATTCTTACTTTGCTCGTCTTCCTCCACTTTTTATTTTTTTAAAAAGAGCAATTTGAAATCATGAAAGATAAATAGGCTACTGAAGGAAGGCGGGCTCGGCAATGTACATAAGTACAATTGAACAACAATGACTTTTTTTTCTTTTTTAAGGGACAGTGTATTCAAGTTGGGCAGTCACGTCCGTAAGTATTAGGACGAAGACGATGCTGATCTTTTTGGCTTTAAACACCACCGCAATGGATTTGAAATGAAACAAACAAGATGTGCTTTTACTGCAGACTTTCAGCTTTCATTTGAGGGCATTTCCTGTTCGGAGTTTTTGGGTGATGGTGGAAATAAATGGAGGACCCCAACGGATGAATCTTAACCAAGGATTTATTTTCAACACACAAAAAGGTAAAACAAAGCAAGTGTCAAAATCTAAATACTAGACAAACAAAGTCCCCCAAAACAAGAGAACGTAATGATGAAATACTGGGGATAAATGCACCGCAACAGAAAACAACACAAGGGAGACGTGACCGCAGCGACAATGATCCGACGCAGAATAACAAACCCAGGGAACTCAAAACAAACAAATTGACCGGACAACGAGGCGCACCTGGATGAGACACGAGTAGCTGGAGGGAGCCGAGAGGAGGGCTGACGAGAACAGGTGGAAACCGAGTCGACAAAAAGACAGATCAACAATGTCGACATTTGACATTGGACGTCACGATCAGGCAAACGGTGAAGGAATGAAAACAGTTTGTGGATGTGCCTCCCAACTTCGAAGGCACGAAAGATAACAATCATAAATCAGTCCCACCTCGACTGCAAACGATTACTTGCAACTAAGTATTAAAACGTGAACGAGCGACCAGGATTAACATGTCTGCAAAATTTGCCAACGCCCTCAAAATGCCAATTTAGGAGCTTTAGACGGGATGCGACAAGAAAGTTGTTAGTGGGCACGGTCTACATTGCCCTCGACGTCGCGCATCTGCGGCTTTGGGAGGATCGGGTGTTCTGCAGCCGCCCGACTTTTTCTCTAAGTCTTGTAGCTGGCGTACAAAAACCCTCTCTCTCTCTCTCTCTCTCTCTCTCTTTCTGGCTGCCCGCTTGCTCATTTCTTATTCTGGGGCCCACCGGGACGAGAGGCGGCGGCGGGGGATAACTGAGAGGCTGATGGAGACTAGGTGACAGCTCGGAATGGGCCATCAATAGATCCATCAGACGGGTAATTTGGAGCGCGCTTAACATACATCGGTGGAGTCGCCCGAGCTGGTATCTGTCTTGTCGTGGAATCGCAGTAAATAAGAGTTAAAGATGGTGTCGGCTCTGACCTGCCTGACCTGCCCCCCCCCCCCCCCCCACACACACACACACACAAACACGCACACACACGCACACGAGGCTGCACCAATGGAGCGTGGCACAGATGGGAAAGGGATTAACACGTAGAATAACAACATTAATGTGTGTCATTTATCAAATAACAATTCCAGTCTGAACTAATGTATCGAGGAGCAATGAAAAAGGAATAACACAAACAAAATAAAACAATTTGATCGCCACTGAGGGAAGAGTCGACTCACTAGATGGAGTCTTTTGTTGTGTTAGTGTATTCAAATCAGGCACAAAACACACAAGCAAGACACATGGCGGTGGTGCTCGAAAATAAAGATGAATAATCTAATCGAGTAAGAACAACAACAAGGCAAGCGGTTCATTTTAAACTAAACAAATATTTTTTCTGTTGTTTTGGGACTTGCAATTGAAAACGAGGACATCTGGTGACTTCCGCTGACAGAAAAATAAAGTGTTTTTTTTTTCTTTCATCGTTGGGCGGGATTATTGTTGAGGCCAAGTGGAAATTTGCGGTTGAAAGAACATCTGACGAAGTGACCTTTGTGTATTCTTTGTTTTTCATGCCAAAAAAGGAAGGAATACAAATTAAACTATGAAATATATTTGATCATGAGTGGTGTAAACATGCCATCTTATGAGTGGATATTTTGTAAATTGTTACCCCATCAAGGGTGGAATGCTAGATGTTAGATTATGCTGCCAGCACATAAAAAGTCTCTTTCAACCATTACAAACTAATCTTCATCCACAGAAATGACAATTTTGAGACATAAATAATTTAGTTGAATTAGTGGCCTCTTACTGCAAATAAACTAGAAGTTGACGATACACGCATCGCTGTCCAGGCTGCTCAGCACAACATGGCGAGTCTCATTGAAGCGGTCAAGAAGAGAAGAAAAGAATTTCATGGAACTCCTACGTGAGGTGTCTTTACGACGAGGACTTTGTGCCCCGACTGATTGCCGGAGGTAAAAATTCACTTGACAAAAAAATAAAAATAAAATGCAGGCTCGGAAACAAGACTAATGAATTACATTATTTCATTCATTATTTCTGCTATTAAAACAATAACAGGTGTTTTCGCCAAGTGGACTTAATTCTGCCTACTGTGAAATGTGACATCGTGTGTCACAGGAGACGTCTTCACTTCAACCTCCGGAGGGCAGAGAGAGAAAGGTTTTAGAAAACAAACAAAAACACAAACCCGAAAATATATAGAAGGAAATACACAGAAATGTACTCTACCTTTATTATTTATCTTTTTCTGTAGAAACATATGTTAAAATAAAAATAGGAATCATCGCTGTCCAATGAAAACACTTTTTTACAAAACGTCCCCAACACCGCACAAAAATATGTTTTCTTTGTGCTTTGGGTAAAAGGAAAAAAACCCGTGCCGACATGCACGCTTTTGATCGCATAGCACACATACAGTCCCAAATACAGTAGATGCCTGGCCCTCTCTGCAGTTGAGTAAATGAGCACTTCTGACCACCATCGGAGGACATTTTGAACAGTATCGCTCGGAGGTTTGAGCTAGCCTCACATATGCATATACTGTATGGAGTTCTGCGTTCATGTCATCGCGCACGAAGCAATATGCGCTCCAATGCGGCTACAAGACGCCTGCTCCCAAATCACAAACAAGATGGAGTGTCTTTCAATGACACGCTACAAACAATAACGCTGCAGGTGCTTTGGAAACACTGTGGAACACCAGAGGGCGAGCAGATGAGCCTCATCCCAGCGGAAGACGTGCGTGCGTGCGCGTGCGCGCCCGACTATAAACGCGAAGCACCTTAGGCGAACCGCTGTTCCTGCCACTCGGGCTCCCCGCTAACCTTTCAAACGCGTGCCATCCGCCATTGAGGCGTCACCTCGCATTCTGGGGTTATTTGGCGGGATGAAACCCGTGACGCTAAGTGCGCCACACGACGCTAACTTCCGGCCGCTGTCCCTCACATCCATTCTGGCGACATTCCTGCTCGGATCGGGTCGCAACGAGAATTCTCGATTGGGGTAATTTCAAAGTTGGAGGTCAGCTAAGTGTTATATGAAAATATTCATATCAGCGTTCCGTTGATATGAATATTTCCAAATCCGTCCAAAATCTGTGTTAAAAGTGCACTTTAACCTCTTAAATCTATCCTGAGTCCAAGCCAAAATTTTCAGGAAAAATGTGAAGGCCGACACCGCGCCCTTGGTCCGTCGGCATTAAGTGGCGCAAAATTGAAGCTAATCTGTAAACTCTGTCGCGCCCTCGGCTGGAATTCGGTATTACAACAACAGGAGGCGCGGTTTCGACATGACGTAGGCGGTCATTTGCATTGATGATTCAACAACATTGAAGAAATAAAGTTAGTTTGTTCAAATACATATGAGTTCATTATGAGTCATCATGTAAAAATCAAACATTTGAGAAATGGAAATCACTGATAAGCACTAATCACTACTAGTCATGAACAGGTACGACCCCATGACCCCTGTTGTAATATTGAGCTGGTGCTTTAATTAAACCCAGAGACTCAGTTGGCGTTCCACGTGCGCTAATACCGTTATTCTGGTCCACTTTGGTCCTCGCTCTTTTTTTGCTTTGAGCAGGCGTTGCCTACCTTAATCAAAATTGTCAGTTAAAATGAATCCAGTAGCTTGAGTAATTAAATTTAATTGGATCTTGTCACTTCGCATGCTGCCGGTGGTTTGATCCTAGCAGAGTGTTTTGCTGCCTCGGCGCCGTACCGACTTTTATTATTAGAGCCTCCACCTTGCCGGGTCCGCCGAGGCCCAGCCTGACAACGCTTTGAACCCCTAAAAGTTCTCACTTGGCTCTGGATCCAAGCATCGTCTTGATGAGCTCTCCCTCATTTGGAGAGAGGTGAAAGCCCGTAGCGAGAAATCCGTTGACGAGTGCCCTAAGTCAGTGACGGAGTGAGAGGACTTCCACTTGACTTGTCCAGCTAAACCACCGATAAAAATAACTATTACAACATATTGTTTTTACCAAGTAGACAGTTAGCCCTTTTTTTCGCAGTTCTGAATCAACGGTCCTGACGTGGTATGAGAAACTAACTCATGCGGGCTACATGCACGCTGATTTTTGCTACCTAGACTGTTTTTCAAATGTGAGCGACCCCACACAAGATGAGGAAAATATCGCCACGTGTGCTCGCTGCTCTACTGGAGATGCCGCGTGCAGTAGCGCAGCACACACATCCCGACCTCCACCCACAAGCGTGCGTCGCCACCCCTAAACCAGAACTCCGTTGTAGTACGGAGACTGACCTGTGCGAGGCAGCAATGTGCCACGGGGGCATTCAGACTGCCAGAAAATACAAAATAGGAAGAAGAAAGAGAAGAAGCTCGGTTAACTTTTAGTTTCTCTGGTAACCACTCCAAACGTCTCCTGGTCATTTTTATTGGGGTGAATGACAAACATTTTGCAAACACTCAACAATTCCGAAATGTATGTCAGGCCACAGGTGGAGCTTCCGGTCACTTGCCGATTGGCCGTGATTCCGTTTCACGTTGGCGTTGACCACACGCTGAGATTTAGGATTATAAATATGGAACATGCTTCATGGTAGGCCCAGACCGTTTTCCATGCAGATCGGGGAGGAAATATTCCTCTCGGTATGTCATACATCACAGGACCAGGACAATCGCCTTTGCTAACTTGTATTGGAAGGAGGTCAGATTTGTATCATTCTCTCAGGCCATTGAATCAAAGAACCGATGAAGCCTGGGAAACTTCCAAGACAACCAGAGCGGTCGCGATCGATTTCGGACAATGAAAGGTCCTGGATGAACGAGAATATTACAGGCCTGCTTAAATTCTCAGGTTGTATTAGAGTCTGGATAAGGGATTAAGATTTCTAAATTCCTGGTCCACATCTCCGAGGACCCGAGCACCTCAACCGTGGAGACTGAAACTTACTTCCAGCCCTACTGGTATTCATGTCTATTGAAATACCTTGCAATCATTGTCCTTATCATAACTAAAATAAAATAGCAACATTGATGCGCGTGTTCATCGTCCTATCACTGTTTACTGACAATATCTTATTTCCTACTTTTGATACTGTATATCTTTCCACTGCCATTCAGATGCACCCACTTTCTGGTCTCTCTGCATTTCTGGTTAGATGCTAAACTGCCTTTTGTTGTCTCAATACTTGAGCTCAATGCAACGAATGATCTGATAGTGCCGCCGTGTCGAAGCGCACATCGTCGCAACACTCCGCTGGGCTTTGTGCAAAAGGCAAATGTGGATAAATAAACAGTTCTGTTGTGTCAATTTTCCATCATCTTCTGTTTATGAAGAGCGAAGACACACAACATGCGTAAGAAAATAGCTGACTGCAGTTACTTTGTTCCAATAAACCTATGGCGCTAACAAGCGTGGATATCGAACAGAATGTTTTCAGCCGCTCTTGATCAATAAAGGTCTAACTTCGTTTAAATGAGTCTAATGAATGCGCACATGTCAAAATCAGACCGCTAAAGTAGCCATTAGCCTTTGAATTATTATTTTTGATTCCAAAGTAAAATATCGATGAAATCACTTTACCTTCCTACCTCGCATTACGAGCACAATCGTCAACCGATGCTGTCGCTCCGCTTTACAGCCCAGCAACAAACAAAACAAAAACATGCTCTCGAATATAAAAACTGTCTCAGCCGGCCTTCAAAACGTACTTCCTGCTTCGTAAAACCGTTCAACCTTGCTTCGCGTCTTCACAAGCTGAAAGGAAAATAAACAAGAGGATTGCGGCTCGTGCATATCCGTTCGTCATCGGAAGGCGTAATGTCATGATCGGGGACTTTGTTTCGCTTAGATTTCGTTTTTGTTTCATGTTGTTTGGTTTTCCTGTGTCGCGTGTTCACGTCTCGTCTTGCTCGTTAGGCGTATCGTTTCCACCTGTTCTCGTTCGCCCCGTTCCTTGTGTCTACCGATCAGCTCGTGTCTTGCGGAGCCGCGGTCGTTTAGAAGATGTTCCTCGTGAACGCTGAATCGTTTCAAAGGATGTGCGCGCCTGCAGCAAAACACTGGAGAGAGAGAAAGACGCTGAAAACAGCTGTCACCGGAAGACACCCGAGCAGAGAAGAAGACAAGACAGAAGAAAAATACTACTTGCGACAACATCACTGCCGTAATATTCAACAATTTGTTGTAAAGGCAAAAACCAACTGATAAGGTTCTGCAGCAAAAACATGACACGGTAATCCGCCATTGTTGTTGTCGGTTTGCAAACGGTTACGTGAAAACTGAGACGACGACGTCATCGTTCCAGGAAAGATGCGTATGTGCTGAACACACCGAAAGGCGAGGGGCGGTGTTTTGACATCGATCCAGTTTGGGGGCCGGTTAAAAAAAAAAAAAAAAAAGATTGTTTTCGGGGTCCTAAAACATTCCTCCTTGTGGACGAAATGTCCAAATCGTAAAAAAAATGTAGCGCCGTTTTCGTGTGACTGTGGCCTTCGTGCACTGGTTTCCTTCAGTCTGTGCCCGTTCATTGATGTTCTGTGACAAATTCTGGAGTGGCGAGCATTTTGTTTATTAGCGTCTCTTTGTTACTTTGCTTCTTGATTTTCAGGGATCTCGTTAACTTAGTATTTGGATTTTTCATGATCCTTTCTTAAAATACTTCTTTGAGAATCCTGAATTTCTGCTGTCCTGCATTTGGGTCCTTGACCTTTTGCCTCAACACCACAAAAACCTGCAAACTGTGACACATGACATTCATTGTTTGTGGTATTTGGGAAATGATTTATAGGAAAAAAATAAATAAATAAATAAATAAATCAGTTTTTACTTGTTAAAAGGGGGAAAACAGTAAATCGACATACCAACAGAAAGTGATGAGATCAGCAAAAGCGAAAAACTTCCTCTGGTGAACCGTTGGCTCATTTTCCTGCAAATGTGCTTCTTGGACATAAACTTCTTTGAAGGATATCACACAGCGTTTTGGAGAAATTCCAACTCAATTGACTCCCAAACGCTCAATGAAGGCGACAGCGACCGGTGACGTCTGCAAACATTGCAGCAGACGCAGAGATGCCGGAGGCCAAAAGGTGGAATAGCTTTTCTGGAGTGCGAGTATTTGTGTTGCCAGAGGAATGAAACATCTAAACGGAGTGGTCGGGATAGGGGAGACCCCCAATTCCAGACTTGGGAAGAATATGGACGAATTGAGCATGCAGCCGCGCTCGCGACGGCGGCGGGCGAATCTTTATTCACTGGCAGCCGCTTGCTGCTAAAGCGCATTCCCTTTCAATCCATTAGGCCTCGCCGTCCCCTTCCCCTTGGTCGCACCGTGCAGCCCTTAATTTGACAATGACAAAGAGCCACTTGCAGATTTTAAATTTCATAATTTTAATCTGTCAAGTCTGACATTTAATTAGTGGCTTCCTAACCTGTGTCCGCCTCGCTCTGGGAAGGGCGCCGTTTGTTCCGAAGGCGCGGCGCAATCTCCGCTTGCCAAAGCAGAGGAGGCGAGTGGATTAATATATATGTACATTAGCAGCTGCTGCAAAGACAATACACGGCCGGCGAGGCCATTAGGGCCTAATGCAGACAGATGAGGTTAATAATATTTGGGAAGTGTTGCTCTATTAAGTGCAGCGCTGATTAAGACCTGAGTGGGATTCCCCCCAACCAACCTCCGTCCATTCCCTCCCCCGATTGGGTGCGGGGACGCCTTTTGTTCTGACGGAAAGCAGAGTGAGGCGGTAGCGGTCGACGGAACAATGTCGTCCGACTCTGCGTTGCGGCCCGCAATGAGGACGGCCTTAATGAGAATCTTTACAAACCTGGACGGCCGCGACTTCATCACACAAACAGATGGAGATTTGAAAATTCGGCGAAAAGAAAGAGCTCGGCGATTGCTTTGGCCGTGTTCTTGATCGCGTTGGACCTCATGAATCAATTTCCATCAGATTCAGCCACTTTGAAAGGCTTTCCTCCAAAAAGCTGCACTTCCAACTCTAATAACAGGCTGGAAAAACAAAACGTTTTTTTCTCACAATTTTAAATCGTCCCGAGGTGAGACGAGCTTTTGTCAAAATAACCCAAGGGTCGAGAACGACCACAAAGTCGACGTCTTTGCAGGGCCAACTAGCGGTGACTTGTCGCCGCTTCAGCTGCTTCAAAGTGATCGGAAGAGCGGCGGAAAACACGACTGACGTCACTCCTTTTTCTCGTCCGCGGTCCAAAAATCTCAGAGAAGGGTTCGGAACCTACGGCCCACAAACGCTCTCAATACAGAACCATCAAACTTTCCTTTGATCGTCGCGTCGTATTCTTTCGTGCATTTTGTACGGCCCTCAAAGGACTTTATAAATGAGCCCTGCTGGAAGAAAGGTTTCCCGACGCTGGGCTAAAATGAAACACTCGATGTGTTCATTTGGGCATCGGGCTGCACGCGCACGTGCGCAGGTGGTCGTGCAAATCACGTGGAAGGCCTAAGTGCTGCCTGATCAGGCTCTCATTTCCTGTGCAGGAGAGCTCCATAAATCACCCAACTGTGTCCTCATCTGGAGTAAATACTGGGCAACATCACAAAAGGACTGGAGTTGGGAAAAAAATAACTCGCAAGCGCGCTCCCAAAATAAATGATTGCATATTATTCTCCAACGGCCAAACATTTATTTCAATCATGTGCGGACAAACCACGATCAATTCAGCCGGACGACTTTCAATTCTTTATGCTACACAAGTAAGTTGTTCGACAGATAATGATATTCTTATTAATACTATCCATCTTTGATCCTTTGAGCTTTTTCTAGTAGGTCGCAAGCTAATGCGGCATAATGCTAATGCTACGTTTCCACAAAGCGCATTTTGTCATCAAATCTTTCCATTGACGATTACATAGAAATCCAATCAATTCACAGAACATCCAAACGGACTAAACCTTAAACTTTCTCCGTGTGTGTTTAAATGGCTCTTCCTACAGCTGCACATTTTGGCGGCAAACGAGAAAAAGGGTCATTTTGTTTCGAAAACATTCTTTTGCATTTCGGCCTTTCGTCCAAACGTTTTCTGGGGTCACAAGTGTTACTAGTTCCCCTCAAAATCACATCGCAAATGCGTGTTGCTGTCAAATGACGAAATAAAACGTATTTGGATATGTTTAACTTACGTACTTATCAGATCGTGGGTGCGCCATAAAAAGCGTGTGTCTCCAAAGAGTTTTCTTTTTTGTTTGTTGTACAAAAGCATTTGCGATATCTATGACCTGTTTGACTATTCCTGAACTGTACGTTGAAAGATGACATCATGAAAACGTTCTTTCCCACTTGCATATGTTTGGCCAAGGAGGTTGCTGTTGGAGATTCACGTGTGGAGCCGTCGTTAATCGTGGATACCGAGTAGCAGCTCGTGTGCAACTTACTTTGAATTTGTGCACTTGTTTGTGTTTCGGGATGTCCCTTGTTGACTGCTCAAGGAGAGAATTAGCGAGATGATCACATGAATAAAATACAGCCGCTAGCTCATTACTAATGCTATTATTCATGAATTAACATTATTAAAGCGTCTAATAGAGTGCTCCCGAGTCCCGCTGCCTCTTTTCGAGTGGCTCCCCGCTCCTCGGTCCCGCCCATTCCCGCACATGAAAAGAAAAGCTCATCAAACGAGGCCCGCTTCGTCGTGTTGGGGGATTCGCAGGTGCGCGATTGCGCGCTGCGAGGGAAAAAGAAAAAATAACCTCGTCGGCCCTCGTTCCGCTCTTTACGCTTCCGCTCATCGGAAGCGTAACAAAGCCCTCGTTAGGAGAAACGAGCTGCCTAATTAGGTCCCCGTCTGAAACTTTTGGCTCGCCGGCACGAGCGTCTTCATCACAGGCAAACGCTGACACGGACGCAGCCGGGTTTAATCACGTGCGCACGTTGGGGAAAGTTTTGCTAACGATTTGTGTCGCTGAGACATTCTTCGCAAGAGATTTACACGCTCAACATTTGCTGACCTTTTCATCTTCTTTTGCATTCTCGAACACCTTTTACAGCTCCTCAAATTTGGAGGCAAATACTTTGATGAGGACCTCACTCGACCTTATTCCAGCCAGCATTCAAGGATTAACTCCATTGACTTGTTTTGCGCTTTCCTTTTCCTTTTCCGTTTCCCTTTTTTTCCCTGAAAGAACGACAGAAGAGCCCCTGAAGCAAGCGGACGAGATCCTGATGTGGCAACAGTTGGAGATGATGGCCAGCACTTCTGTGGCGGACCGAGCACAATAGTGCGCCTGTTAAGCCCCGTGTACGTGTACGTAACCGAATGCATTTGGCTAGGTGTCTACTCGTCCCACTTTTAACTGGCTAACTTGCGGTTACCAGATAAGCTAGGAGCTAGCCGACCTTTTTCTTTTGCTGCCACCTTTGATCGCACAAGACTCTTGATTGTCGGCGGACAGATTCATGAGCTTCGTTCAATGTGTTGTCATCTCCCAAAATATCCCAAACGAGAACAATTAAAAGTCGCGCCCTCTTTTTCGTGGCAAATCCTCGAAATGCTCCGCCCACATTAGATGGGATGCAAAAAAATAACAACAAATTGGGAACAAAATTGTAATTTCGAGTCACCCGTCTGTCTAGGATGACTGCTTCCGATTTGCCTGGTAGGACGACGGGAATTCGCCTTGCCGTTCAATTCAGGAAATCGACTTTTCCGTGCGTCCTTTTCTGCTCGTCGTGTTTATTTGGAAGGTTTTGCGTCGCGCGGTGAAACGGCTGGATGAGGCAAGTATTTCGTAACGTTTCAATGTTTGTAAAGTGAGGGCTGGCGTTCATTTTCACCAGGATACACTTGTTTGCAAAATGGCAAAATTGAATTTGTAGGAAGACAAATGAAAAGCATGGTAAGTAAGTTCATTTGGTTCCTGTTGCTCGGACCGTAACAACATACTGCACGAGGCAATTTTTATGACGATTTTCTTTGTTCCGGGTGCACCCGCATTAAGTTGCCGCTTCACATTTGAATTCATGTACGAAATTACACCAATTCCTCCGAGATCCGAACTTCATTCCGTTTGTTTACTTTCAAGTGAGGGAATAACATCCGTCAATAGTTTTTAAGTGGGTTTCCTGGGAAGCGGATATATTAAAACTTGCATAATGCATGCATGTAACGAGCGAGAAATTGTACATCCTCGAAATACAATCATTATCGTGCATATTCAAAAATAGCCAAACAATACGCCTTATTTAAACATTAAGGTCATCATTCACAAGCCATCGGCTGTCCGAGGAGGGAAAAGCCGTTATTCCTCGTTTTGCTCTCATTATTTTCAAATAAACAGGACAGCGAGCCAGTGATGAATATGCAGAAACTTGCAGAGATATTAGCAGTTTGAAAGCGCCTTCGCTGATTGGTTTTCCAGTTTGAAATACTTGTTATGATGTTATACTATGACCTTAAACAAGATTTCATTGGAACACAATATAAACACCATTAAGGAACTCTTTCATCATCACAGTTTCAATTGCATTAATATTTCTATTTGCGCCAACACAATATGCACCGCTTGCATATTGTATGACCCGTTTAAACAAATATTATTTCTTGGGAGATTTGCCATACATACGTACATGTACAAATACAAATACAAATCTTAAGTGGACGAAAACTCGAAAAGCCAAACTAATGAAAGGAACATCAGCAAACCAATGGAAACGTTTTCTTTTTGGAACATACAAAGTTCCTTTGAATTATTGTCAATCAGTGGTGAGAATATCATCAAATACAAATCATTTCTATACTTAAGTAGATGAAAGACTTCACTTGAGCATTTCTTTTTCGGATGACTTTTTTTGACTTCTACATTTGAAAACAATTGCTCCTTATTGTGTCAAAACAGGCTTTTTGATTTTTGTCAACATGATGTAAAGAAAGATTTATGATTGTGGTCATCCTTAAAATGTGGAAATGTTGCCCATATAACAGTTATTATGATAGCGAAATTTCATTGATTTTCTTTTGCTTTCTATTGTAAAAAAAACAACAACATATGGTAGTTGATTCATTTTAGCATAATGTTAATATTTCTTACTTTCTACCAGTGGCGTCGCTAGAAAATATTTGGTATTATGTGTTAATGCCGAAGTGTTATCGCCTTACTCCCCCTAAAACGCATCTTCAGCCCCGAAAAGTAACATTCACTCTTTGACAACACCACCGTTCTAGTTTGTACATTTTTCCATCGCAGCCCTCCATCGACACAAATTGTTTTGGGGTGGGGGGTGGCTACGTCCAAATGCAGCTTTCTACTCTGTGGTCCCCTTTCCCTCTGACTGAATGATGCGTTCTGACGGCTAAATGAAACCAAGAAAAAAGTAGCAACGTTCCCTTCCCGGTGCACCTGGAAAAGCGGCCTCCTTTATTTCCTCTTCTCTTCTCTTCCGCCGTCGTCCCGTCTTGATTAAATCTGCCGCTCCCTGCAGGATTATTAGGATTCTAATGCAATCTGAATTTCAGGAACTTGTTTGCTTGGTTAGCTGTCACGCCACATCAGCTTGTCATATTAGTGCTGATGGCTGGGCTCCACCTAATCTGCTTGAAACAATTTCATTGGGCGCTGCTCTATAAATCATCCTCCTAATGGGAGCGACGGCAGGCGGCTACGCGAGGTAAACAAATCAGCTTTGTTTTGCGTTAGGCAGCAATGAACTTGGCTCGATCAACTCGCCATCGATTCACACGCGCCGCGAGGTCAACGTGTTTGCGACCGTCGGCGGGAGCGACGGAGTGATTGCGCTCGGCGCTTAGACTACGCAGCAAGCGCCAAACACGCCTCGGTTGGTTTCTCATCCAAGCCGAGCGCTTTCAAAGTAATGCTTTTTTGAAAGGCCAAATGAAATCCATTTGGACGTTTATTGACAGGAAGGAGATGCTTCAAAACTCACTCGCTTTCACGACCCGTTCAAATGTGCCGATTAATGAAGGCTTTCCCATCAACGGTGATTTTTATTATTAGGAATTATTATTTTATCATGACAATTTTTAGCAGGAATTATTCTTTTTATTTGGTGTAGAAGAGGATGTAATGAAATCATATATTTTTTAAGTGTGATTAAACAGACAAGTCGCTCTGACTTGAGTTGTGTTGGACCAACGCATTCGGTGCAGTGTTGCTCCAGTCTGCTCCATGCTCCTTGCGAGTGTTTTCATTTTGCGCGTTGGATCGTTTAAGCCGTTTATTAAACGGGACACACGCCATTATGGAAAGACACTCATTCACAGAATGAATAATTGTTCACATTTGGGATTGTGACCATATTATCATAGGGTAGTTAGTTACGCAGTGTATATATAATACAGTATTTCACAGTTCTTGTTCACTTACGTGCAAAAATAAATAAATAAAAAGGGGCGGCAGGTATGTAGTCGTTTTTTTTTTCAGACACACACGCAACCAAATACGGTAGAAAATGATACATTTAAAAAAATAATAATAATAATCAAGTTGTGTAAAGCTTTCAAAGGTTTGAATGGACTTTTCCCAGGTGGTTTGAAAGATTTCAGAGGGATCGGCCTGAAAAAGGGTGTTATGAGAACAAGAAGAAAATACGACATTGACTTGAAATGATCGTGCGTAGTGAGACCACCGCACTGTACCAATACTTTTGTCCACTGTCACCATCGTTTGTTGTTTGAGATCGAGTGTTTCATTTTTTTAATGATTCACCTTCATCTTAACAGTGGCCAACTTCTACACTTATTTGACGAGATTCCAATAAGACTGACTGTTTCCCAACGTTAACAGCAGTTACGTCATTTGTACACTTGTGTGACAGTTAAGAATGGGAATGTTACTTCAGTTGTCTCTTTTCACGATGATGATGATGTTTTCCATCATCGAATCGTGAAATGATGTGACACAGCAGAGATCGAGTCATCTTTGCGTTTGCAGAATCTGTCGCTGGGGTCTCGTTTGCCCCGAAAACAATAAAACAATAAACGAGAAGCGAGTCCAGTGGAGAAGCACCGGCCGGAATCTTACAAAGACTTTCCAACACTTTCCAAAGTTCTCCAATGAACACAGGAATGATTTCTTGGATTTTTGTATCTATCGATGAACGAGGCCATCGAGTTCAAGAGTGTCCGAGAGCGAGAAGCGGCGCGGGGAGGAAGCGACGGCGGCGAGCCGGCCCGTCGCGCGACGTGTCATCCCATCTTTTCACACCAATACGTCTCCCTAATGCGGGCAATTTCCTGCAGCTTTCCGCCCGGGAGGCGACGCGACCTTTGCGCTCGACAAGTCGAATGTTTGCCAACCAACAAGGGGATTAACTCCCCTCTTCTCAACATGTGCTCTTTTTTCATGTTTGGATACAATTATTTGGACCTTTAGTTTGTCACGCGCAGAAATTGTGAGCCAGCCCGGACACTCCACGGCAAGTCTCGTCAAGGAACTTTGAAAAGATTCAGTAGGCAAGTTGGACATTTTTCTATCGTAATTCATGACAATTTCTGAGTTCTAACAAAAACGCTGGTGTATTTTTTTCCCACCCATACTCATTATATTCAGACATATTTCAGATTTTGTTTTGGCATAAGCAGATATGTATGCAACTTTTTTCGTGTTTTTTTTTGTGTGAAGCTTCATTCAAATCTTGCTCACGGTTTTAAACTGCAAGGTTCCCCCTTTAAGTTACCAATGATCTTTTTATTTTATTCCAGTCAATTCCTGTTAATGAATGATGACGAATGAACTTTTCAACCAAGCGTCGCAATACTGTCGTCGGCAAAATGTTTCAAAACAGTGGCACGCGCTGGCGTTGAGGATTTGTCGGAACTGTGAAACCGGATCAGCTTGTACAAGCGCTACTCCAAAATGTCCAAAAGGGTCGAGCAAAATTGGGGGAGGAAATATTTCATCAGATCTCACAAAATGCCACTTGAGCTTAGTGCGAAGCTTAATCAAACGCTGGCAAAGTCCAGCTAGCGGGGTTGACTGCTAGCGTTAGCTACTAGCCGCTGACTAGCTAGCTGCCAGATGCCCGATTTGGCATTTTACAATGAGTAAGCTCCTTTTATATATATCATATTGAAGTATTAATGATGCGGAGACTACGGAAGGGATGATTTGTATTTCCGTTATTAACTCTCGGAAGAATTGTCACGTCATTCCGACAGCAACTCGTTTTATGTTTTCGTTATTCGTCTGTAAACTTAATACAGAGTTTAAATGATTGATTGTGTCAATATAAACAGTGGGTCAATTACTTTTACATTCATGTGGCTTGTTGTGACCCCGAAATGGATTCTATCTATTTGCATGATTTCCGAAAAAAAAAAAAAAAGTGTCCTTGAACTAATCGCGTTCAACCTTGGAGGTTGCATAAAATGTAGCACATGTTCTAACCGCACTTAAAATGACGAGAGCGTGTCAGTTTCACGAGGAAAGTCGAGACGCTCGGATGGGAACCTGCCAAAGTGGTTGACGAGGCGTGCGGCGTAAACACATGTCAACATGTGCGTGTGTTTTTCGGGGGGGGGGGGGGGGGGGGTGAAAGCCTTTTTGTGCCTTCATACCCGTCGCGCGGCAGTCGGGAGGCAAATTTCACCACTTGAAAACGCGTCACATCATCAAATCCGAGCCGGCTCGTCGAGCGTAATCTTCTCAATTATGCGCCTCTCTGTTTCTGAGCGCCGTCTGATTCGTGCGGGATGTTGTCGGCGTGGCGACGATGAGCGCTAAACAACAAGGAGGGAGGAGAGGCGCGTGGAGGTTTTGGGTACGGTAGCGTTCAGCCGATCCTCCCGAGGCCTTCCCCAACTGCTTTTCGCTCCTCGGGGGTGAGATTTGCTCGGGAGGTTTTGACAGCAATTGTGGCACGAACCACTCGATGGGAAGCCACAAGTAAGGAATGAAAACTTCTCCCTCGCGCTTCCTGAAAGAACCCGGCTGACATCTTTCCTTCCGCTTGTTTACTTTGAGTGATGTGCTCTTGTGACGGTTTAACAAATCCAACTGAGCTCAACTCCACAAAATAAGTGCCCGGGGCATTTGGTTATTCAAACGCAAATGGGAGAGGCGATTAATCGAAGGAAGACTAATTTGTGCACTTGTGTTTCAAGTGATCCTGCAGTTGAAAAAGATCCCTGCAGTGTTGGGGAGAAAGGGAGCAAAACAGAAGGAACCCAGTCAGACTGGACGCAACAAAAACTCCCAATTGGAACAGAAACATGGCCGCACGCAAAGCCGAAAGCACACAATCCGAGATTATTGTTGATACTGCACAGGGAACTCTTTTACGTCATGCGCCAAATCTCGACTCTTGCTGAGATGCGTTGGTGCTGCTGTTCTGGTTAGCAAAGAGTTCAAATGGTCTCAGCAGTCAACTAAATATAATGAGTATGAACTGCGATACCATATCTTATATATAGTCTATAATGTCGAAATCGTCCCAAATGAAATAGGATGCAATGTGTCAATTAGACGTCAGGTGTGTCAGCCTTGAACAAAAATTAACGCCTCTACCCAAACAGACGCCTCCCTTGTTGCCGTCAAAAAGATGATTTATTTATAGTTATAATTATCTCAGTTGGCGGCACGGTGGCCGACTGGTTAAGGCGTCAGCCTCACAGTTCCGAGGAACCGGGTTCGATCCCCGGCCCCGCCCGTGTGGAGTTTGCATGTCTTCCCCGTGCCTGCGTGGGTTTTCTCCGGGCACTCCGGTTTCCTCCCACATCCCAAAAACATGCATGAATTGGAGACTCTAAATTGCCCGTAGGCGTGACTGTGAGTGCGAATGCTTGTTTGTTTGTATGTGCCCTGCGATTGGCTGGCAACCAGTTGGGGGCGTACCCCGCCTCCTGCCCGACGACAGCCGGGATAGGCTCCGGCACGCCCGCGACCCGCGTGAGGAGAAGCGGCTCAGAAAATGGATGGATGGACTATCTCAGTTTATCCAAATTATTGTTCACATGAAAATGTTGTTATCCATTGAGCTAATTCTGTTGTGAACCAAAATAAGAGCAGCGAACAGGGCACATAAACAGTATGAATGAAAGTGCGGAGCGAATGTTCTAAACGAGAAGCCCGCCAAGGATTCGAGATGATTTTCCATTATGTCGAGACGGTGATGAACAATTATTATCGTACCAGAAGACGCTGACGTGATCGTTCCACAACGTTCTGTGAGTCCGTCCTTCGAAGAGCGTCGTGACTGCTGGGCATTTCTCAACAATAGTCACTTTGATTTCATTTGAAACTCCGGTTCCACTCGGCAGGATTGTAATACACAGATAAAATCGTACTCGAAAAACGGAGTTGCGCAAGTAATGGCAGGCCTCTTTGCAGATATACGACATTGACTTTTGATTGGCTCGTAGTTGTGTCTCCGGAGTACCTGCTCACTCATCAAGTGTGAAATTAAACAAGCAAGTAAATCGTTTGTCGTCTGCCTATTTCCAAAATTGTTTCTGTGAGCGAGCTGTTCTATTTAAAGGTCCCGTATTTTGTCTATTTCCACCTCCACAGAGTGCCTCTCTAACATGGGCTTAGTATAAAAGTGTCAATTTCATTAAAACAAATTTTTGGGGGGTTTTGTCATCCGAGTGTCCAGAAAAGGCCCTTCAGATGGCTACTTCTGTTTGACCCACTTCCGTATCCGCTCTGTCCATATTTGGCGAAGACCACCCCCCCCCCTATCCTCTGATTGGCCGCCTCCGTGTTCGTTATGTCGACGGCGCAGGCTCGGGAGCAGAGAGGTAGGCGGAGGTCTTCGCTAGCGTCGTCGATAAGCTCGAGAAATTCCTCGCGGTAGAAAAACGTCTGGAACTCAGGAACGCGTGAAGCATTGCAATTCATATTTCACGTTTACCATCGAGGCAATATTACATCCCAAATACTAGGACAAGTAGCTTTAGTCAAATGTGAGACATTTAACGTGTTTCCTTGTGGATGAGTGGGGGGAGGGGCCAATTTTCATTCATGTAATGCACTATTTTTTTTTGTATGAATCGCACACGTTTAATTACACTATCAAACCAGTTAATTTCTTTATATTCTTTTTTTTATTGTCGATGTTATTATATTTGCATTTTACAACACAGCGCGAGTTTGTCTATTAAAAACATGCAACACAAGTTTTTCGGGGGGCTGGAACAAATTAACGCATTTGAATTCATTTCAACGGGGAAAATTAATTTGATATGCCATTAAATAAGAGTTACAAGCTTGGTCAGGGAATGAATTAAACTAATAAATCAAACTTGTATATTTGTGTATTAGTTTCCGTTTGAGGAGGTTTGCAAAGCAAAGAGTCACGCCAGAACGTCTGACACGCTGCTCGACCTTTCAGATTTTTATTTTATTTTTTTTCGTTTTCTGCCGCCGTGCGCGGCGTTCCCAAAACCTCCCCAAATCCAAGCGGATGACGTCTTCCTCCCTGTCGTCGTCCATCCTCCGCCCCTGGTGCTTGACAGCACCCGTTCCGGCCAACTCGGAGGAAACGTGAGTCTAATTGTCTCCGAGCTTTGGCACGGGAAGGACAAAGAAAACATAGCTTGAACTTTGTGAGGACCTCGCAAAGGTAGCAGGTCAGCTACTGCTCAGCATGTTTACGTTCAAGCATGACAATATGGAGCAGCATGGATTTATTTCAATTAGTCACCACAGATTAACATCAAAACTCATCCCACCTTGATAGGACCAAGTACCCATACAATGATTTATTGGGCGTCATAACTGATGAATCGAGCATTCAAAATGCAGTTGATCGTGTCCAGCAGAGGCACCGTTGAGTCGCTCTCAACTAGTTTGCTGTCTAAAGAACAACGATGATATCCTTGAAACCCTCCACCCTGGCAGCATTCATCTGCTAAATACAAAACTGACAAGGAAATAGGAGTTCAGAACATTCAGAGCGAGATTCTCCCTTTCCAAAATAAAAACGTTAATTTTCTCCATTTCCGGAAATGTCGCGGAATCCCGTTTCCTTTGATTAAAGTGCAAAAACAAGTTAATTACTGTAATATTAATGCATTCTAAGTATTTAAAAATGTCTCTTAATCCCTCCATTTTCGATAACGCTTAGCCTTGCAGAAGAGCTAACCCAGCGGATTTTGGTGAGAGGCGGGGCGTACCGTGGCCCGGCAAACGATCATTCGCAATCGCACTCATTGATGATTGAGAGTTGAAAATTAACCTCCAAAACACGTTTCTGGAACGTGGGAGACGACCTACGCAAGCACGAGGAGAACGTAGCGATTCCAACCACTTTGCCAGCGCGGTGCTTAAATGATTCCCGCTTCAGGAAATTTTGTGAAATGCCTGCCCCTTGTAACAATTGCCATATTCACATTAACATTTGCCGTATTAATGTACCAAATCAATAAATGTGTCACAAGAGGCAGCGGACCCAAATGCAGGTAGCAGCGACGTCAGGCGGTGAATAGCGCAGCAGTCACGACGACAAACATGAACGTTACGTCAACGACGTCCACAACGACTGACAGAAAAAAAGGAAACTGCATAAAAGCTAACTGACGAGACGACGAGGCACACCTGGACAAGACACGAGTGGCCGGAGGGAGCTGATTGGTAGTTAACCAGAACAGGTGGAGAGGAAAACCTAACGAGCAAGACAAGACATGAACATGGGTCAAAAGAAAACAAAACATAACATAAAACGTTAGCCAAATAGCATCATTGCCGAAGTTATTTTGAACATTTTCGAGGAACAAGAAAAAAACCCAACAATTTGTACATCATTCCGGTCCACGAGTGATTTTGATGCAACAAACCTCAGCGCTTTAGGAAGGGTGTGCTGACTTTTGTTGCCGTCCCTTTTTTTATCTTTGGCGTTGCGACACATTCGACGCGGCGCTCCCTCCGAGGTGAGACGACGACTCTTTTGCCACAAAGCACCAAGACAGAAACTTCAGCTGTCCTTTTGAATTGATTGAGCGTTCATGAAAGCAAAGTCAGTCCCCATCCTCCTCTTCCTCCTCTTCGTCACCACTCGCCGACATTTGCGAGGCGGCGTACGCGGCGCGGCCCGGAGGACCCCCACCTTCCCGTCAGGTGCGGCTCCGTCGTGCCCCGCGGGCACAATTCACGCGTTCGATCCCTCACGGCCTCGTCGGGCCCCACGCACGCCGCGCACTCGATCTCAAAACGTTCGGCGGAACCTCCAAAGTGGAACACGATCCGTTCCGTCACGCCGGTTGACTTCCGAGTCGTTCGAATTCCAAAACAAAGTTCCCATAGGAAATCATGTCAGGCAGGATGATCATAAAAGCTTTCGCTGCTGTCATGTTTGCTGAACTTTTGAACAATCTCATACAAGTGTAAAAATAAGCTAACCACAGTGTGATAAACCTCCTGGCAGACAGCAAAAAAGAGGGAACACGAAGGAACGACGCTGTTTTCGAGTGGCCTTTTGTAGGAATTGCAAGAATTGAAACTATTATGTGGTGAGAAGTCGCATACACTCAAGCCTCCACGTTCGCAGTTCAGCATTCGCAGATGTATTTATTTTTTAACAGCTATCCTTGTTACATGCAAAAAGAACTCTTTTAATCACTGTTTTGGTGCATTGGGCATCTTGGCCAAGGAACTATGTTGAAGCGGTTAGTTGACGAAGGAGCTTCACTTCGACAAAAGTAGTGATTTCAGCATCCTGTGGCATTGTGGTGCCAGTTAACGACATCAATGTGCCTTTCATTTCGACAAAAGTAGCGCTTAGTCGCCTTTTTGTCGCATCTCTTGGACATTTTAGAGCGGCGTCAATTACCCGCAGATCTTTGCTATTTGCGAAACACTTTCCAAATCACTTTTGGTTCACTTTAGTCTACATTATTTTGTAATCAACATCTGCTGAGTTAAGAGTGTTTTGTAGCGAGTAAAAAGGTATTTCTAATGATTTTTTAAACGTTCCAGGTCTTATTGATTTATTGGACTTTTTGGGTGCAGGCTCACATATTTAATCCAAATGCCTTATTACTTTTGCCTGACGACGCACATGAAAAGAATGCATTTCAAAGAGTGCTCATTTAAGTCCGCGCGTGTAGACCCTACGCATCCACGCCGGACAATTTGAAAGCAATTTTCGATGTCAAACAATTTCGGGAGGGAGAGCTAATCGAAAAAGGCCTGAGGAGCAAATCAGTCAAAGCGAAGTCGTCGTGTGATTGGGCTGACGAATGGTACAGCGGAACCTCTGTCGCAGAACATCCCAAAGGTCAACCAAAACTCGGAGTGGAAGCTACCCTCGTGCGCGACATCAGGTGCCCAGACAGCAAGTCTCCTAAGACGTCAGCGCGGTGAGCATCCGAGGTGGATTTGGCTTTTTCTTTGACATTTTTGGGTGAAACCACAACACAAGCGTGCCAGCGATGCCACCGATGAAAAATGTCATGACAGCCACAGGCTGCCACAAAACAAATGACTGCCACATAGGAAGCAAAGTGCTGCTGAGTACAATATTCATTCATTACAGTGAACCCACGCTAATTTCCTATAGATGCCACAAGGTGGCGTTCAAGCATTATTTTTGTCAAAATGAAACGCCTCCAATCACGCCAACATAGTTTCTGGGCACCAAGATGCCACAAGACGGCAGCAAAGCACTGCTGTTGTCTAACTGAAGCTCCTCAATTCACTTGAACATATTTGCTTGGCATCAAGATGACGCCGAAGCAATATTTTAATTGCTTTGGCCTCAGCACAAAAACCAATGTTCCAATTTTTTTCAAGGGCACAATGGAGAATTGGTTATAAAAAAAATTTTTTTTAAAAAGTCTGCTAGTAGCTAGCTTTGCAAATGACAAACTGTGAAAATGTCGTCCATTCGCCGTCCACACAAATGCGAACATAAATGGCACGTCATGGCTAAAGGCTGGCACTTTTACACCACTGAAAATGACCAAAAATCGAACAATAGTACAAACCAACAACCACAAAACTACTGATGACCAATGAATCAAACCTTTGTTTACACACAGCGCCTCTCATCGTTAAAAAGCAAGACAAAGTGCTTCCCAAAATTCTGTACGTAACATTGCCGATGAGACCTGGATGAGCACAGTTGAGAATGTCAAAATGTTACCGCGTACATTGGCCATCCAGTTTCTATTACGCTCCACCTCATTCGGGTCGTCAGTCGTCAGTTTACTTTACCGGCAAACGACTATTCACGCTCATATTTATACCTTTGGGCACTTTTGAGTACTCAATTAAGCCAACGTGAACGCTTTGTGAATGCGGGGGGAAACTGGACAAAGTCCAAAGTCCACCCAAGTAAAGGCAGGACACGCAAACTCCACACAGGACGGACGGCTTGGCGTGACGCGACACTTCAGAAAGCTTTTATGAGAGCGACAGCTTACGTTGGGTCGAATTGACAGGAATCCCTTTGAAATTAGAACAACTTGGAGGTCAGGCAGCAGTGACGGCACCACTTATTTTCGGGTGTACAAAAGTACGTGCGCCGAAGTGGATGTTGTTCACCCGCATCGTGTCGCTCCATCTAACCCCACGTCGACCTCCGGCCAAGGCGACAGTCCCAATCGCAACACGACGACGATGCCTCGGACAGGCCTGACAGCCAATCGTCGTTTGGCTCCAGTAGAAACGCCCCCCTCGCCCCCCACCCCTCCAAAAAAAATCCTCCAGCTTCCTCGTCACATTTTAATCATCCGCAATTAGTTTTGCTTTAATAACGCCAGCAATTAAAAGGTCCTGCCGTCTGCATAATTCATGACGGGACCGCACCGATGTCAGAAATCAAATGCAACAAATTGGAAGTAACAAGTTTCAGACAGTGTGATTCAATTAAGATGCGGGGGAAACACCGGGCCATGCATAATGAAGGGGGCCGGCGAGGCGAGACTCATGTCAGGCCTGTCAGCCCCGCCGCTGCTATTGGATTTGGCCTGTCACACGCACTCACGTCAGCCCTGGACCAATTACAGCTTACGCTCATTTCTTACTTTTATTTGCGAGCGCTCCCGAGTCCAGATGTGTTCACGTCGCAGCCGTGTACAAGAAGTCCCCGTAGAGTTTGGGGAGCACAAAATGGCATGGCCAAGTATTGGGACACATTACGGTCAGATATTGACATTTTTCTTGCTATGAGATTCCTTCTCTCCTTCTTCGTATTTGCTTGCAATGTGTCAATTATCATACTACATCTTGATATTACAAAGCATCGTATCGCTATTTCTTGTGGTACATTATCAATCCACGACACACAGATGGGAATATTTTTGTTAATTATTTGTCAAATATAGCAAAACTTTCAATGGGATGGTTGTTCAGTTAACACAGCAAATATCGTCGTCAAAATCCGATTATCGCAGAATCGCCGAACTGCGACACTATTAATCGCGGCTCTTATGCCATTATGATATTGTGCCAGGATGACTGCGTGGTATAAATGAATGAACGACATGGCAAGGTAACACATTGCTTAACGCAACGTTTTACACCAAGTAGCACCACAAAAAATACTGAACTGTTACAATGACCAAAATTTAAACACATGAGCATATTTGCCGTACAGTAATTAGGTTTGATCAAAAACCAGGCAGAGGTGGTAGCCCTGAAAAGTATATCTAATATTGTTGTTAGCCAATAACAATCAAGCACAGTTTGAACAGTGCTTAAGTTTGAATAAGTAAACCCACATAAAAGTGAAATGTTTGAAAACGAACAATTTTCAAAGATTAAATGTAAATATATTGGACTGAAAAAAGATCAAGCTACTCTCGCATGCACAATTGGAACATTTCATTCCTTGATCACATTCAGTGATTCTTCCACAAACCACAAGAGGGAGCCCATGTACCACCAGTGGTACGAGTACCACACTGGCTTAATTAATGGGATCCGTTTTTGGGAGAGGGTTCTAACGTAGAAAAGCCTTTCCAATGAGATCATCCCGCTTCATTCACAGAGATACTGACACGTATCTGCAACATTTGCACAATCAACGTTGTCCCAGATTATCGCGCTACCTGTCACTTTGAACTTGCATAAACTCCTTGAAGTCTCGGCGCCCTTTGCACAACGCTCATTGCACCGGACTATTGCAATATTAGTCATTCAAACTGCCCTAAGTGCGAGAGGACTCTGCATCTTTATGCACAATTGTCAAAAAAAAAAAAAAAAAGTACCGGCATTACCAGATAACTAACAAGCCTTTATTGCTCAGTGACTGTTTTTTTTTTTTTGTCAATGTCTTTCTGTCTCCAAAGTGTTCTCTGTCAATCGACCGTCTCTTGTCGTACTCGAGCGGCTCCAACGACCGGAGACAAATTCCTTGGGTGTTTTTTTCTGATGTATCATACTTTGCATACTTCCTCTTTACTTTATGATGATATTGTGTCTGTAGTCGAGCGTGGTACAAAATATTGACACGGCAAAGTATTGAATCACTATTTGTTGTGATGCAATATGTCAATATTTAAGTTTTGTAAATTGTGCGGGATGCTGCGTCGTGATAGAATAGATAGTAAAGTCTGGTACAAAATCCTGACATGGCAATGTGTCATCTTGCTATTTGTTGTGATACATATTCGATACACTCGACAGCTATTCATATTTTCCTTTTTTGTTGACTATAAAGGACCAAGCAACTCTATGAGCTCACTCGTTAAACTGAGATTTCTTACAATGTATTGATTATTGCACCATGTTACAATTTAGATTATTGCCTGATATGATGATATTGTGTAAGGAGCTACGTATGAACATTTATGGCGGGAAAAATGTAAGTGTTGCTATATTAGAGTCACATGTGAATATGTGAAAATGTCAAATACAGAAGACTTTCTATGAGATGATTCCTTCTTTCCTCACACAGAAATCAACACGTATCATCATCGCTGGTCTTGCAGTAATATTTATTAAGCGTGATCGCTGTTGCTCTGCGCTTCCCAGGCTGACTGCATCCAAAATGGAGCTTTGCGGTGCATCCAAACCATGGGCGAGAGCTCCAATTTGGGCCAATTAAATGTGGAGCAGTGGCAAATTACGGCTGAACACGACCTGTAACCACACGATCAACCCTTCGTGGCTACGATTATGTTGGTGTTAATATCATCGGAGCACAGCACTTACAACAAACTGTGACACTTAGTTCAACTCGCCATTAAGCCACAGCGACACGCGTGTGACGACAGCCACCATTACGACAAATGTTCGGGCCAAAGATAACTCCTCAATCCCATTTGCCCGGTTGATGGAATGTTGTGCCTGTCGGTTGATATGGAAACAAACAGAGGATGGAAAGTGTCCCACCGACTCACATTTTGTCCAAAAGCAAAATGATCAGAGACTGCGCTTAATCTGGGAACTTACTCGCGATACAAATGTACAAATACTGACTGCTCGACGTGCAGTCACTCAGCTTGACCACGGCTATGATCCTGATTCAGGACTTCCCGATGCGAATATCCGCGGATTTTCGCTATTTGCAGTGCGGCCCGCTTCCTATCCCCCCGAATAGCGGAGCACTTGTGCCTATTGCCGTTTTGGTTTCCGCAAATTCACCTAGTCACGGTTTTGTTTCGTTTCATAACCTATCGTCCGTTATTTGCTGATCTAAAACTCGCCCGATCGCTGTTTTTGTGCTAAGGTACAGTCGGTAAAATACAATTTCATTCGTCTATGTTTAAAACCAGCAGCATAGTAATTAGTTTCAATAATTAACAGCTCATCAATAAAACACTAGCATGGAAACGCAAGTTCAGAACATCCAGACCGATATTGCCTTGCAAATCGAGTCCAATATTTAGCCCTAATTCTGAAGCATTACGCTATAAATAACTTACACAAAACACATTATGCTGGACTGCTAATGATTAGAAACGAACATATGGCGGTCAGAAGTCTATGAGAAACACGTGGTAATAAATTCAAGGAGAAAAACTTGTTCGGCCGCCCCTCACTGATCCCTGGCGAGAGAGCGTGAGATAAAGGCGCCTTTCTTTTGTCGAAAAGCGTTCCGTTTTATGAAACACTTTCAGGACTCTTAATTATCGAACACTTTTTGGGGGGTTAGTTAAAAGTGGAGGAAATGAGAGTAACTCTCTTTATGAGTTTGCAAACACCCCCTAACGCTTATTTCATTAAGCAATCGTAAGCACATCTCATAAAAGCACTTTGCTGAATGAGATTGCCTAAACGAGGCCACATTAACGCGGCCCGCCGCCGTGCGCCCGCGAGACGCCGTTGGGCCGACGACGGCGCCGCAAAGTCTTTTGAAAAAGGTTGGCACGTTTGCTGTATTGCATTCTTTCATAAGCCGTAAAAAAGGAGGAAATCAAAGGCGGACACGTGTGCCGACATTTGTTGCTCTTCGGATCTCGTGGGCTCGCGGGTCGCCTCGGAGCGCAGGTGTCGGACTTGAGGTCAAATGCGGTCCAACGCGTCATTTGGGCTCCACCGAAGCAAATACAGCACGTCGACTTCATGTTTCTTACTAAATGTATCATTTTGGAAGAAAGTCCGTATCCATATGACCATTTTCTTGACTTTTAAAAGATACGACGAGCATTTCTTTTCACCCACTCCCTTCTGAACATGAATGCAATAGTCTGCCTTTCACCCAACGTTAGCTGAACAAGATAAGCGCTATGGAAAGCGGATGAATATGATGAAGAAATGTGGTTACGAGCAAACAAAAATGATCTCGGGTTACGGACGATTTTGGGTGTCCGAACCGTCCCCAAAGTCTCAGAACTTGGTGCTTTTTCCCGCACCGCATAAACATTGTTTCTGTGCTTTCCCCCCCCTAAAACGGCCACCGCCTCGTGCGATGCAACGAAAAACCTGCGCTGCGTCATAGATTGTATATTGCTCAGTATTTATTTTGAACCGCACAACAATTAAAACAAAGGTCAAAATAATGTCGTTGTGCGGCTGGAACAGATGAATTGCATTTCTACACATTTCAATGAGGAACATTAGCTCGGTTTGCGAACATTTCAGTTTGTGAACGCAGTAACCGAACAAATTCAATTCATAAGCCGAGGTTGTAGTGTACTTAAATACATTGGCTTGCCGCCTAAATCTTCCACATTGGGTGTCGGTGCCTTTCACACGGAACTTTGATGGGCATTGTGGAAGCGGTTAGTTTCTCGGTTGTTTTGAGTCAAGTCTGGCCTTCGAACTTGATTTATTGCAACTTGGATAAGCTCTAAGTTCCCCGCAAACCTCAACAAGATCCACTGTAGTAAAACAACGCAGGTGGCCGGATGTGCCGCATTCTGCCCCCGTGCCGTTCATCCCGAACAGCTAGGCAGGAAAACAGTGCAAAAGGGGGCGACTTACGGTATGACTGAGGACCAATAACTCGCTCCCTGGAAGTAGACCGACTAATTGTAACCAGACACAGCAACCTTCCCTTTGGCCCGCATGTGACCCTTCCTCTTTTTCAAACTTGCTCCATTCTTTTCCCGCAGCGTTATCGGCCTTTTCCTAAATCGGCCCCCGCTAGCAACTGCGCCGTGACGACACACGGGAAACTCTTTGGACTGATTGTGCCAATGTGATTAAGGGTGAAGTTATGCAGCTGCCGTTTTGCACACCTAAGTGTTCGGACCCCGGGTTCATGATCTACCATCCTAACTGCCGAGGGCCACACGGGGACATGGATGGAAAGCTCAGGCGGACGCGCAGATCTCTCTGTAATTACGCTCTTCAAAACAATCGCAAGCCCACTTAGAGCTGCAATAGCCTCCGTCTCTCCAGAGGAATTGCGCGGAGAAAACTTTCCCGCGAGAGACGGTTTTCGACTAACGCAGCCGGTTCGGGTTCAGCAAAAGGGGGACGTGGCCCGAGGAGCCGAGCGAGAGGGGAATTGGGAGCGTTTAGCCGTCTGCGGACGCAGGGGGGCAAATGAGCCTTGTGGCCCTTGTGCTATCTAATCTCATTTGCATTTCCTTTCAGCAACATGAAAGGGAAACCTATGAGGGGCCCTGACTGTGTATGTTTGGTAAAAACTCTCTGCAAATAATTCCTGGCGAGTCGCTTTGAGATGATGAAAGACCGTAGCCTGAAAAAAAAATACGACGGGAGACTTTACGTGCAGAAAAAGTGAAGGTGAAGCGATGTGACTTCTGCGTCTGGCGCTGAGTGATTGACTAGCGGAAGGAAAACGCCGTCCCGATGACAAGAGAGACGGGAAACGGACGGCGAGCGGATCTGACGTGACGGGTGCCGATGCCCCGATTGATCAGCGGCGTCGGCGCCCCCGCCGGAAGCCGGGAAGGCGGCAGGCGGCCGGAGGTCACGGCTCGCCGTCACGGCGCCGTCCGATCGCATTACGCATCACGACGCCTGGCAGACGGCTCGCCTCGCTCGCGTGACGGACAGATGACAATCATCTGCGCTCCGTTATTCCGCGCTGTCGCTGCGTCTGGCGGATGCCGGCGTTTGGGCTATTTTGTTCTCATTTCTGTCTTTGCCAAGTGCCTCCAAAAGTGTTCAGCTGAACCTCTTCCATCACTTTTTCTGTAGCGATAGCAAAACGCTGCGCTTAACTTTAACATCTGGTGCTTAACGAATTTATTGCACTAGCACCCGAAGTTAACAGAAGTGGCCATTACTAAGTCCTCAGTTCACGATGCCGTTCCGTTCCTACACCGGCGACAAAACCTGAAGTCGGAACATGCCATCACTAACTTGCATCAAGTCAGAAATCAAGTAGATACAGTATTTGTATGAAAAACACATCTTGCCTCTAAATATGTAGCAATCAGATGAAAGACAACAACAACAACAACAAGACTCTGTCAATTGACTGTCTGTTGTCGTACTCGAGCGGCTCCGACGACCGGAGACAAATTCCAAATAAAGAGCATTCTGATTCCGAAGACAGTAAATGCAGCTGTAACTGAGTGCAGATTTTTACATTTTATGACCAATTTATGCAGAAATCTAAGGAATTCCAGAGAACCTTTTCCTCCCACTGTTTCTCAGAAAACTCTTACTCGTGGGGTTAAACAGAGGCCCTTTTACAAATGGTTGCAGGTGTGTGCTGACTTCCATTCAACATAAGTTTAAAGGTAATTAGTTAATTCTGAACACAGCCACATCCCCAATGATCGCCAAAGTCAACAAGTGCTACAGCCAACGGATGGCGGGACGTTAAAACTTCAAAGATTTATTTCTGTTGGTCAGTTGCTCGTCTCACGGTTGTGACAGGTTGTCTGTGCAAAGTGTCAAACTATTTTGCAAGCAAACGTGTCGAATAAAACATCTTTAATCGCAAAAGTGTTTGTGCAGGTAGCCAATCAGGTCTTTTGTGTTTCTGATGAGAGGAAAGGATGGAAAGGCGATTTGGGCAGGCAGAAGGTCTGCTTCTTATCAACACAAACCTCCGCCAGGCAGCCCATTAGGGGAGGTGATGGGGAAAAGCGCGAGGGGACTGGCTTTGATTCTGATTTACGCTCGCGCCCCGACGAAGCCAAACAAATTAGGAGGAACAAAATAATGCGCAGCGAGGAATAAATCACATTAACGGGGAGGCTTTGAACGCCAGTCAGACATGAAAGCGAGTGGCGACGGGGGCATCTGGAGGAGAGGGCGGCAGATTACGAGACGATATTAGGACGCGTCTTCACACGGCGGATGAGAACAATCGCAACGAGGAAGACGAGACTTTGTTCTCTGTGACGCACGTGTTGTTATTCAAGTCAACAGCCACCAGGAGCTTGTTAGCGCACGAGACGGTTTACGCTCATTAGCTGACAAAAAGGTGAAACCCACCGACTGGAAATAACTAATTCATTCAGCTTTTTTGTCCCTTTTACAAAATGAACAAAATACAAACACACACTTGTCGTGGTACGGGAAAGCGTTTGATAATTGCCGGAAACTGCAATTTCAAAGGAAGGAACAATTCTAATGATGTCATGAGAGACGGACTTGGCAGTTACCGATTTGACTTCACGGGGGGAACTGGACAGTTGATCAAAATTCCTTCATCGACAACGGGGAAAATTAACAATTAATCGATTGTCATTTTCCAAGTATTATTTCAATGGCACAAGGCAGTGTCTCACTGAATGTTCTGAACTCCTCCTTCAATGATATTGGAGCTCTGTGTGCATATAGCTCAACTTCCCATAGCTGATGTTTGCTTAAGAGCGCAAACTAGTTGAGTGAATCAACAGCGCCTCTGCTGCTGTCAGACAAGTACGACACGCAAGGTTTCAAGGTTACGAACGCGCATCATGAACTAGCTTGCGCAGCCGCGTAAGAGTACGTCGTCACGCGCTACAAGAAGGCATGCTCAGTTACGGCCGTTATTACTATTTCTCATTGGATTGTTGGCCAAGATGGCTTCTTCATACAAATATTTACCGGAATTACAACTTAACCTCTGTATTCGCGAAGCTTAGTCAGTCAGTTAGCATGTTCTGACGTGTGAATCAATTTGCCTTAGCAACGCAACTCCATCGTAAAATGAGGACCCATCTGTTTCGGTATTCACTTATTCAGTTAATTTGGGGTGTGTCCAATACATTTGTTAAGAAACGTATGTTTGAGATGAATCAGATTATTCTGGTCGGATTTCCACGTGGGCACAAATTTGGGTTAAGTGGCCGCTGTGGGACTGGACATGGGTGGTAAACCTCGGCCCTCGAGGAGGGCACTTCATTTTACCTCAATTGCTTCAAGACATGAATTATTAACGTGAATCATCATCATCACGATATCTTGTCGCGCTAAAAGGTCACCCGTTATTTGCTTCCTTCAGGAAGGAGGACCCAATTGGGATTCTTGAAGGATGTGGTTGATTGTTTGTGTTTCTCCACATGGACGCTGAAGCTGGTCTCGAGTCACCATTTGTGAAGATCGTCCTTGGTTTTCCCAACCTTTGTCCTTGCTCTTTTTAGAGTTAGCAAGACTTTGCGGGGCAATGTTTCGGTTGGGTTTGCTGGCGCTTCATTGTGTTGTTGGCTGTCGTCGTCCTGTCAGCGATTTGTCATAAATACATTGATTTGGTCTAAAAATGGTTTAAATAGCCTAAATTGATTAGAGGTGTCATTTGTCCATACATAATTCAAATTTGGATGCGCTTCTTGTTAAGATAAAGTGTAAAAATGTGATCATGGCTATTATTGTGACATCATACAATGAAAATCAGCCTCATCTCACCATAAATGGTCAAATTGAAGTGATACAGCTTTACGTTTTCTGACAACAAACTCTGGCTAGCTCTTCATTTAGAAAGCATAAACTTGCAAAGAGTATCATACCAGCTTTAAACCTTTTGAATGTCATGAAAATGAATTTTTACACGTATTGCGCGACATTTTGATCGGCGAATTAGTTTGCGTTCAAGGGCACAATTTGAACGGAAGAAGCGGTGGAAGCCCTTTTTCTTGGCGTTCCCGCGTTGGATTCCCAACGACGGCGCTAATAGACGTTCCTGTCGTGTAATCATCTCGATCCCGAGTCCTTGTTCAACAGATGGGCCGCATTTCCCATTCAGACCTCTGAGATGTCGAGCTCCTTGACACAGGCATGCAAAACTCATTAGGCTTCTTATGTGCGTTCTCCTGCAGGAGATCCCCAATGATTCCATAATTCCATCTGATTTGAGGGGGAATCCCCCTTTAAACGCATTCCGACAATCACGCTGCTCTCCGTTTGAACAAGCTTTGTCTTCGTCACTGCTGCACTAAAAGCTCTTGTTGTCCCCTGCTTGATTTTTTTTTTTTTTTTTTTTACTCACGCAAATTTCCACCCTTCAACACCGAAGCATATGAAATAAAATCCACAATTGTGCTCGCTGCTCACGATAGATGAAAGTGGAATGAAAATTCTTTATCACGATTATCACCATCAAAAATGATCACTTATCAGTAGAAAGACAAATGTAGATACATGCAAATAAAGGTTTATTTTGGATCAGCAAATCACGTTCTTTTTTACACAATAGAAATTGCAAACAGCAGCTGCCAAAATGATTTTTCAGGCACGAAAGATCCCAAGAAAAATTGGTGCGTTCACACATTTGTTTTGGTTCTGCTCGGAGCTGCTTGACGCTTTTGTAAATAATGTCTGCTTGGTTTTGTGTTCAGTGAAAGAAATGCATCACAAGAAACCATGTGACACTGCTTTCTTCTCCTCTCGCAAGTCGGGACTAAATTTGCCGTAGCGATGAGCGAATAAAGCGGCACAAATAAACACCAAATGGAGAAACAACTGGCATTTGTCGATTACCGAAGAGCTCTCGGTTAAATCAACAATCTGCTCAGCTCGTGTGCAATTACGTCACCGTAATTATTTTCGAGCGTGGTGGGAACGTATCAATCACACCGACTGGAGTCATGTTACCTGCCCATGCTACCGCTAATGTTGTTGTGCTCTTCTAAATACATTTTCTATGTCAAACCGTAACACAAAGCGTTTTAGGATTCACCACAGTTGATCACGAAACCGTGAACCGTCTTGTCCCAGCTGCTTGCATTGTCCCCTTAAACACGTGACACGCGTGTTTCCTGGTTCGCTTTGCGGGAAAAAGAAAAAAACGCTCATAAAATGGCCCGCAAAGGAAAAACTGGATGAAGCCTCACAAGGATTGAGCTTGTTGTTGACGCGATCATTTTGTGAATGCGCCCTTCACAAACAATCCGACAGGAGAGCCATCCGCCTTCTTTGTGTGGACTCCGCAATAAAGTCATCTCTCCATCAAGACCTGACAGCAGAATGTGCCTGTTTTCTTCTCCCCGCCTTCAGGATACACAAATAACACAGAGGCGCATTAAAAGTATTTGTATAATCCGTGAAGTGAAAATTACACACAATTGAGATGAAAGGCAATTAGACAATTACAGCTAATGAGGGCAATCCTTTTCTTTCACCCCCAAAAGAGCGCACGGACTAATTGTCAAATTAAAGAACGCTTCTCTCTCTCACTGACCCCGCGAGGACTAAAGGGGAAAAGCAAACGTCGGTCCGCCGTGTCGGCCCCGAAGGGCGCAACAGAGCAGCGGGCAGGCAGCGTTTGGAAAGCGACGGCTGTATTAATCACCGCTCCGGTTAAGGCAGCCTTACGGCTTGCCGGCCGGCGGCGCGCACACAAACGTAGGACTGTAGTGCGCCAACAGGAAGCGCGGTCACACCCACGGGAAGCGGAACGGTGCAGACGTCGGGCTGCTGAACTTTGTCTGATGAGGTCAAACGTTTCAATGCGTTGCACCCGATGCGCGTTTGTCGGTACGCGACATTTCTGGCCACGACCGCGTTACTGTCTCGCGCCGATGCGCGTTCAGACGTTTACGGAACGGCAAAACAGTCAAACGAGCAAAAACACTCACAAGGAAAGGATAGCATATATAAGCTAACACTCAAGCCCGATTTATAAACGTCTCGATGTTTGAACTATTCCATTTACGAACCAAAGAACGGACAAAAATATTGGCCGACGGTTGAACCTTGGCACGTTTTGTGGCGGGCGGTGCGGCCATTGCGGGTAGGCGGATCGCTCTCAGCCGCTCTGGCGTCGCGGTCGGCCGCTACTTTGCTTAATGCGTCATTTTGTCCCCTTTCTGTTTTTTGCCTTTATATTTAGCGTTTTGCTAGCTCAATACGGGCCCAAGAAAAGCAACGGACAAGTGAGGCAAGAAGGCGGAACTCCCTGTGGTCTCAAAAAGACGATTTGTGACGTGTATATCAATGGCGACGCATTGCAGAGCTTGCTCGCAAGTATGAAAGAAACAAATCCACAATTGCCACTATTGTGAAAAAAAGGACATTTTTGTTGCCGCTGACATGGCCAAGAGAGTGAAATATCTTCGAAAGGATCGAGAGAACTTCTGGACTAAGTGGAAAAGCTCTTGTTTGTTCGGATCAACGAAAAAGAGCTCGCATTTTCGAGACTATCGTTCGCGAGGAGGAGAGACACTTGCGGTACATGATGACTTGTTGTCAAGACAACAAGAAGCTGCAAGCCGACCAGTCAAGGTCGAGTGGATTTCACTTTTTGGTCTTCACAATTGGGGGCAGCCGTGGCTCAGTTGGTCGAGCGGGTCGTCCGCTGAGCGAAAACATTTTTTAGTCTCATTCTTCAAAATCTTGTCAGATGCATTCATACAGCAATCGTCTACAGAGTATTTACATTCCATCCCCTGCGACTAAAAAGCCTCAATACATCCTCTCTTGGTCACACATAAAGCCACGTCTTCCTCTACCAATCATTTTACCCTTAGAAAGCGAGTGAGGGTTGGCAGGTTAAAAGGTCAAAGAGAAGTTGTCTTCACGCTCCCACGCCTGAAAGCGCCACTACAGGTGCAGATTTAACAGCCTAAGAAAAAAAAAAACAGCCTTTAATTGTTCCCTGCTCTGTGTCAGTGACCGGGCCAAAAACACTCCTTGTTATTGCCGCTTGCTATTTTTCCAGTCTGACAAGTCGCCATGACAGAAAGTCGTCCCGTCACCTGCTTTCAGATGGCAAGGGGGAGGGGGAGGGGGGAGGGGGGGTGCCAGGCGGCAGGACATATCGGGACATATATATCCACAAACATATTTTAACGTGGACTCTGTTCGGTCGCAGGCAGAAATCACGCTGCGGCAACTACGTGGGCTGACCTTCGAAAAGTCAAAGCTCCTCCAACACAAACCGGAATAAATACAGTACATAGTGCCGCCACGAATGCTCCGAGTCAAAACTGCTGCAATAATATCAGTAATATAGTGAGGATGCGCGGTACGGAAAGCGGAGGGATGGATATATCACTATCTATTGTGTGATCTTTTTGCTTTTCTCCTGGAAGTAATCAAGTAATGATTTCTCCATTTCAGAAACAGTTTACATTTCGGTTAGTAATTCCATCCCAGGATTGCCGCTTGTGCTATGATTCCACGAAATACCACGGAATACTAATTTATATCAGGTTGTCATTGGACTGCTACAAAATTCTCCCTCTTCATACACACAAGAACGTGACAAATTCCCTCCAGGAAGTTCAAGTGCGGGATAATATTTTTAAGTAAGTTGAACTAAAAGCCAACGCTACTTTGCCTAACCCTCTTGTGATTACAAAGAAAAAAACAACAACATATTTTTTTAAAGTAAAAAAGGCAAATGCGTCTGCGGAACTGAAGCTGTGGGAGTTAAAACAAGACAAAAAACAGGTGAAGAACCAACAGACAGAAAAATATAAATAAATGCAAAGACAACGGAAAACAATTGTGCTCCTGCTCCAGTTAATGCAACAAGAGTCTGACAAAACTACTAATTGAATAAACTTGCAAAGTAAATCTGTGAGTCCAATTGATTTGTCAAGTGAGAGCAATTACTACGAGCCTTGCAGACTTATCGTGAGGTTTCAAAGACAGATGTTACCTCTTTTTTATAAAAAAAAAAAAAAAAAAAAAAAAAGCAGACCTCTTTAGTTTCCTGCGAATCCCCTAACGCCATAATTCCTAAGAATCACTCCATTTAAACTGGAAATGAGGGGGGCTCCGCGCGTTAGCTCACCGACGGCGTCATACATCCCTGTCAAGCCTAACATGAACTTATTTGCTCATTTGTCTGAATTGTTGGAATCATTTGTGTGAATGCGCTTTTAAACCTCCGGAGTGCTCCATAAATCAGCCGCCCGCAGTTCTTTGCGGCCAAGCGACATCATTTGTTTCTTTTTGTTCATCCCGTTTTTGTCAAAACTTGATTCACGGCCAGACAAATCTTGTTAGCGGGATTTGTCAAGTAGTCACTTTAAGTTTATTCGAGCAGTGAAGTTTGTTTTCAGTTGTGCACTTATACCTAAGACATGGGCAAAAGTATGAATGAAATGGAAAAAGTCACGCTTTTGTGTTGTTTTTTTTAAGGGGCGTGGATAATGGCTTATTCCTTTGATGATAACTGATGTGAGGTCTTGCGAAGTACGTAAGGTTTCTTGTAACGTCATGCAAGATGAGAGCTGGATTTACACTGCGCGGCTCAAGTGACGCAAGTCAGAATTTTTCAGGTGAGCTCGATGGCGGCGTGAAGACAAAAGCAAAATGGTCCAAATATGCTACATTAGAGCGCTGTCAAACTTGAAATAAGTTAAATAAGTTTTTAATTCCCATAACATCTATGCTCATTTCTGTTTGCCCGTCCATGCCGTTTCGCTTTATATGTTTCCATTAAGCTAGCGGACATTTGCTAACACTATGTATGTTTTGGTTAAACATTTTAAATATGCAACGTTTAATTGTGGTGACTGGTTAGAGCGTCTGCCTCACAGTTCCGAAGACCGGGGTTCAATCCCCGGCCCCGCCTGTGTGGAGTTTGCAGGCTCTCCCCGTGCCTGCGTGGGTTTTCTCCGGGCACTCCGGTTTCCTCCCACATCCCAAAAACACGCATGCTCGGTTCATTGACAACTCTAAATTGCCCGTAGGTGTGAATGTGAGTGCGAACGGTTGTTTGGATTTAGCAACAGGACAAAAATCCTCGGTTCTTCTCCAAAAGTGACACGTGAGAATCCATCAGCGTGCGTGAGACATGGGGAGGGAAAAGGATTCCGGCAGGAGCGGGAAAACAATTGTTCCTGACTGATTTGCCTCTAAGCCCGTAATGAAGCCCATGTGTACGACGGCCTTTCAACAAGCTGCAAATCTGCACGCTGCCCTCTCGCCACTTGATTAAAGCAACAGCAGCACACCTGCTCTTCATTAGCCTGAGCGGGGAACAGACGTGGCCAAATAAGTTAGCACCTGTATGTTTGAATTCTGCGCGCCTTCTGCCCCGATGTAAAAGTCGTGCGCGTCAACCTGACGGGCGGATTCGGAGGCGGACGTCTTTCGAGGGCTGGAGAAAGAGCAGGGACGTGTGCCGCGTTTCGAGATCGATGAGGGACGCGGCTCGGAAAACACTCGCTAACCGGTGGGGGGGGGGTCCCGAAAGAGGGCGAACGGGAAGCCGACAAACGGGAATCCCACGGTAAAGAATATGCTCGTAGTCCGAGATGTGCTCAGATGCGGCGACCGTTGCAGAAGAAGCCCAAAGGGCAAAGTGTGGGATGGGATCATCGGAGGCGACGCTGACCTCTGCCTGCGCTGAATGGAAGCATATTAACACTCCAGACTCTCGGCAACATTTAACCAATTGAGTCAATTACCTGTCAGGCCACTTTTATGAGGTTTTCTTATTATTCTCAAGGAGGGGGCGGGGGGGCAGAGCGAGACTCCATCAAGGGCATAAAGCGCTCGCTGCCATTTGCATACATTATCAAGGCTCTGTCTTTCCCAGAGACTCACAGAGGAAGCACCTGTAGCCTCTTAAGAGAGCGCCCCCTCGCCCCTCGCTGCCGTGCAAGCCCCTTGAAGCCCCCCAGAAACAGGTGTTCTCTGTCAAGCGGTCCCCGCAAAAGGAGAAGAGAGGGAAGGAGAGCAGAAGGCCGCGGGGGCGCGCTCTGGAAGCGGAAGCCCGGCGGGCCTGAGGCGCTTCCACTCGGCTAAGGCCGCACTGCGCTCGAGCCAGGTGCTCCGTGCCATCGCTTCTTATTTACCCCGGGCGGACGTACAGTTGCTCTCAAAACTAATTGCGGGCGTTTGCAAAAGACATGTCTGTTCTGTCGGCGGCGGGGTTCAACCTAATTTCATCGGGCATGTGCACTCTGGTCCTGGGACATCTGCATTCGGTGGCGTGGCCCCATTTGTTGCAATTTCCATTCGCAAGAGAGATAACTGCCTGCATATGGAAGCAATAGATAGAAGAGGTCAATGCAATTTCTTGCGCCGGCAAAGAGAAAAACCTGTGTGCGGTAATACGGGTTGGCGTACGAAGAGTCAAAAATCTGGGGGGTCGGGGGAGAGGAATCCGCGATTCCTTCATTTCCTTACCGGACAGTAACAATCCCTCACCTCCTTTTATCTGCTGACATGATGTCACTGGCGCCTTCTCGTCATGGTTCGAATTTGCCTGAGTGGACCATCTCACAGGGGGTTCCCATGCTAAATGGGAGAAAAACATGGCGCACCGGCAGGCCTGTCTGCAAATATTGAACTGAGCCTTCTTGCCTTCAAAGAATACTGAAAAGGAGTGAAGACAATCCAGGAGCCACTTTGACTCTGCCCTTAAAAGTTCCCTTTTTTTCTCTCCGTGTGAATGTTGTTTACGAATGGCACTCACACAAACTGGGAGGACGAAGTCGTAGCGGAGTTGCTGACAGGACACTCGGCTCTCACGTCTCCCGTGCGGTTGTGTACAAAAACCAATACGCACGCAGTCACGGCAGCGTCCTGTGTAAGACACTGCCAAATGACGAGCAGATCTTCCGTTACGGCTCCGATGTGCTCATTTTACGGGACCTCAGTGTCAACGCGACTTTGTTTTGTTCCGACGTATATGGTAGGCTGTAACATCAAGGATAATGCTAAAGAGTGGACCAGAATTTAATGAGGGGGAGAAAAATCCCTTTTTTTTTTTTTTTTAAGTAGGAGGTATGGATCATACTGCACTGCTCACTAATAGGGACTTAACATGCAAATTGGCGATGATATCAAATGCAGCTACATCATAAGCGTTGGGAAACTTTACCGCCTTCAAATTTGGCAAACTTTGCGCACAAACTCCAGACATCATTATTTCACAACATGTTCCCCGCTAATCAAAACACGAGCAATCTAATCTCCACATCGCGACTACGGACGATTTCAATCTTCTCTCGCCGAGTCGTCAGTCTAAATTCAATACGCTCAATCAGCGCCGCTTTGAAAATGGCCTAATAAGGCCCGTTAAAAGCCCGAGCTCCAGCCACCAGAGAGCAATTACGCTTTAGCTTAATAGTTAGCAAAGGGCCAGAGGAATGTCTTCCTCCTTATCAAGCCCCGACTTGGGAGACTAATCTAATGGAGTGTCTTTTTGTGTGTGTGATTATTTATGATTAGAAAGTGTTAGTGGAGAACGTGGGCGGGGGAGTCGTTTGATGGGATCGGTATTGTGCCGCCGCGGCGGATTAATTGCGGCCGAGCTAGCTAATAATCGCCTCTGCTTGGGAGGGTGATCTCTCAAAGGCAACTTGAAAGGTCTTCCGTGAATTCAGTCGGCTTTCTGGGTGTCTGCAGGCTTGACGAAGCCAAATATGAAACATTTAGAAGCCTTCTTAGGATCAACTCAATCAAGTTTCAGACGTTGGATTAAAAAAAAATAAAACACGAGACCACATACAGGTATGAAAATTCAAGATCAAATGTACGACCATTAGGAGCACGCAATAAGGGCAATCACATTGGCCATTTGAAAATGTTGTCACAGTATTTATGATCAATACCCTCTCGCACAATCAAATGATTGTCAGCAGTTCTGTTTAGTCTGATGTGCATTATGCTAAAATGCTAATTACAAAAAGCCGTCAAAGAATATGTATCGCAATTTCAGTTTGCAGATTATTTGTCAGTTGGAGAATCAAATGAAAGACTTTTCCAGGCTCTGCAGTTTGGAAGTCATTTTGTGTTGGGCTCCAAGAAAATCGGCAAAGAAAAGACAATTCAGTAGTTGGCAAGTGCCCTGTTTTCTTGTCAGTGATCCATCGATTATTATCATTGGAGCCTTTGCGCTCACATCTGCTCGAGGTGCGCGACGTGTCTGCGAGCCACCGTGTGAACTCGCCGCCCGACTCGTTACCCCGAAAGCTCTCATTTCCTGTTGTGACTCGGTGGAATTGGCTCTGGGATCCGCAGCGCTGAGAGCCATTCTGGACGCATTCTCATCAATCAAAAGTACAACTCTTGACCCGACACAAGAAAGGGAATAATATTGGGCCTTCTGAAACAGGTCTCTAAAACAACAAACAAACAAAAATGTCTTTTTGAAGTTCCATCGTGAGGGACTTCGCCTCGGCGGCCGAGAAGCAACCGCGTTGCTTTCCCAAGATGGAGCTCATTAAGAGCACTCTTGTTTGTTGAACAGAGAGCGAGGGTTCGCTTTCTTTCAATAACGAGTCATTAACGAGGGTTTGTGTGTGTTTGGGAATTAGAGCGGCCGTAGCCACCGATCACGAGACGCGTCGGTCTTGTGTCGCAGGTCGGATCTCAGACGGCAGCCGGACAAAGATAAACGTGAGAAGCGGGAAGAACAAAAATATCTTTTTATCTATCTTCATTTAGCCGTGTCATTTCATGAAAAGGGACCTCGATGGTGTCATTATATGTGAGATAGACATTTTTCTATTCACTAACAAGTAACTTTTGTGCTTTACTCTAAGTTATGATTAGAAAGAAGAATTATCAGTCGGAATGTCCCGGCTTAAAGGATGTGTCATCGTGAGACCCGTGTTAACGAGGTCTTCACAGTGCAGCTCAACAGTCAAACTGTGCAAACAAATAACAAACAGTTATTCAGCAGCTGCTTAAAACATCCAAACGTCTGCGGGGGCAAAGATAGCATATGTTTCCATTCAAAGTTCGGATCTAGCAAAACTGTGGCATAACCGATACGCACGTCATTAAATGACTTTGCAAACTGTTCTGAATGGTTTCGCTCCCATGGAGAAAAAAAAAAAATACGTTATTTGGGAAAATATTTGGAGAACTGGAAGTAAAAGAATTATTTTCAAATGATGAAGTATATGAGTTCTTTAAAAATGCATATCAAATGTTTACCTTGAAGTAAGTTCATGTAAGCTAAAATGAGGCCAATTGCAATTTATTTTTGAAATATACTGCACAATGAAAGTGTAGCCTTGTTTTTAACCGTTTCTGGCAAGGTTTCGAATGTTTGTGGCTGCAAACGAGAGTCTCGTCATTTTTCCGCCTTTTTCCACGTCGCTTTTGAACTGTCGTCGAAGACTGCGCACACGGAACGGGCGAACGAAGCCGAGTCTGCATTGTTCCACCTTCAGAGGACTCGTTGACACTGTTTGGAAAAGAGAACGTTCCGTCGCTGTTGGTTTTTCACCTCTGGGCTTCGTATGCGAGCTCTAAAAAGAGGCGGGGCGACACCTGTGCGTAAAATACAAAATCCAGCACTACAAGGACGTTTGTGTGACGTTTCGCACCCGACGCTGACTTCTTCCCACCCTCTGGTGTCGAAAGCAACTGTTGTTGCTGTCACACCAGCTGCTTCCTAGTGATCATGTTCAATCCCCTGATTGTGGGTCGCCACGTCATCGTGCACCGGCAAGATTCCACTTCGCAGGGTTATGAATGCTGCCTCTGTTACGGCAGGATCTCTTCTCTCGGTCCTCCCCTTAAAACGTCTAATAAGCCTATCACACTTTCAAATAATGACGCATCGGCACCGCAAAAGAAGTATAGTGGTTCATAATTGGTGGGCGGGGTTAACAGGTGGATGCAGGCGGAGGAGTATTGGGCATTGCTCTGATTTATAAACATCTTTTGTGTACAATGACATCAGCGCAGTTTATTGGGAAATAAATAATGAATACAAATGCCCGCCTTGTCAAGAAAACCCAAACAAACAAAAAAAGTGTTCCATTTTCCCCGCTTGAAAGGAGGCAGTGTGCTGCAGGGGAGGAAACACAATTGCAGAACAATCACAACATTGCAATGTAAAAAGGTGAGGAAATATGGGTTATTATGGAGGGGCGGGCGTGGAGTCCAGTGATTAACGAGCAGTCATCTTGCTATTTGTGCTTTGCGACAAGTACATTTGGTCTGCAACGCTGTTGTGAAGCGCCGCAGCGTCGATGAAGTCGTGGACGGAGCGTCGCTCTCCGTTGCCTCCACCTCGAGTGGCGGGAGGGAGTCGATTGGGCTAACGAGGACCGGCGGGAAGCAAAACCCAACGAGCAAGACAAGACGTGCGCTTGGGTGACAAGAAAACAAGACTTTACATGAAAAATATGATCGAAACTTACAATTATTTTGTTTTCAAGGAGACATTATGCAGTTTTTCCAAAACAGTTGCCATGTGTTTTAATAACGTCTGTGCCATGTTTTCTGGCAAAATACCCCAAAGATCAATAATTATAGGACACTTTGCACACTTGATTTCTTGTCCAGTTGAAATGAGCTTATTTGTATACCTCGCCCCATATACATATATGTCGGAGTCTGGCTTTTGGTAACATGTTGACGAGAGGCGGTTGGTTCCCAGTGCGACCCAGGAGTGCTTCAAATTCAAACGTTCTGTGGCGATAACCCGAGTCCCCTCCAAAAGTATTGGAAGGCCAAGGTCAATTTCTTAGTTTTTGTTGTATACTGAAGACATTTGGGTTTCAGATCAAAAGATGAATACGAGACAAAAGTTCAGAATTCCAGCTTTTATGTCATAGTATTTAGATCTCGATGTGTTAAACAACTCAGGACAGAGCGACCTTTGTTTGATGCCACCCACTTTTCCAGTGAGTCAAAGTATTGGAACGGACATTATTAAATGACCTTAAAGTGAATAACGTTTCATATTTGGTGGCATAACCCTTACTTGCAATAACAGCATCAGCTTCTAAATGGTTTGCTTTTTTTCCATAGACAGCTCTCTGGTCTTCATGTTTGCTTAACAGCAAATGCAGTTGTCACAGGTGAAACCCAATGCCGAAAGCAAGCACTGTCTTAATGTGTCAATGTAAAAGGCAACATCTGAGCAACGAGAAACACCCATCAGTCACATGTTCCAATACTTTTGCTCACTTGAAAAATGGGTGGCTTCAAACAAAATGCGCTCTGTCCTGAGTTGTTGAACAGATCTCGATGTCAATACCGTGAAATAAAAGCTGGGATTCTGAGCTTTTGTCTCATATTCCTATTTTGATCAGAAACCCAAATGTGTTCAAAAACAAAGGACTTGACCTTGCCGTTCCAATACTTTTGGAGTCGACTGTATATTGAATGCTGCAAAATCAAGTCATAATCGCAGCAGGCAAGTAAGCATCCACGTCATTTGAAGCTGACAATGTCCAGACCGCCGCTTGGATTTATTTTTGAAAATCTCTAATCCTGTAATGGCGTCGCCTCGCCTCGCCTCGCAACTGACACCGGTTTTCCTCACATCGGCGGAGAACTCCCAGGGCCGCTAAGTGGTCCGCGACCGGTGGGAAGGAATCGAGTTTAGAGGGCTACACGGAAGCCCGGCTCGACGCAGGGCTGTGCCTCGCCGCGTCGCAGCCTGCGGGTACACGAGTTGCGAGTTCTAAACGGACAAAGCCTTCAGCCGAGAAAGTGCATTGGCTGGACTAATGGGGAAATTGTTTATGAACTCTTTGCAGTGCACCTGAAAATACCTCCAGCGAAATTATGTTTGGCACGCCATGTCGCTTTGAAGCCGACAGAGTGGCAATAAAAATTAGGCCTTCATTAGTGAGTCGGGCCCTTTCAAAGTGAACTGGCCCCGTCCCGGCGGGTCAGCGGCGTTTAGGCGGCGCTCGGCTTCCTTTAGCGCTGCCAGCTGCAAACACATGCAAACAATTTGCTGCTGTTTTTTACGACTTTCCCCTTGAATGTTTTTTTCTCTCTTTCACACACACACACACACACACACACACACACCACTGTGCTCCTTTTATGTTGCATTTAGGAAATTAACACTCACCGAAAAATTACTTTGTAAATAAAATTGTGGAGCACTAAAATATTGAAATGAGGAGATGCCCAAAGGCTAGTGTTCTTCCAGAAACAAAGACGTCCTTGAGAAGGAGCTAAGCTTGTCTTTATTCGGGACACGGTACATTTAGGACGTAAAAGTCACTCGAGGGCACGTGGCGGTCATTTGCAAACAACAGCAAAAAAAATAAAAATAAAGCAAGATGACTGAGCAGCGTAATCTTGAAGACAATCGCATGCATTGATTGTAATCGTCACAGATGTAAAGCTAATGACTTAATCGCTTACATTCGCAAATCGCATTATTGCGAAAGAAATTGCTGGCGTGATTGAATTACTGATATTTATCTTCTAATGGCGCTGATTAGGACTCGACGCTAATCTGTCATCCTGAAAGGTCCGATATTAACAGCATCGATCTAACAAAAACAATAAACACGTAATATGAAAGAGGCGTTCTGTGCACTCGGCAACCAGATGGCCCGCTGCGAGTCTGGAATGTGCAATATTCCCGCCTGCGTGACTATGCCGCTAATGATGGGAACCGCAAACTGTTGACTTCTTTAATTGAGTTGTTTTGCCCCATTAACCTGTTGTCTGACAAGGCGGAGTCGTGTTTTGGCCTCTCCCTAAAACACTCTTGTGGCAGCAAACTACAGAAAAGCCCCAGAAGAAGTGCAACATAGGATCTTCAATCATCCGACATCGAAAAGCTCCCAAAATTTGGAAGTCAACCAAAACTTTGGGGAGAAAATGTTAACTGTCATGCGATTGCCTGGCGACCCACATGACACATTAGAAAATGGATCCATGCAGATTTTGTTCTGTTCACACTGCAGGTCAATTCTGATTTTGTTTGCACAATAGTGATATGGATCTGATTTTTTCATGTCAGTGTGACGGAGGACAGTTTGGATTTTTTCATATCCAACGCAGGCCTCTTTCGTATGTGGATATTTAAATGGGAAATGCATCCGACACGAGTGCAGCGCGGACGCTCACGGGGCGCGCATCCGACCGCACCGTCGTCGTAAGGCGACACACGTCACAATTGTTCGACAAAACACAAAACGGCAACGGCGGACCAAGCGGCAGAAAACGGTCAGTGGCGAAAAGAAGACGCTTTAAAAGTGATAAACCGATCCCGCCCCCCGATTGATAGGGTGGGGTCCTCAGCCTCCGCAGCAATTACGGGAGCCTTCTGTCAGTCTTTGCGCATGTGAAACGGTATCAATTCACTTGCGTGTGTCCGCAGGCACACACCCCTGGGACTCTTTCGCTGGGCGTGGGGTCACGCACTTACTGCGACAAATAACTCATGAATATGCAAATCGCTTGTGTATATCCCCTCACTTACGCTCTCGTCCTGTAGACTCTTAGAATTCACATCATTGAGGCCACCACTCTTCAGTTGCACAGCCGGGTTCACGAGCCTTGTCCTGCGTGCTTCCGCTCCTGTCCTTGTCCTGTTCCATCTCGTCCTGTCCTTCCCTCCCAGGGTGCGGCGCGACAGCCCCATGCAACACTCGCATTGAATGTTGCATTGTTGTCGATAATGTCGTGATTTACTTCTCTCATGCTGTTTACAGTTAGTGCTTTTTCTTTTGTCTTTGTTTCTCTCTCTCCCTTCTGGAAACTTTCTTCTGTTCGACCGATCAAATCGGATTCTCAATAAACCTCAATTATAATACCACAGCGGAAGCTTCAAAACTCCACTGTGACACAGTAAAAGTGTTCAGGCATGAAAGGGATACAGACTTTCCATTCCGCTTGACCTAACAGGCGAACAGGACAAAAAAACAAAAACAAAACAAACAACAAACACGTCCACTTATACTTGAATGACAATTAATTATGTTGAAATGTTATTTCAAGCACTGCCTGTATAGTTCAGCCAACAGTTCTGACGAATTATAACCAAAAGTTAGTTTTCAATCCAAAAAGCATCCCCAAGTAACAAGTATTATTTACTTTAAGTTGTATTGCGTTGACCCGAGCGGTTAACTCTCTCTCAAACACACCAGGTTTTTATTTTCCGATATTTTATGCACCTTACGAAAAGGCTTTGAAAAATCCCAAACCGAGCTGCTGTGTGAAGTTTTATTCTCCTGCTACAGAAGGAGGCATAAATTATGCATCAGGAATATGTATGTGTATTGACTTTAATAAGAGCTATTTCCTACATTGGCGCCTTTTGGAGCTACTGAACAACCACTTGGGTGCTTGCTAGTGCTCGCTCGTTCTGTCTCTTGCTCATTTTTTGACATCCAGCTGTGTGTGTATGTGTGTGCGAAATAAACAACAAAAAAAAAGAGGGCATAATTAAAATAATAGTGTCTGCTCTTGTTTTGGGTTTTGGATGTTTTCTCTCAGCTGGATTTTGGCAAGGTTGCAGGGATTTGAGGGAACTGTCGAGGAGTGTTAGCGTACGCTCAACAAAGTCGGCTTTGTTTGATTGCAATAACTAATCAAGTTGTTGCTGACGGGAGTGTTCTCGTCTATACGTTTTTTCCCCTCCTTTAGGCGACATTCAATCAAGTGTTGATGCTACTCGTTGACACAGAAAGAGACAGTGTGGTGAAACGACGGCGCTTTCACCAAGAGCCCTCAATGGGGATGAACTTACAAATAATTATGTTATCATATTTTTGGATGAAAAATGTAATTAGATGGATTTTAAAAACCCCTGAGAGCACGGCAAGCTTGACTGCCTCGCAGTCAAGAGGTTCTGGTTCTGGGAATCTCAGACCGGGCGCTCCCGTGTGGATCATTTTCAACCCACGTTGCGCGACTGCTAATCCGCAATAGCTAATTTTCTTATTTGGTGCGTTACGCATCTCATTTGTCGAAAAGCAGTTTTTCGGGTGCTTTGCGACTACACTTTTTTTTTTTTTTTTTTTTAAGCCCCGAACAAGAAATATGTTCGGTTATGGAAGCCCCCCACCATACGCTAGCATAGTGACAAACAAGGGATCAGCGTAATCATAGATGGATTGCTCATGAAGAATTCATCGATTGTATGAAATTAAATGCATCATGAAGCGATTGAGGCCAAATGCGCCGCACTTCCCGACTGCAACCAGCAGAGGCGCTGCTGATCCATCCCCAACTAGTTTGCTGTCTGAGAACAACATTGCTGAAGTTGAGCTCCAGCTAGGCAGAGATTGGATGTCATTCTCAACCCACGTTACCTCACCACTCTGGTTGCGAAATTCCATCCAATTTCAAAGTGAAAAGTTTGCCATGTAAATGAATAAAAATCAACCAGAAATTCACAAAATGTAAGATTGGCAGGCAACTTCAATATAGTCTTCACGTACATTTTCATACGAGTATGAGATACATTTAACTAAACAGTCAGGTTTTTGTTTTTACAAATAAATGATTGTTCAATAACAACTTGAAGTTGTACAAATCCGTATTATTTTGCGTGGACGTCATAAAATGTTCCTATTTTTGCTTGAATATGATACATTCCCAAAATTCCCCAGCTTACCTTCCCATGGAAAGTTACAAGTAATTTCCCACCCCTTTGCAACCCTACTCACCCTCTTTCTCACTGCGCTATGCATGTTATTTGCCCAAAAACAATTTGTATCGTCTCGACCTCTGGCATTTTGCGACTTCACATGCGAGCACTTTTTGCTTTCGCCCCGGGGCGAGGAACCTGTTGGGCTGCTCTAGCCTCATTAACACACTTAAAACATACACTTTCAACTGGTCTCGCCGCAACCGACTGTCAAAACTAAATAACCGCTCGGTCTCTTTTTCTTTCGCAGCTCTCGACAGAATGAGGCGGCAAACGGCGCGCACATGAACGCGAGAGGTCACTCATCGGCCTGAGCGGGTAAAAAAAAAAGTGTGAAAAAGATGTCATCGAACAAAAACGCTTAGGAGCACATGCTGAGAGAAGGATGCTAAACAGAGGGGCCGGCCGCTATTAAGATGACATCAGGTACAAGCGCTCAACAGCTGCACGGGAGCGCCGCCTGGTATGGAGGGCGGGAAATGGAGGACAAAACAAGGGAACACTGATTGACTCGCGGCAACAAGCGAGCCGAGTCATCACCCGGCTAAGCGCGTGCTGATTGAGCCCGGCCCTTTTTAACCGGCGGGGCCTTTGGAGACCCGCTAGTTGGCAGTCGGGTCGCCGGGGTGCCAGCGGAGGCGCGGCGCTTCAAAAAGCGAGCCGCGTGTTGCGCGGAATGCGTCGCTCTGAGGCCCGCTCGGACGCCGAGGTAACAGCTGGGAAATGACATCAGCCTGAACGTTGGCCATGTTTTCACTCACTGGAGCAATTCGCCTCTTTAAAAGCTTCCACGGGTAGCAGTCGGGCGAGCTGCAGAGAGGTACTTTTCATCTCGTTGGCCGTGCGAGCCGCCAGCTGCTGCTAAAAAGGGTGAGAGAGGCCAGAGTGCCGCCGCAATCATGAGTGGCGCATTGTCTGCGGAAAGCACAAGCAGATTGGAACGCCTGAATTCCTTTACGAAAACACTCTCATCATCAGGCAATTTTAAGCGGGTTAACCTTTATGTGTTCACTCTTTGTTCCATAAGAACACAATTCATTGAAAAAAAATTGTGGTTGGATGCTTCTCGACAGCTTTTGAGACGATGGCGGAGATGGTTTCATATCGATGGCTCAAACACAAAACCTATTTGCAGGATTTCAAATAGCATTCTGATTTCTCGAAAAGTTCATTTTCAGGATTTTCTCATAGGATACGAGATTTTGTTTTTTTGTTTTTTCTAAAACCAATAATAATAATAATGAAGTCCATTTTTCAGATAGGAAGTCAGCCATCATTATGACTCCATTTTTGGGCAGTCGTTATGTGGATTACTGCTATCTACAGGACCGAAGTGGAATGGTAATTTATGACTATTCAAACTACAGTTGATTTTATTATTAGCAGCAGAGCTAGCATAGCCCTTTTCCCCTTCCTCGACTGTTTCTCGGATGTATTTTTTTCCGATTACGCTATGTCTGCGATTTTGCAGATTTTCAAGTGATCGCTTTTCATGGATTTCGAGGATTCGCGCAAGTCCGAGTTGAGAGTTGCTTCAGTGTAGTAGCGCATTCTGCTGCTACACCGCAAGCGGCAATGAAGTCTCCTGGAAGCGATGCAGCATAATTAACAGCAAGAAGAGGCACAGAAGGTCCCCAATAGTTAGTTATCCAACAAAAGTTGTTGGTCCCACAGAGGAGAGAGAAATACGATTGTCAGTGTAGTTGTATGTTCTGCTCGGTTCGCATGTGTTGCTTCTCCATGTGTGTTAAAGGAACAGCTGTTTGAAGGTTTACGATTACAGTAACGTCAATGCTAATTGAAGTTAGCTCGGCCATGGCATTTTGCATTATATGTTAGCATTAAGCTGGTAGATTTTGCACAATGATGAAATTATATGGTTTGGGTGAACACTTTTCAGTATTACGCTAACTGCTCAGCACAGATGACAAAGGACAGCATCTCCTGACGGTTTTTATTTGCGGTTGTCAGCGACTTGTACGTTGACGGAGACAACCAATACGAAGTGGGGCACTACCGCTTGGTCTGAGGCGAATTCTCGCTTCGCTTCTCATACAATATTAGGCTAACTGCTAAGTTCAGAAGACGCCCGACGTGATTGACTCCTCCAAGTATTTGACACTTCGCAATAAGGATTATCGCCACCTAGAGGACAGAAATCAAGCATGATACCACACATTACAACGATTTAAACATTCACTTTTTTCTGTCACAATTTATCACAATTTATCTGGCGAGAGTTTTTTTCAGAGTGCGGTTATTGGTCCTTTCTGCAAAATGACTCTTTTGGTTGTCTAAAACGGACAGAAATCATTGCTGGAAACATTTAACACAATTTCAGTATGGACACAGACAGCATGGCTTTTAAAAATATCCACGTCTGCGTCCACATTGTCTTTGACTGTAGCCAAAGCTAACATGTGTGGGACATGTTTTGGCAACATTTCCCAATGTTGGGTTTGACCTCTGCACAGGTACTTGAGAATGAATTTTCATGAGCGCTGCAGCCATACAGCGCTTTGAATCACAGCTTCCTGCAGGGGCCTCTTAGAAACACTCAACTCAACCTCCTCAGAGTGCATGCTGCGATTTAGCACTTGAGTGTTTCAAAACGTAAAAAAAAAGAAGAAAAGAATCCCTTTTTTTTGCTTTCGTCTGGTGTCCAAGTATCCTTTCCAGCATGACACCGAGGGACCAATTGAGAAAGAACTCTATTTGCACTGCTCTGCGCTGTGTTACGTCTGAACGGAACAGAAAGCACACATTGCCTGCAGTCAGTAATCGCTAGGGTGGAAGAAAAGAATAGCTACAAAGCAGCTTAGCACATTTAGCGAGCGCTTATTAGGCCTCGTGCCTCCGCGCCGGCTGCCGAGAGATAAAGTCGAGCTATTTGCTTCAGACGAAGGGCGAGTCTTGGGTATTTCTGATGAAATGCGGTGACATCGAGACAACTCGCTCTTTGGATGCTTTCGTGTGTGTAAAGCTCTAAGCGACACACCTCCGAGAGTTGTGCAGTTTGATACATATTTGCGTTGTCGAGCGTTTAGCCAGCGCCTGGATTCATGCTGTGCCTTTGTACAAGTTTTAATGCCACTGACTAACAATGGAAAGATGACGATCGAGACCCATTTCAGCGCCATCTCAGTACAACGGCGCACGCCTATTCATTTTGGGCTTAGGTGCCTTGCTCGAGAGTACCTAAACTGTCAATGCTGGGGCCGGAGGTTACGTTAGATTTGCATATACAATATTGCTTTTTGGCCAGTACGATGCGAAATTTAACCACACTCGAAATTTGTTTGAAAATTGCCAAAATTTGGAGGCGCTCTTCAGGGAAGTCTCTCTCTGCCGCGAGCAGATGAAACGTAACTCACGTAAACGCACTCAACACGTACAACAAAAACAATACAACTACATTCAAAAGACAAGCAGTTCGATTTTTTTTATGGCAACACTTTGCAATGCTTTGGATTAATCATCAGGAGAAGGTTCCCGCTACGGATGTGCATAATAATTCGATTAAGCGATCATTAAATGGGAAGTTGAAAGCAGGAAAACAGTCGGTGCTCTGATTCATGTTGATCCTGTGTACGCCACGCCAGAGATGGAAAACAAGCAGCGGCCATTGCAAAGAGCAAAAGCGTCTCGATGCAGTGGCGCTTCTCGATATGGACGACATGGGCGGTCGCCCAGGGCGGCATTCTCCAAGGGGCGGGCGGCGCGGCCCGCTGTAGCGGAGTCCGATTCCCTACTTTCAATCAAGCTCATCAGAATGAGATGATCCTAATTCAGCTGTTGTGTGCAGTGCGCGGATTTGCTGGAAAAGCAGCAGGTGCACAAACTTGCAGGTTTTGGGGAAGTGGGAGGGACGCCAAAGTAAAATAATAATAATGATAATAATAATGCATTACACTTATAATCGTGCTTTTCTAGACACTCAAAGACGCTTTACAATTTCACGCATTATTCATTCACTCCTCAATCACACCTGGTGGTAGTAAGCCACTTGTGCAGCCTCAGCTGCCCTGCAGGGGGCGGCCGGACAGAAGCGTGGCTGCCATTCTGTGCCGACGGCCCCTCCGACCGCCGGCAAACAGCCAACTGCATTCGGCCGTAGGCAATGCGGCTTGAGTGTCTTGCCCAGGGACACGCCACCCTTAAGAGTACCTCGTGAAAACCCACGCTAGCACTTTCAGAACATGCAAACTCCACGATAAGGAGCTGAGATTTGAAGACCAGACCTCAGAACTGTAGGCAGGTGTGCTAACCACTAGGACAACGTGCTGCATTCCGCACAGGTTTGAATCCTGCGCATGATGAGCTCCCTCTTAAGGCTTCTTTATACTCGCGCGGGCGGCGAGCGCAGTTTGCCTTTATACTCGAGCGCAACCCGCGCGCGCAGTTTTGAAAATGTACTGCAGTTCTCCTCCAAGTCGAGGCTGTCACGACGGCTGGTATTGGCTCGGACGCCACAGGGTGGACTTCCCGCTGCAATTTTGGGCCATTTCCGGCAGCCGTTTTTCCTTTCCTTTCCGTAACAAGGAACAAAGCAACGACAATGACGACCGTGGAACCGAGACTGCTCGAACAAATGGACCTGGATGACCAGATGATACGTTTAATTGTGCGGCGACATCGATTGAGAAGGCGGCGGCGGCGTAGGTGGTATGTGGAACAGAGAGAAACGCCGAGTACGTCATCACAACATCACGAGACCAATCACGAGAGATGATCTCCGCAGGATCATCAGACTACGCGCAGCAACCATTTTTGGCCGCCTGCGCGTCAAGTGACGCAGAGGGGCCGCGCGGGCCAATGCGTCGGTCACGTGATGCCGTGCGGGCGAGCGCGGGAGTATAAAGAGGCCTTAACACAACACAGGCATAGCGGCACGGGGAGAACACGCAGACGCCACACAGGAAGGCCGCAACCAAAGCTCAAACCCAGAACCTCGGACCTGTCTAACCGCCACATTCAGTCACTTATGGACACGGTAATCGACGAATGTGTTTTGGTTGCGTTGTGCAGTCGTTGCGTCGGAGTCCAAAGGCCGTCGGTGGTTAGTTAGGCACCGTCAGCCTTAAAAGGCCCTGGCAGGTTCTCACAACGCACCGCTCGGCCTCGCGACGCCCGAAGGGAACCCGGAGCATCGTGACCGTCTCGGCTCACTTAAGCTTCCCTTTGTGCCGCTGCCAAACGCTCGGCCTCGTCGCGCGCTCGTTCTCACGTTATTGCCCCGTCGTGCGCAATCGAGCGCTTTGCTCACAGCTGACTGATTAAGCTATAAGAAGGAAAGAGAGAGAGAGAGAGAGAGAGAGAGAGAGAGAGAGAGAGAGAGAGAGTGACACGGAGCACTTGAAGTTACTTGAAGTTCAAATCGCGACACAATTGGCGCTTTGTGTCTGATGAAAGTCGCTGTTAACCTTTTGGTCGATCTCCGTCGGAGCTCAGACATCAGACACCAATTGATGTTAATCAGACTAATGGCTGCACACTGTACACTCTTAAATCTGTTCGTTTTTTTTCAATATACAGTACAGAACAGCCATTTTGCATTGCGCGCACACAAAAACAACGGAGACAGATCTACAATCTTTCCTACATTTCCTACAGCACTTTTGATCTGTATTGTTTCAACTAGTCCACCACGAGCGAGCGCGCACGAGTGAAAGTCTGTCGTAGGTTCGCCAGGCCGCCCGTCCGCCACGGTGATTCGCTAACAAGGGCGGACAGCGAGCTGCAGCTCTAATTGAACACGAGCGCCAACCAGCCTCGGAACGGGCCGGGGAAATACTTTCCGAGTTTGATGCAATTTGTTGAACGAGTAGTAGTAAAAAAATGATGCGAGTAATTTTAACTGATGTACGGAAATATTACAAACTGCTTCAAATTGACTGAGGATTTTGATTCTCATTTCATAACGGAGTGGCAAAAGTATTCCCTGGGCGATTTTGAAAGCGCTTCAAACACGGTGGCATCTTTCATTCAGCTCTGCAGCTTCCGATGGAACATTTATAAAATGTTTATCAAGCAATATTGCTTTTTACACTTATTCTTTGCTGCAAGTTCCATTCAAGAACACTACAAGTCGTGTTGCATCCGTAAGAACTGACTTGAACCGCTGTCCTCGGGTTGTTTAAAGCTGTGACTCCCAACCGCTGGCGTGAGGGAACATCTGGTGTGTCGCTGCAAATGATCCGATTTCACTTAATTGCTCCGTAAATTCGAATTGAACATTTCGAACGTGTGTGTGTGTTTGTATAGTTCCTGCAAGTATATCAGCATTGTGTTCAACTCAACGGGTCCAGACTGGACACTGAGAAAGTACATTTGTCAGTCAATCGAGACGAGATCGTCATCATTTTAGGAATGATACTATTTTATTTGGTGGTGTGTCGTGAGATTTGTCCAATGTAAAGTTCCCAGTCAAAAAAAAAAAGGTTGTGAAATGCTGGTTTGAAGTGACAAGATGAGCAAAATTGGGCTTCAAAGTGGTGTTGACGATACGAGTGGTGCTGGCTTGTGATACGGAGAACTCCCTCTGTTTATCCAAATTCAACTTGCCTGCGTTGTCTGTGGGTATTCCAGCTATCTCCCACATTCCAAAATTAGGAATGCTTGGTTCATGGAAGACTGTCAGCTGTTGTCAAAGTGTGGAACACAAGCGGGCTCTCTCTAGTAACATGCCAAACAATCACTGAATTCAATGTTCCAACTGCATAATAATGTTCCAGTGACTTACATGCTTTATTTATTTTGTACAGTATGTTTTGTAAGAACGGTTCAGTTGCATTTAATCTTTTAGAACTTGTTTGTAGGTACAATTTTGATTGCTATTTTGTGTGCCATGCATTTCTATCCATTTCTCTGTACCGCTTTTCCTTATTAGCGACTGAAATCGTAATCAAAGTGTACTGAAAAGTGAAAAGTATTGTGCCATAAAATGCCTCCCGTAACACAACATACCGTACTGCTGGGTGCGCCACTTTTACCTCTTACACAAGTACGGGATGGCAATTAAGACTACATTTCTTGGATTAACTACAGGAAGAAAAAAATACAAATCCATTTGATCAATTTGAATGGGAGAGGAGACTGTAATCGCCTCTCAACTCCTGTTTCCATGCCAGTGTTGTGTTATACTGCGCAAAACAGTATAATACCTTTGCCCGGAGGAAGCTTAACGTCCCATCATTCTTTCGACAGCATACGCGAGTTGAGAGTGAATCAACAGCGCCTCTGCTGGTCACAGCCAAGCAGTGCACTTCGTTTTGCCTCGATTGCTTCAAGAGGTGATTCGTCACAAAATTACCGATCAGTTGAAACCGATATTACGCCTTCCTTAGCGATCATATTGACCCCTGCTGTGTTTACGGCATTGATTAATTAAAGGACGCAAACTGCAAACAAACACTTCTGTTATTTCAGTTTCAGAGCACAGCAAATGAGTAAAAATATGCAAAAGTTAAGTGACAAAAGTTTTTCTTGGGCTACATTTGGGTCAAGGAAAAAGAAACAGAGGGCATCAAAGGGGGACCGGGGTCCGATAATCAGCACATCCGCTTCGACCGGCTGCAAATGAAAGGCTCCGATGATGAATTGGAGCAAATGATGCGCCGTTGAAGGAAAGAAAACAATCAAATATTCAAAGAGGGCACAGCAGCGTGCCCCTGTGACATCAAGGCGAGGAATCACGCGCTCATCATTGCCGCCATTTAGTGCAAGAGCAATAAAAGAGGTGTCATGGCGACCGGGCTCATTAGCCACGAGCCAACGCCGACCGACAGCCGCGACCGCGGCGAGGACGTGATTTGGGCAAATCAGGTCGTTAGGATAATGGGGCGCCTCGCAATACGCCGCTTTTGCTCTTCTATGTCTTCTTATTTTGGGGCGTATTTGCCCAACAAAGTGAACTGTGAAGACGAACTGTGAAAACATCAAATTGGTTCTTGTTTGTTGAATTTTTCATCTTTGAACTTTGCGACGAATCCACTTGGGTCGGAATTGAAAGTCAGGTCCTCTATTTGTGATGTTTTGTGTTATCACTTGGTGCGGAGGGAAGCAAAGTGGAACATAATCTGCTCCACAATGCTAGTCAACCTCGATTTGGTCCTGTTGAAAAAGATTTTTCCCACTTTGAGTAAATAACGGAGGGCAGCACGGCCAATAGTGCTTAGCAGAGCTCTCTGTACTTTCTACTCCTTACTTTGTCAAAATAGGCGTGTTACCTTGTTCAACCGCCACGGATGAAAAGAAAAAAAAAAAAAGAAATAGAACAACTAGCGATAGGGAAAGATCTTCATCTCCTTCAATGGACTCTTACGCCTTCTTAATTAACACTGCACAGCACCCGACTACGAGATAAATGTTGCCCACTCGCCATCGTGAAAGGGGGTCTTTGAGACTCTTCTGTGATGAAGGCCGAAACAAATCGACTCGATTTGACCTACTTGAGCCAGAGAACGTCAACGACGACAGCAACAGATTCGGAGAAGCAAGATATTCCCCTACCCGTGGCCTGATTGAAGAGAGATGTTTGATGTTGTCTTGCGCCAGCTCCTGGCGTTCTGTGTCTAATCTTATCATGAGCTAATACAGCATTGTTTCTTACTTGGTTCGTAACGTTAGCAAACACGTTGTTTTGATTAAAAGAACAAAATCTCAGTCACGCCGACACTAGCTAGCTTTTAAACAAGTGACGTAGCAATATTTCTTTCCACAGTCGCAGCACAAAGGCAATTTCATAAAAGAGAAACTATTTTGTGTGTAGATGTTTTTTTTTTCACTGTGCCAAATTATCAAAACGGGTTTTTCTATATAATTGGCAAAAAAATATTTGTAACTTTTATTACATTCCGGTGTACTGATTTATTTTTTTATTTTTTTGTTTTTTACAGGAGTTGAACCTGTACTTCTGCTTTCAACAGTCTTATTTTTTCTACAAGTATCTGTACTTGTTCTTTCTGTTAAGTCCAGCGCCATGAGGCCTAGAAAGTGAAGAAATCACAGTTTGATTCCCAAAATGTGACAGGATAGGACAATAAAAAGCAGCAGTTTCGGAAAAAGTCCACGTCAGGACTGTTTTCCTAACTTTAACTGCCTAGAACTGGTCTTTTTTTTTTTTTTTTTTTTTTTTAAACCCTGCACACTGCCACAACACAAAATACTTCCTAATTAAAACCCAAAATGTTGCACTAGCATTTATCTCTAAAGTCAAACAAGTTGATTTTGACTCCCGGTTTATTTTGGGCATGGGCCAGCCAAAAGGAGAGACTTCAAGTGACGGGTTTCGCTTCTCCGCTTTATCCTCGTCATTGCGCGCCGGACAGTTGTGGCCGAAGCACTTTGGGGAATTTTGCCTGCGACGCGGCACACATCAACGGTCCCACTCGGCTTTGTTACGGCCGTGTTCGCATGGTGGCAGCACGTGCGGGTGTGCGTGCTCATTTATTGATGACTTCACCGAAAAGCGTCCACTCAACTTTGCCTTGGTGTGTTTCTTCAGCTAATGAGCAACGTGGCAAATGACTTTTATAGCAATTAATTGGACCCTTTCCATTCATTTGGGATTTGCACTAACATATGAGGGTATTTTTATTTTTATTTTTTAGTTATGAGCTGTTGCTTGATTGATTTGTTTCTTTTTAAATTTACGTTGCTTTATGTTATGATTTTTGTTGCTGATGATTTCGGCCACTTATTGTACTGGACAAACAATCAAACACACAAATACAAAAAGAAAATACTCAACATGGAGAAAACTAACACTGAATTAACCGCGCAGTCGAGCTGGAGTCAGAGCTCGTGATGTCACTCGTAGGCCAAAACGGGGGCGGAGCCAGGAATTGTTCATGCGCAACAGGTCGGCCATCTTTGATAGCTAGCTACGGCAACAAGAATAAGCATGAAAAACTCTGCCCGTAAAATTGGGTTAGGGTTAGGTAAGAGGATGAGGTTAGGATTAGGGTTAGCGTGCCGGTTAAGGTGGCCCACGCGCGACGGGAGTGGCTAGCGGGGCGGCCACCCATCAGTCTACGCCACCCCTGGCCACGCCCTAGCTCCGCCCCTGGGGCCACACTCTTTATGGGCACGCCTCAACACAACATCTTTACATCCTCTTTTATTGTGGTGTTATATTTATATTTTAGAATACAGTACTATTTTCTTTACTAAAAACATGGAAGGCCAAAAAAGTGAGGTGCTTTTTTAGGGGCTGGGACAGATGAATGGCAATTCAATTCATTTCAACGGGAAAACTCGATTTGCCAAAGTCATCCTGAATCCTCATGCCGCCCTCAATACACCCCCCCCCCCCCCCCCCCTTTGCATTCCCATGCGGGAATGCACTCTCGACCTTTTGACATTTGAAAGGGCCGTTTTTAGCGTTTGGTCATTTTGCAAGCAAGGCTCTTAATTGCTGCTTTTCCTCGCCTTTGCCAAAGACGTCTCCCAATGGGTGAGCGAGCGGTTGCTTGAAAAAATATCAAAGCGCCTCTTCATTGTTCCATCCACCTTATTCCCACGGAACAAAGCGAACCATCTCCCTCGCTCTCTGATAGCAGCCAATAGTGGCAAAGATGTTTGATTTGAGGGATGAGGGTACTATTTGCCTGGAGAGCGCCTGCGGAGGAGAGGCATCACGGCACTGGCAACGGAATCAGGCTGTCAGCTGGCATCTAGCGATAATTGCTTCCCATGGCAGGACCCCGCTGGCCCCCGTGAATGACGAGTGGCGCGGCGTCCAGGCCGGAATCCATACTTCAATTGTTGTGCGAATGTGAGGGTACTTTAGTGAGGGCTGAATGTTGATTGATACCTGCTGGCCATAGGGAAGGGGAGGGGTTGCGGGGTGGAATTGTAAATATAGCAGTTACTCAAAAACACGAGATGCAACATCGAGGGGAAAGGGTTGACACTTGTTGGCGTAATCAACCATTTTGCAACATCTTCCATTATTGGATCCATTGGCCACGCCGCTTAATTATTGAATGTAGAACGACCGCTAAACCGCGAGTGATGTAACCGACCAATCACAGGTGCCACCTGTAATGATTGAAAGGCAGACTGACCAATGAAGATTGGTGTATCTGGCCGGCTAATTCAATTTCCCGAACAGGATGAATGTCTGTCTATTAACAGTACGGAATCATCCAAGTTTCTTAATGTCAACGTTCATAGCTCCTCAAAACATCGAACGCCACCTGGAAGCTGTTCTCATGCTGGACGCCGTACTGAGGAGCGTCTCAATCGTCTTCGACGCGCATCGAGGGGCGAGGAGCGAGAATCGAGGCTCGAGCATCGAGGAGCTTCCACGGGCTCGCTTAAATCGGGGGACGGCTGACCTTTCGTCTGCGGAAGTCTTCGAGCTCCTCCGTGCGCCAGCTGCATTGTAAGCGGAGCAGAACTTCAAATTCGATAGTTAATCTTCTGTTTGCTTGATTCTTTTAGTTTGAATATTCATATTTTGCTGAGTGTCTGTTCTTTTTGGGGGAGTGTTTGATACCAAAATGCCGATTACGCTGGCTCATGGTCCGACGTACGCCTAACCGGCCGATTTCTGTTTGTATATTAGGCTATTTTCTCAAATGCATTTGGTCACATAAAGAAAATAAAAAAGCAACACATTAACACCCTTTACATATTTACGAGTCACTCCAACTATGCGAAATTATAAAAGTTAGAAAACTGTGAAACTACAAAAAACACATGGGACATAATTCAAACCACAGACAACAACGGACACGAGAACGGGACATATGAGACCGAAAACAGAAAATACAAACAGTGACGAGACACCGGCGGATGGAAAGAGCGGATTGGTTGATACACAAGGAGCAGCATTGACAAAGACATAACGGCCAGACGGCGAAGGCGCAAGCAGGACACAGAAAGACACAAAACTCCAGATAGCAGGAAATAAACTTACATTCCGTCAAATCACACACACAAAAAGAAAAAGGTCTCGAAAAGCGCACATTTTGACTTAAACGAGTTAATAAACATGAAAACAGACCAGACATAATAATGTCATCACCACTAAACTCTACTGTGTGCAATGCATGTCTAATATATTTGAAGCTTCAGGACATGCATTGATCCGAAATTGACAGGAAAAGCGCTTTAACGAGCCGCATGTGAAGACCGGCGGGCCCCCAAACCCAAACCCTGCGCTTGCCCTCAGCAAGTCAAATAGTGTGTAAAAACGCATGAAAATCAAAATCTATCGTCATACAAATAAATTCCGATAGCTTGGACTTTTTGGACACGTGACGACCCAGGACTCATTTGGGGTACCAACCCGAAGTTGGACAAATCGTGCTCAAGTCTCAATGGATCAGGATCTCGACATGCAACTTGAACTCTGATCTGACGGGGATCCGTTTGCCACCCAAGGAAGCCATCGCTCACCTGTCCGAAGCTAATTCCTCACAGCGTCGGCCACGGAATTGGATTCTCGGACGGCGGAGTCGCCCGAGTCGGCCCGTCACGGCGCCCCTCTGGCGTGTCACTTCAACGCCGGGCGAACAAGCGAAATTCCTGGCGGGCTAAAGTGCCATCGCTGGCTATCTTAAGCTGCGGGGCAAATCGCAGATGGCATCCTCCTCTTTACCCTCCTGCCACAAAAAGAACCGGTGAGCGTTATTCAGGGAATAGAACGTCAGGGGAGATTGTGCCCGTGTGACAGTGGCGTCCTATTATGTGTCAAGAGAAGTCGCTTGGAAGCGGATAGCCTCCCACAAAAAATGCGATTTGTGTGTTGCTGCCAAGTTGGGGTTCGCGTAGGAGTGAGGGGTGTGCTTGCGTACAAAAGGACCCACTTTAGTGCAGATTGATCTTTTTGTAAATAAAATCAGGTAGTAAGTTAACAATATACTTATAAGGGCCGGTTCGTGTCGCCGGTTCGTATCCTCGCCCGAGCGAGCGCATGTCGTCGTCGTGGACCCGGCCGGGCAAGACAGTTAACCCACAATGCCCGTGAATGAATGCGGTTGGCTGTTTGGCGGTGGTCGTAGGCGCAGAATGGCAGCCACGCTTCGCTCAGACTGCCCGCTGCAGGCCAGCTGCGGCTGCACAAGTAGCTTACCACCACTAGGCGTGACTGTGGAGTGAATGAATAATGTGTACAATTGTAAAGCGTCGTATATCTCCTTGAAAGAGGAGTATGCATTATTATTAATATGATTACGATTGCTAGACTAACCAATGGCTAGTCAGGTATGTAATCAACCAATCATTGGTGCTGTGCGTACTAACTGATCGATGAAGCCACAGTCGTCCTGAAGCCCGATTCCCGCTCGGCCTCGACCGTCGTGGGTCCTTCGGCTCTCCGGCCGCCGCCTCGGCGCCGACCGGGGGTGCGCTTGGCGGGGGGGGGGCTTGTGTACTTGAAGGAGTACACGCTCAGAGCGTGCCCAGTTTTGTGCCGGCAGCCTGACAGGGGTCCTTTTGCAAACAAACTGTGCTCTTATCGCGCTGAACTGCAAATGAGATGAGGGAGTTGCCCCTCGCGTGCATACAAGCTGCTTCGCGTAAACACGGCAGGTGCGTATACGCGGCCTCACGCGCGCACAGGTTCCTGTGCAGAATCTTAAGTACCTTATGCAAAGTGTATGTTTGCTGGGGAGCACGCTGATGATGAGCGGCTCATTATGGCAACAGCAGCGGCAGTATCGCATAATCAAAGCCTGGGGGTACGTATTAATTATCCTTTTGAATAGTGATGAAATTTTAAAAAGCTTTCTCCTTAAGGCTCACATCACAGCGAGATGAAACAAAGCACAGCACAGCTTGCGCGCCCGGGCCCACATGTGTTTTTACATCTGTTCAGGATATTTCAATTTGATGCTCCACGAGCTGAGTGCCGAGATTAAAGGATAATCACGTGTCAGCCATGCGCGCCGCCGTCGCTTCTCCACGGCGGATTTCAGGAGGAGCTAGCTAACAGTGTGCTCACTAACTAACCCTCGACCCCGCCCTGCACTCGGAGGGGGTGGTTGACTTGTATCGTGATTTGCTTGGAAGAAATATTCAGGAGCTGATTTTTCTTTTTTCGCTGTCTTTAATGAACATGATTGCAGATTGTTTGGCCATCTATCATTTAGAGGGGAGGGCGAGTTGCAGTCTGTACTTGATGGCGGCTCCCATCGGTGACGCTCATCGGACTCTTACCGGCAGCTGGATCGACAAATAACTTACAAATCCTCCAAAATATTAGCGCCTGAGCTCCAATGTAAGGAAATCTGAATGCTTCTGCCTACAACGAGATTTTGGACATTTCCAACATTGTGGGAGCGGTTTGGAGATGGCCCCTTCCTGTTTCAACAGGACTGTGCATCAGTGCCCAAATCAAGGTTGATAAAGACACGGAGGAGAGAGTTTAATGTGGATGAACTTGACTGGCCTGCCAGAGTCCTGGCCTCAACCCTATAGAAGACTTTATGGATGAATAGAGTGAAGACTCTGAGAGCCAGGCTTTCTCGTCCAACATCACCGTGTGACCTCACGAACGCGCTTCTGGAAAAATGGTCATAAATTCCCGCAATCCTTGTTGAAAGCCTTTCCACAAGACTTCAAGATGTTCTAGCAGCAAAGGGTGGACAGATGTCATATTAAACCTGGGATATATTTTAAATTCATATCTGATTCAAGGCAGGTGAGCGAATACCTTTGGCAATAGAGGGTATTTTCGTGAGGTGGTACTTGGGGTTAAAGGTTTCAGAGCCACTGCAATAGACCAATCGCAGTGCTGCCTGTCCATGTGGCCAATGAGTGCGTATCGTTGCGTGTAACGTCTGGCCTTTGACTTTATGGTAATAGCATACAAGCTTCTTCATTTTGAATGTGGTGGCATGTTTGCAGTAATGAGTTCCGAGGTCATTAGGTCACGAGGTACCCGTTCCTTTTCAGAACTGTGACAGTGACAATTGTCACCTGCCACCTTCTCTATGTGATGGGTGCGAGCGAGGAAGGAAGTACTCACCTATTTAATTTGATTAGAGATCAGACGGAGGGAAGGAGTCACGTCTGCCGCCTCCTGACACCGGATGGTATAAAGAGACGTCGCCGCCACGCAGGCGTAGTAATGCCTCTAATTACTCTGAACTCGGAGAAATAAAATGCATTTGCTGTTCTCTTTGTGAGCGTCTGACAGGTTTCCCAGCATCCCGCACTGGCGGAAATCGTGGCGTGGGCGTACGGGTTTTTTGTCGCGGCGGTGTCTTTTGTGTTTCCACGCTGCCAAGCGCTCGTGCAAGAGACGACGAGACAGGGCGGGAACGTTGACAGCTACAGTGGAGTTTGTTTTTGCCTTCTCTTCTTGACGGCGATCATGTGAAGGCAAACTCGAGGCTGATGAGCATGGAGCCGCGGCTTTGTAAATAACAAGCTCAAATCTGATCTCGCACCTTTGGCGACGACTGGCTGTGACCTCACCCGCTCAGGCACGAGATTGAATTCAATATCAGGTGCTGAAAAATTAACATGAAGACCCACCAATGAAAAGCAACATAACAATTAGTGAGGCTGCTAATAAACTGGCCAGTGAAGAGGAATGTCACCGAGCGTGCGGCGTGTCAAGCAGGCTTGCTGTCTCATGACTAAGTAAATAGAAAGACCAATGGAGAGCGAGCGATCTAGCCCACTCTCACGGGTTCCATTGTTATTTTGTGCTTCATCATGCGCCTGCGCACATTTTCAAAGGGAAACAGGTCTGGACTGCTGGCGGGCCAGTCTAGTACTTGCACTCTTTTACGAGCAAGCCACAGTTGTAACCCGTGCAGAATGTGGCCTGGCCTTGTCTTGCTGAAATAAGCAGGGACATCCCTGCAAAAGACGTCGCTTGGATGGCAGCATAGGTTGCTCCAAAACCTGGATGTACATTTCATCATGTCGGTCTCTTCATGGACAATTTAGTCTTCAGTGAGCCTTAAATGCATGTTGTTGGGAATGTTTTAGGACAGTCGTTCTCAACCAGGGTGCCGTGAGCGCTCTTCAAGTGTGCCACAGAAATGTATCAAGTTTCACTCAATAGGTCAAAAGATGATTTGTTCATCTACCTGCGCCAGTGACATTTCGTGACAGACAGTACGAATAAATACTCTTCTATTAGACGGCAGGAAGTACATAACCCGCAGAGCTGCCAACCTTTTTTTGGTCTGAATTTCCATATGTTCAATATTTTGTCAAGAACATTTCCCCGCGACAGTCATAATTGTAATCAATTATGGCTTCAATAGTTGTCATTTGAATGCTTTTATTACATCAACCTTGTATCGCTGGACACAGTTGCAGCCTGAATCAAAGTGCCAGTATATGAGATTTCGACGTTCCGTCGTCAAAAATATGAAAGATATGTGAATTAATTCACCTTGGTTCATAATTCTGTTTTCAACCCTGGTGACACACACACACACAAAAAAAAAATCTAAAAGTCTATTAAAGCAGATTAATCAGACCTCAAATGTCAAAATTGTAACTCAGCACTATTTTGCAAACGAACAACATTGCTGATTGATTGAATTGAATATTTATGTGTGGGCAATAGTTTTGATTTCTACTTTGTGCAAAGTACTTCTTGTATGCGGACAAGTACATGCAAGAAGAAGAAATGTAATTACATCTTCACTGGCATGCTATTTATATGACATATTTGTACTTCCTACATCCACAATTGCTGCTGAAACACTTTTAACCTGCCCACCTTCTGAAGTGACGTGCGCAGTGACGTACTAACTCGTTTGCGCTTCATTCCTTTGGTGTCCTGTGCGGATGTGTGTTCTTTTATATTTATATCGCTGTTATTTTGTTCTTCACTCTTACTCTACACGAAAACACGCTTCCGGACAGTGTGTCGTTTCACCAAATCACGTATTTCTACGTTTTCTACGTACTGCTTGTAACGATAACTTCTCAATCAATTAGCACCTGGTCCTCCCTTCGTGACACTTTTTGTAAGAAGCGCGCTGGCAAGTGTCGCTTATTTGCTCCCATGGAGGCGACGATCAGTGACCTTCGTGCGTTGACACCGGAATCAAAGAGAACTTTCGCCTTCGTGGCTCGGCAGCCGGGTGGTGAAATAAAATGGCGCGCACTGAGCAGCTGCTCAATGTGGACATGCCGGTAATGTCAGACACGAGGTGGATGTCTGGTCGGTCTGCATGTCCCTTGTGATTCTCAACATTTGTTTTATTGCACGCGTTTTTAACGTTAAACCCCCGGCCGAGGTACGGCGCTGTCTGCCTTGCTTTGCCAAAACGAGCCGCGCGCTCCAAAGCAAACGCGAGCAGGGATTTGTTTCCATTTGGCGGTTATTTGGCAAAGATGAGGCCGGAGAAATATGTGATTCGCTCACGCTCGTGTCGGGAAAACCGCTGCTTTCTCCTCCTCCTCATCTTCTTCTTCTTCTTCTTCTTCTTTTGAGTCTAAATAATTCAACAGAGCGAGGAAAGGCCTCTGCAGGGTTCATATCGAGTTTTCACCCGCTCGCGACAACACAACGGCGGTGTCGGGAACTCACTCGTAAGCTTTGGAGATGATGTGAGAGCAGGTGCATTGTGCATAGATTCCGCCTCTTCCTCCTGCAGCACGGGGGCAAAGATTTGACATATTGAAAGTAAACCGAGAGCCGAGGAAGGGAACCAATTTACTTCTCACATTTAACGCCGGCAGCTTCGGGGAAAGAGTGACGTTGCGTCAGATTCTTCGCGCGGAACTCTACCGCTCGAGTTGTGCACGCGAGGCGGCGGCTTTGCACGCGTGACCGCGGGCCTTTTATGTTAATCAACGCAACGGCGGGTCTTCCCCTACTAATACGCATCAATAAATAAATCATAGCCACTCCGCCAACGTTGCCATTTCGCCAGTCGTCGCTCGGCTTTCCGTTCCGTAAACACTTAAGACGAACAATCCGCCTGAGACCGCCACCGAAGCCTTTTCTCGTGATCCATAATTAACAAGGGAAAATGTAAAGCTGTAATTGCTACACTGTTGATTATCTTGATTGCCATTATTAAATAGTTTTTAAAGATACATGACTCGCAGCCATATTTAGACGACCTAACTTATTCATCAGGCAGCTGTTTGCTCGGCTCACAAATGCAAAAGTAGTCGAGTGGCGTTGAAGCGTGAGAGGGAGGAGCCAAGGATGCTCGTTTACTGGAAAGCAAGTCGGAAAACACAATTCCAATGAGTTGGAATGGAGAGTGCAGACCTCTGCCGGGAACTAACAATCGACACCTTATGTCCATCCATCCATTTTCCGGACCGCTTATCCTCACGCGGGTCGCGGGCGCGCTGGTGCCGACCACGGCCGACTCGTCCAGTCGTGGAAAAAAGGATTACCGCACCCTTCGGTTTCTCGTTCAACATTCATGCTTGCTACGACTAAAGGCACACTTGTTTGGACAAATATAAGGATGACAACATAAAGCTCAATAACTCATAAGGGTTTCATCGAAGAGCTCATATATCGCCATTTTCAATACAATTAAGCTGAAGCATACACAGCTGAATTGTTTTCAACAGAAAAATAAGAGAAGGAAATAAAAATCTACCCCTTCCTCCATCTGGAGCTGCACGAAAATGTATTTTTTTTTTTTTTTTTTTTTTTTTTTTTAAAAGGGTTTTGTGTCATAATTTACACTAAGAAATGAAGAAACAAAATGTGTTTACTGTGTGCATAATGATTTTGAAAAACGTTAAAAACTTGGACATTTTGAAACATTTATATGGTGATGCGAAAAAATCTGTCCGATGAAAAGCCTGAAACTCCAAATATTGTGCTTTTTTTCTCAATAATTATATTGACTTTTTTTAAAGTATGAAAAAAATAGTAAAGTGTGGCGAGATGTGCTTTTCATTTTATAGCCACTGATTTTGTGTGGGTTTTTGTTTTCATTTAAATCTGAAATACATCAAAAATAAATGTTCTTTTTTGTGTTTGAAAAACAGATTACAGTATTTGGAGTAACGTGCATTTCATTGCACAGTGAGCAATTTGGTTATTTTTATTGACGATGATGACACTCACGATATTTGGTCATTTGTGATTTTCACCGGTGAACATTTTGAAATTCATTATTATTATTGCTTTCACAATAGGACAAAAAAAATCTTTATGCTTCTTTTGAATTTACAAAGTGAATCAAAATGTGGAATGAAATGCTTTTTCTCTGACTGACTGTCAATTATATTTATATGTATTCAGCACATCAGTAGTAAATACATGAGTAAATATAGTGTAACAGATACTACAAATTTAAATAAAAGGGCACAGACGTGGGTTTATTAATATTTCCCTACATGATTTCACTTAATTCAAAGGTTCTCATCATAGCGTGCAATACATGTGAGAAACATGCAGAAGTCAATCCTCCGTGTGAATTGGATTGAGCGCTTGAAACGGCTTTTTGCCAGCAGTCACACTGCCCTCCACCGGTCAAATGTCGCACTACAGCGAAAGGGTTGTGCCACCGAAGGAGTTAAGAGGTCCACTTTGACTCTAAGCACAATGATAAACATCTTGTTGAATTCATAACAATCTGATAGCGTCCATCAGGAGGGAATGTTTTGGATTGGGTGTCATTAGTTTGTGCAAGTGTACAAAACGGTCGACCGTGAAAGACAGAAAATGTTTTTTTTTGTTGTTGTTTTTTTTTACACCACTCAGACGCAAATTGTGGCGATAAATTAAAATATGCCAACTTCAAAGCTGATTGACAGGTGAAGTCATTTGATATGTTGCATCAAGTGAGCAAACAATACAAAGCGTATCAGTGTTAGAATTAGTTTGATTTTGATTATGCGTCAACAATTCAGTGTTCACCGTGATCATGTTTTGGGTTTTTTTTAACCACCAAAAATGTCGCACGTCTTTTCATCAGAGTGAGCTGTCAATCTCTGCCTAGCATGCAAATGCTAGGCAGCTACATGTTAGCATCGCTACCATCATGCGTTTTCACAGAAATGTACAAAGTCCCAAAAGAGGAACATACTGTCACTGTCCAATAAAAAGCAAGTCTCTCCAGATTTTGACGTCGGTGACTTTGGCGAATAGCGGAGACTCCTCGTTCGCTAACGTTATTTTACCCTCTAGCTGCGCACCGACCGGATGCCGCGCTATATTCTGTCATTCTCTTGCCTTTTTGGCACGGCTCCATTTCCCCCCTTGCATTAACAATGTCTCCAAACCGTCCCTGAGAAGTACATACGGGAGACGCTCAACCTCTGTTAACGTTAGCTTACCCTGTGTAGCTGCGATTTAGCTCCGGACGCTGGCGTATTGTACGCCACAGCGTTTTGACACAGAAAACCGAGGCGAGTAGGGCTAAGATCATCAAACGCGGCAATCGTTTCTGAAGAAAGTATTGGCGGCAGGCGAGCATACACAGTACATTAAGTGGCAAACAATACAAAGTCACGCGGACGCCATAGAACAAGGCCTGCTCCCTAACCAACAGCCTGGAAACACGTGGCCATGTCTTTCATCCGGACGTTTATGGGGAAATGCGGTCTTGTTTCTGTCACAACTTTCACTATAACGTTCACTTCCTGCCCACGTGCTTGCCCTCAATACGACCACAACCACTACTTTATACAGTATTTGGAGACTGTACCTTAACCTAGCCTTCACACGGCTGGTCCCCACAATGTCAGCGCATAAAAAGATTGATGTCCCCACAGTAGTGAAGAACACACACATGCAAAAACACACGCGCTGGACGAGAAGTCACTAAGCTAAAATCACCAGAACTCGAACACACACACACCTGAAAGGTCTAATAAATAACGCAATGTGTAACATGCGGAAAAATAGACGATAGGGGGCAATGTAGAATTTCATCAATTAGTAACAACACGTTTCTTTTCCAGAATACAGTAAATATGATAACGCATTGCCTGCAATTCTACAACGTGCATGACAAGACCGACTTCTGTGACTACACTTGTAATATTGCTGAATGTAAGTGTATTTTATGTGGCGTGGTTATGTCTTATGCTCGTTGGCTGGGATCGTTCAAGCCTTCAACTGCCTCATCATGAGTTGGGCGGAGTCTATTTTGAGAACCCTGCCCAATTTAGCAAATATAGCCATGAGCTATTAATTCTGTACTTTGCCTGTTAATGCGACATCAGAAATAAGTGTAAATGCATGTTTTGTGGTACTTTGTACCGTTGCTGGTCAGAATGTTCAGGGTACGGCAATTAGTGCCCCAGAGCCCCTGCGTCCATTTTCTACGGCGTTTATCCTCATCAAGGTTGCGGCGGGTAAGCCGGAGTTTTTTCAGCTGACTTTGAGCAAAAGGTGGAATGGGTGCCCGCCAATTGCAGGAGGACACGTAGACAAAAACAACCATTAACATCCTGTACATAAACAATTTAGAGTCGTCAACAGACCTAACATGTTTGTTTTAGGAACGTCGGAGGAAACGGGAGTACGAAGAAAATCCACACGAGCGCAAGGAGAACACGTCAAAGTCCACGCGGGAAGGCCCGCGTTGTCGTTTGAACGCAGAACCTCTTGAGTGTGAGGCGGATGTGCGAACCACTAGTGCTGAAAAACAAAACCCCAAAAAGTCACGGTCAGGCTACGTTTTGCTTGGTGTCACAGCTGCTGCGCTAGGAGACGCCGTCCTGTTGTCATCCAGCCCCACCACGGTAAGAGAAAATCAGCAGCTAATTCAGACGGTTCACAATTGCCAATACGTGCCACAACATGGCACCAAAGCAGTAACCGTGTCCTCATTAATAGTTAGTCATACCAGAAGATGAGTATATACCACTCTGGGCTGCTTCGTGTGTGATGTTCGAAGGGTTATAATTAACGTAACGTCGGTGCTAATCTCATTCGCGTGTCCAATCGGGTCCCTCTGCCGGTCTCTTATTAATATTGCAGTCGATTGATTGCGTATCAAGACAGCAACGCGAGACCCCGCGATGCGTCTATTGAAACGATGTCACGTGCGGCCCGACGCCTTCGACAAACTAACCCGCGTGTAAACGTACCGAGGGCGACGAGGGTCAGGTCAGCGAGGGAAGGCGAGGCCCAGGGGGAGAGGAAAAGTCAAGACAAGTCTTTGAATCCGGCGGAATTCCTCTCCTCTTCCGCGATGCCTCCCCAGAGCCGAAAGGAAGACGGGGGCCTGTCAGGAACAAAGCTCCAAATTCACATGATATGTTTAGCTAAAAGGCTGAAAGGAGAAGTGAATCAAAGCGTAGCGGGATCAAAGCCAGCCGACAATAAAGTCAAGGCGGTTGCCATGGGAGCAGCGGGAGATGCATATCATTTATACGTCAGATAGTAGCTAGCAGCAGCGGTTTGATTGTTGTCGCGAGTCGCAGCGAGGCAGGCGCGGGTTAAGAGGAAAGGTCCGCGTCGCGCTGCGAGAGGAGTGTCGCCGCCATGTTTGCGTCTGATGTGACGCCTCAGAGTCGACACGAACACACGACGAGACGTGACGCGCGCGTCAACCCCTTAAATATCGCCGCCGCGCAAACCGGCGCCGGGCTAAACATTTGTTTTGCATCTCGCAAAAAGGTCAAAGGTCGTCATTACTTTTGGAGCGGGATATCAAACGGTTAACGTTTATTTCCGTTTCATACGGCGACGGCGTCGTCAACGTGGGGGACGTCGACGCGCGCGCGCACGCACACCCAAAAAACGATTTGCACCTTTACAAAGCCGACACGTTGTTTTCACATTTGCGCGCATTTACAGCACAACGAATGCGCCAGATGACGTTTGCACACGTTAACAGTTTATCTTTAACCTTTAGCACATACATGCATGCAAACGTGTATTGTATTTGTGTGTGTGTGCGTGTGCGTTTATAGATCTGCATAGTGTACCAGTATTTCACAACCTTTGTTGAGCTAAAGCACACAGTTTAGATTCTAAAATTTCTCACGGCAACCCACCCCCCAAAAAAAATTTTCAAAAGGTAGATACAGGTTATTTCTGTACCTGCTGCCGTCTAGCGGAATTAAAAATAATCACAATAATTGTTACTATTTAGATGTACAATGGAGTTAAATTGGGTCAATTCCCACAGCACACCTGATGATCTCAGAGTAATATAGATATGGGGATATTATGGTGTCGTTGTTTACAGATCAACGTGTGGGAAGATTAGTGGCAATATTTTTGTGAGACCTTGCATTTGCACGTTTAGTGGGCATTTTTTAAAACTGTATTTTTGAAATGTAGATAGTTATTCACATTTACACATATGTAGAACCATGGATGTTTGTAAGTATTTCAAATGATTAGCAGATAAGCAGGTCAGCATTCTTGCATCTACTTGTACATTTACAAAAGTGTGTACACCCCTTTTTGTGCTTTGCCTTTGCACAAATTGACAAATACTTCCCTTTTTGCAGATTCCCCTGCTTATTTAGATCATGCTTTTCATGAATCTTTGTGCAAATTCACAAACGTTCATTCTCATCTTTTTGTCGTTTGCCTATAAAGGTGTGGTTGATCTTTGTACACATTTACAAAGGTATCATTTATAAACTATGTAGGCTTTCCAATTTTTGAAGATATTTACAAATGTGCACATTTACTTGTCCACGTATATTTACATTTATCGAGCTACGTGCACATTTCCGCATCGACAATTTATAATTTTGCCAATATAATTTATAGCACTATGGACAAAAGAAATCCCCACATTGCGACCCGCTGCTTTGCGTCCCGTCCCGATCCCTGCCAACAAAAAGGCTTAATCTATCCGTAAATGCATCCGATTGACATGACAGCAAGCGTGTAATCGTACATGTGCAAGCGCGTGTTAGCCTGTGCATGCGCGTGCGTGCGCTGAAAAGTCTGTCGACGGCGCTCTTACGCCGCACCCAGGAGAAATCCCAAAAATAACAAGAAAGAGTCGTCGGCGGGTCGGATCAAAGTCCCGTCTGCAACCACTTGACGCCTCCCGCGTCACACAACACGGAGGACCGTCTTTGTCCGTCGCAATCGCAACTGCGGGGCCTGCTCGCTAATGCGTTGTTTAGCTCTCAGCTTAGCGGACAGACTCCAAACAAAGGACCCAACTGTCCTCAGTCATCCTCAGACAATAACGGAAAAGAAAAGTAAAGCCTCCGCCCTCCCCCATTCTCATTCGAGCCCCACCAGGTTCTCCAGCCAAACAAACAGCACGGAGCGGAGAAGGGCTGCATTGTTATTTCTAAGCGCTCCATGCCTTGAGGTGATTTTGTTTGCCTCTTTGTCTTGAAACAAATCAATGCAGCACAGCTCCCTTTGAACAATTGACACATTTACTGACATGAGACGTGGGCCAAGCACTCTTTTCAAACAGGTGTCCGAAAGCGGGCCGAGCCGCACCTCCGTGTTGTCTGGAGGGTGTGGCCTCAGCCAAGGTCACATTTGGGGTGATTTATTCAGATTCTACTGAGATACTTGCAGAATGCGTCTCTCCTGTCCTCCAGCCACTTGGAGAAAACACCCAGCTGGGATTTGGGAGGATTTTTGTTAAATCAGCCAACGTCGCCCCCTGGTGGACACACCTTTTAGTTGCCTTTCAGCAAAGTACTGCAACAACTTCCTGGACCTTCAGCGGGCATTTGGCCGCCCAAATCTGCTTTACAGCACCTAACTGTGAGTATATTTCTTTTTGGAAAAGTCCAAGCTAAAGTTTACTTTCGCCCCGCTTTCTTTTTAACCTTCAACAGTTTAGCGGTGGTCCGCTATTCAAACAGCCTTTGAGCGCACAGGCACAATTTTGCAGTCAGAGTAATTTTGAAGCTGCATGTCACCAGCTTGCTTTGAGTATTTGACTCACTTCAAGCAAAACTTTGCAACAATGCAAACATCCATCCATTGTTTTATTCCCGCTTAATCTGTTCAGCGTCGCAGGGAGCCGGAGTCTAGCCCGAAATATGGACATGCTGCACGCATCTTGGACTGTGAAATATTAAATGTTGTTAGGCAACGGTGCCCCCTGTCGGCCACTCCCGTGAAAGGCCATTCCACGTGGTGCAAACAAAAATGTCCCTTTTTTGGCCGATGGTGCCTCCTCGGGCTCACACCAAACAATTGTCATTTCAACCAAATCCTGTGAAACTTTGGCAACCGCAACAAATCCAAGAGCTTTTTGTTTGTTTGTTTGTTTTGTTTTGCTTTTTTGCTGGCTGTGGCACAAGCGGCAATGTCAAGTGTGGCACATGTGGGAGCGTTTCGGCCACAATTGCCAAGGGCCTCAAAGCGCTCAACGGACGAATGGCGACGACGACTTGCGGGTGCCACTGCTCGGTCGCCGCTCCACAACCGACACGTAAACTACACCACGCTTCACACACAAGTTTCAGCTATTTCTCCAGTGGAACAGACTAACGGTTTTCACGAACCGCAACAGGCCTGTTTTCCTGTCACGCACTTCAAACAACAGCGGAACGATGCACAACTTCGCAGAACTCACCTTTGTGCGGCAGGCGTCGGATCGAGTTCTTCTCAAAGCGCCGTTTGCCAGTCCGGCAGACGCCCGACGACCGTCGACCGTCGAGAAAAGAGCCCGAAGTAACATGAGCGTCAAACAGAAATCAGCTCTCCCAAGGTCAAACCGGGGTCATCACAAAGCGTGACTTGACTGGACAGGCCATGTTCGGATATTAAGCAAAGCAAAGCCATTTTTCTTTATATATAGCGCATGGTAACGCAATGTGCTTTACATGATTAAAAGCATTTAAAAACAATGAAAAAAGACAGTTTATAAGTATTTAAAACAAAGAGAAAAATTTACAATTAAACAGCGTACGGTGGAAGAAATGTAATTGAAAAGTGGAAATGCTCTAAAAAGTTTTGAACCTGGACTTCAAAACATGCACACTTGGGGCTGACGTGACTTCTGCTGGCAACTTCTTCCATTTGTGTGCAGCGTAATAGCTAAATGCTGCTTCACCATGTTTGCTTTGCACTCTGTGCTCCACTAGCTAACCCGAATCTGTCATTGTCAGAGCCCGACTAGGTTTATATTGCATTAGCAGTTCATTTATGTGTTCAGGACCTAAACCATTTAGTGATTTGTAGACCAGTGGCAGAACTTTAAAATCTATTCTAAAGCTGACTAGAAGCCAGTGTGACGACTTTAGAATTGGAGTAATATGCTCTGACCTCTTTGTTCTGGTCAGAACTCGAGCTGCAGCATTCTGAATGAGCTGCAGCTGTTTAATGCTGTTTTGGGGGAGTCCAGTCAGAAGACCATTGCAATAGTCAAGTCCACTTGAGATAAAATGATAAAATATCAGAATACTCTTGTATTTGGTGACGTATGAACGTAAACATCAATAACTGTCAACAAAGTGTACGAGGTTGACCACTTTTGAAACAATAGTTTACCTTAAGGGGAGATTTTCTTCCCAACAGCCCTCATTTAAGCTGTTCCGTCTTTTAGTGTTGGAAAACAAAGCCCCCCTCCCTCCCCCCCCCAAAAAAGCCCAACAGTGAGATTCATTGACCTCTTGTGTGATGCCACACCGTTTTGTGCAATTTCAGAGGTGGACTCCAGCTGAATATCCATCCATCCATTCATTCGCCGTAGGGCTTCTCCTCACGAGGGTCGCGGGCGTGCTGGAGCCCCGTCCCAGCTATGTTCGGGCGAGAGGCGGGGTACAACCTGAGCTGGTCGCCAGCCAATCGCAGGGCACATAGAAACATACAACCATTGGCACTCACATTCACACCTACGGGCAATTTAGTCTCTTCAATTAATAAACCGTGCATGTTTTGGGGATGCGGGCGGAAACCGGAGTACCCTGAGAAAAGCCACGCAACATGCAAACTCCACACAGGTGGGGCTGGGATTTGAACCCTCAACCTCACAACTGTGAGGCAGATGTGCTAACCGGACAACACCCGTGCCCCTGCTGAAGATTTGTCCAATTCCAAATAGTTTTTTTGGAACTGCTTGCTTAAGGGGATTTATTTCACAAAAACAAAGTTAAATACAAGCATTTCCTTTTTAATGAAATGTAAATGTTACCTCAAAAAGAAGCATTTAAAAAAAGACAGCATCATTACTGGAGTTAAGTGCACCTATCTTGTGATAGCTTATATATTATATCCATCCATTTTGAGCCGCTTCTCCTCACGAGGGTCGCGCGGGCGTGCTGGAGCCTGTGCCAGCTATCATCGGGCAGGAGGCGGGGTACACCCTGAACCGGTTGCCAGCTAATCACGGGGCAACCACCATTCGCACTCACATCCACACTTGCGGGCAATTTAGAGTCTTCAATCCACCTACCATGCATGTTTTTGGGATGTGGGAGGAAATCGGAGTGCCCGGAGAAAAGCCACGCAGGCACGGGGAGAACGTGCAAACTCCGCACAGGCGAGGCCGGGACTTGGAACCCGGTGCTCAGAACTGTGAGGCAGACGCTCCAACCAGTCGCTCACCGTGCTAGAGTGTGCACAGCAAAAAGGCCCGTTAAGACTTTGCGTTTCACTCCATCATGTTGAAGGACGTGCGTGGCTTATCACGTTGTTTTTTTTTCACGCTCAAGTTGTCTGTGAGGATGAAAGGGGTGGGCCACCTCTGTTTGGGACTTTTAAAGGGGCGCACTGCTTGGAAAAGAATGATTTGGCTGAGGGTGTGAGGTGCGACACCTGTCGGGATGTTGAAGGGGTTGCATGGCTTCAAAGTCAGGAGAAGTTTGGAAAACAAAATTCCAGCTGTGGCTGTGTGCATGAGATAGGGGGGTACAGCAACTCTGTGGCGATGTCGAAGGGCGTGCGTGGCTTAAAACATTTGGGAAAGATTGGGATTTCGTTCTCGTGTGAGGATGCATTAGAAGATGTCCTGTGGGTTACATTGAGGTTGCCTCTCAAAGTCTGAACTGAAACAGCAGCAGACTCCGCTGAAGTAACGAAACGAAAAGGGATTCACACACGCTTTCATTTATGTCACATTTTAATTGCCATAAAAGCATCGAGAAAGTTCCCCGTGTGAACTACACGCGTGTTTTCCGAAGCCGTTTGCTCGGCAAGTCCGCACGCTGCCGTCTACGGGCCTTCGGTCCGGACCGGCATGTTCAGAGACCGCAAAGCCGAGTAGGCGGACCGCCCGTCCGACGTGGTCTCAGCAAAGACGACGGCACAGCCTGCATTAAGTGTTGAAATGAAAACAAACATCTGTTCAAAATAGTTGTTTTTCAAAAGTTGGATTTAAACTACATGCTTCAAGTGACAAGATTTTCTCTCCAGTGGCACATTTTCATGTTATTGCAGCTTAAAGACACGCAAAAAAAAAAACATGGAACTGAATATCATCAGATTAGAATCACACTTCTTCCAAATGTGAAATAAAAAAAATCCCCCGTTGAGCATGCAGAGAACAATAAATATGCTCAAGTTACATTAGAGCTGTGTGGACTATTTCATATGGTGGAAATGGGGTACATGAGAGGGGTGCAGACCTTATTTTAAGGGTTACGTGCGGCTAAAGAACTACGGTCTATGGTACACTCCAGGTACATGAAATGGGCATCGGGACCTGCGGTGCGCATCCGGTTTGGGGTAGATTGCGGTCGCTGTCGGTTGGGCAGACCTGCAGCGTGCCGAAGTGGAGTCAGACTTTGACGCAGAGCATCGCATCCAGCAGGTCGCCCGTCTGTTTGATGCCGCTGACGACGAACGCGTGGCTCTTCAAAAGCAGCGCGTATTCGTCGGCGCTCCTCTGCCGGCCGTCGCCCATGCTGAGGGCCTGCAGCAGTCCGCGACTCGGCCCCGTTCTGCTCCGCTCCAGGAAGATCTCGCTCAGCAGCAGCCCGCGACCTGACGCCGTGGCGACAGCACCGGTGAGTACGGACATTGGGAGGCAGTAGGCCTGAAGTCCTTACATTTGCTCCTTGGGAATGAAATCTGATAACTATTATGTTTCAGTGCTACTAAACATAAATCTATTGGCTGGCTTGCGCATCCGTTTTGAATAAAGTAATGTGTCACGTACACATATTTATATTATTAGGCATGAAAGAAAATTGAATTATCAGGCTAGTCTGACTGAAACAACTTTTTCCATCTCCTTCCTTGCACGTATTGGGACAACACAAGCAGTAGAGATTACAGCGGAACCCCGCGATTCGCCAGGGATAGGGACGGACCGGACCGCGAACAGCGCAAATCAACCCGTAATTGTCTCCAATTATCATTGCATTGGGGGGGAGGGGGGGGTTTGATACGCAGGGATAAAGTAAGTAGGTAAGTATTTTCAGGGTTGGTTCCCCCTGCAAAAAATTGAAAAAGATTTGAAAGAAAAATCGATGACTAGGGCTATGTTCACACTGCATGTCACTTCAGAGTTTTATTCCCAATGTGACATGTATCTGATTTTTTTCACATCAATGTGAACAGCACAGTTCCGATGTTTTCATATCCGACCCAGGCCTCTTTCATATGTGGATATGAATCGGATACGTATCCGACCTATGCGTCATCAAAAGGCGACACACGGCACAATTGTTCCGACAAAACGGTGGCCAAAGAAGATGCTTTAGAAGTGATAAAGAGGAAAAAAATGTTGGCCTTCGGTGAGACATGACGAAACGTTTACTTTCGTAAACACGCCTCGCAGTTGTGCGCGTTCGCAACGTGACGTCCTCTTTCGAGCGCACGCGCGTGACGTGTCGCGTCCGCAATAGGAGCCGCATTTGTCTTCGTGATGGGAACGACGGCTTAGAAAGATTGGATTTAAAGAAAAATAGGAATTGGGCACCAAGCTCTGCAGCGTGAACGTAGCCTCGGTGAATCGGCCGGTGCCGTACTACGAATATGCGGGTGTCTTATTTGAGCTCGAACGACAGCGTGACTCAAGTGTGCATGTGCAACATACTGAGCGAAATGTACCTGGTGTGCACGCGTCTGCGATTCTGCCCAGCAGGAAGTGCACTCTCTCATCCGACCAGTCGTGGAGAATTCTGGAGAGGATGTACAGGTCCGCTTTGGGTAAGGCGTCTTTGAAGAAGTCTCCTGTTTGCGTCACGAGCGCGGCGTCTCATTAGCGTTCAAGGGGGCGGTTTGTGCGGTACACTAAATAATAACAACAAGAACAATACCTGCGACAAACGTGACCCTGTCTTGAGGAGTGGACGACTGGAAATGCGGAATCATTTCCACGACGGCCGCTAAGTCAAACACTGTCACAGACATGCCAGGGTGAGCTCTGGCCATTTCCACAGCCATCGTACCGGTGCAGCCTACCGCAACGAAGGCGAGACGTTCAGAACAGTCAGCAACACGAGGGATCTTGTTGATAAAAACTTTCAGTGCCAAGAGTTGAGTAAAATGAGCGAGTAAACATTTGTAGAAAGGTGGGCTTTTCCCCGCAAAATTACAGCTCAGTAAAGACTGTTCACACCTTATGAATTGAATGCCATTAACAGTAAAACGGGAAGAAAAAAAACACCAACATATTCATTATATATCACTGTATTTTGTTTATTGTATTTGTATTTATTTTAATGAATTAGTAATTTATTATTCTACATTACGTATTTATTTTAATTCATGAAGTCATATTTTATTCGATAGAGTATATTAACAGATTTTACTGATTCATTTTATTTGACTATTTTTCTGTTTATTATTTTCAGTTATATATCTAAAAAGTCTTTATGTAGGGTGATTGAAAAGTGTTTGTTGTTAATGTTTGAAAATGTCATCTTTTTTTGTGTTTGTTCTTTACTGCAGAAGCACCGAAGTCACAACGCGTTCAGACCGACTTGCGGGTCAAATGTCAAACGAGCTTACCGTTGACGCCCGATGAAATCCGGCCAGCCACCGGTGGTTGCGGTTCAACGCTCAACATCTGATTTTCATCCCACATTTTGCTAATGTCGTTTGTGAAGAGCTGAATGGGTCATCTTGGTGCCCACTCAACTTGCCAGAAACCGAAGACTTCGGAAGAGTTTCAAGGGCAAATATGAGAAGTTGCTCGGAGCAAATTCTGGTGCCTCGAGCAAATTTTAAATAACAACAACGCCAACATTCCTCCTATATACATTTCTTGTACAAATTCACACATTGAAGAACAAATATTAAGAAATTACAAACTTAATAAAACAGGGAGATACTTTTCAATCACCCTGTATATAAAATTCAAGAAACAACATATTTTAACCTTTGCAGTGCAAAGTTGTCAGCACTTTATTCAAATAAAAATTGAAGTTTATCATCGGTTTACAAAAAAATGAACTAAATTTAGGGGCGACCAATCACAGCCTGCAAAAGATTCTATTCTACCGAGTGACACGGTCAACCTCCAAGCTGCGCACATTCGTTCTCACCTCCGAGGTCGCAGGCGCTCTTGAAGGCGGACAAGTCGAAGGCCGTCGCCACTGCTCGTCCGGTCACTTGAGCGATACTGTGCATGGCCTTCATGAACTTCAACTTCGCCTCCCGGCTGCTGTACGCTGCGTCCTGCGTCAGCAATTCAGCATTCGCATCCAAAGCGTACTTGAAGCGCTCTATTGGAATATTCACCTGGAACAAGTCGCCAGACTTGCTGCAGAAGGCCCTGCGGTGCTGGTGGGCGCCCTCCCGCACGGCGCTCTCCAGGTGGCTGAAGAGCGGCCACACGCTGTCGTCGCAGTGCGCCACGTAGCCCAGCAGCGAGGACGGCGCGTCGGACAGCAGGAAGCGTTTGGACAGCTCGGTGTTCTCGTACGCGGGCGTCCCGCAGTCTGGAACTTGAAAAAGGTGAGCTTGTTGTGGCTATATTGTATACATTACACCAATTTATTGTCCGCCAAGTTGTACCAAGCGGAAGGTCCTCCATCTAACTACCGTGGCATCTGCCGTCAATAGCTCTGATCACCGGATGTCAAAATTGTGACAGACTGGCCACTTGAGGCTCAGTCGGGGGGGGGGGCTGTACCCTCCCAATGTTTAAAACCTCTTTTGGACAGTCTAGACTCTGGAATTTGCTTCCCAGCAACTTGACATTCGGAGATTGATCCTAAAATGTTTGACAGGGACCTAAAAAAAAAAAAAGTCTGGGCAGAGCGGCTCACGTGAACATTTAGATGCTAAATGTTGAAACTACTTGCTATGACACTGGTTATAAATATGGACTCATCTGTACTCCATCTACAATCCTGTATTCTAGCATAATTTGTATTACATCTACCTTTTTAAAAGCCTCCCGTGGACAAGTGTTGAGAATTAGTACTCGTGCTAAAACCAATAAAGCAATGCGTCTGGTAGGTCCAATGTTCGGCAAAGATGGCCGTGCGAAAGAAACAAAACCCCCCAAAACAACCACTGCAAGCATTTCATTGTTTCCATGAGAGAGGTGACGAGAAGAGAAAAGGGTCAACTAACTTGTGCTCTTCAGCAGTTGCAGCGAGAGGCAGGCCTCCAGCAGACGCCGGGTTCCCTTGAGGGAGGTTTCCAGCTGGAGGGCCACCTGCGCCGCGTCCGACGCCGGCCTGCGCTGCAGCAGGTCGAATACGCCCAACTTGCAGGCCGTGAACAGGGCCTGGAACACACCCAAACACATTCAAGACCTTTTCTCCAGTCAATCCTAAAACCAAAAGAGTATTTTGGATCCTTCAAACATTTTATGTACTGTATTTATTATTCTGTTTTTATTCTATTGTTCTAAAAGAAGAGGTTGCACTGTTTTATGTTTGACACATTTTATATATCTTTTATGAAATGTATTTCCTTTTGTACAGCGGTGCCTTGAGATATGAGTAGAATTTGTTCTGTGAGCACGCCCGTAACTCAAAACAATATGTATATATTTTATTCTATATTTTATGATACTTTGTTATTGTTTGAATGCAAACCTGTACCCAAAGTGTTGTACAAAGAGTTTTTGTTTGACAAATGATTCCCATATTTGTATCTGCTTTTCTTATGGCAAAGAAAAATGAGTTGAAAATATTCAGAGAATTAAAAATGTTGCAATTTTAAAAGTAACAAGAATTTCCCTTTTAGCACGAGTACATTTCATACATTGAATGCCCTTCCTAGATGTCAGGTTGAACTTCTTTAGTCAGCAAACTAGTGAACGGTGAATCAACAGTGCCTCTGATAGTTGCATCGCAGTAGTGGACTCCATTGGACTCCCTTACTACTACTGGAAAGGGTCAAATGTGTGCAAAATACTCCAAAGTATTGATCCCCTCTCACCTTCGAGGCTTTGAATCCATCCATCAGTTGAATGATTTTCGCAAGGTCCTTCCCGGCTTCGTCACTGTCCTCACACCCCCTGCTGGCGGTCGCCGGTCCCGTTTCCTCAGCGCGTCCGGACGAGCCGTCGACCGGGGTAGGCGGACTTGGGGCAGCGTCGCCGTCGCAACTGCCTTGTCGGTTGTAAATCCGGTCCAGCTGTTTACAGAAGTGGTTCAGGGGGAAACCCACCACGTTGAGGAAGTCCCCACGCACGTACTCCACCAGCATCCCACCGAGCGCTTGAATGCCATAGCCGCCCGCCTTGTCCCTAACGCACACACCAAGACAAGCGTACACACAAACGCACGCCACGTTGCTGTCAATATACTGTAAGAAAACAATCCATGATTTGTCATGACATCCACAGTGCTCGACAAACCTCACAAAATAAATCCCCGTGGATCTGCCTACCTTGCCACACAGTACTTTACGTTCGCATACCAACTGTTAGCAATTCTCGTTTGAAATGCAGCCAACTAATATCGTTATCAATCTTTTGTACTCCGGTTGCTAGCTTGCTATTTCCTAGCAACGGGGCCAAGTCCTGAGGCGGAAGCGCTTTCCCGAAGGCGCTTCATCTCTTGAAATGAACATTGTACAGCAGCAGACTATGTGACAAAACGTAGCCCGCTCGACATCCATTGCAGCCTGGTCATCCTGGAAGGGGGATCCCCCTCATCTGTGGTGCCTCCTCGAGGTTTTGTTTTTCCCCAAATATAAATATAAAAAAGTCTTTCCTTGCCCAATTGTGGGGTTTAAATTAGCGCATGTCGTCAGTCGTTGCCACCTGTGGGCCTGTGAAGCCCTTTGAGACTCGTTTGTGATGAAGGGCTATACAAACAAACTTGACTTGAGCATCGATAGTTAACATTTGCGCTATGCGATATAACGATATATATATATATATATATACACAGTACCGTGCTGTGAAAAAGTATAGGCCCCCTTCTCAAATTCTTATATTTTTACATAGTTTCCCCACTTCAATCTTGAAATGAAAATACCAGACACGGGGGGCAAGCACAGTGTTGGGGGGAACTGGCCCCCCCGGCAACCTCCAGAACCGCCTCTGTAGTTTGGATGGGTCGGGCCGGCCGTCGCCAGCTGGCCCACCTGTTCCAGCCAGACGGTATTGCCAAGACGCAGTCTTGTATGTCTTTTCTTTTTTTTTTTACAGTTTAGCACACATCGGTAACGTGGCATCCAAGTATCTACTGGTATATCCACAAAGGGCTGAACATGATTTTTTTGGTCGTCAATGCTAAGATGATAGTCGAGTAGACTTCGATTAATTGAATCTGAGCATGCTAGCAGGGGGTAAAAGTATGTGATTGCTGAAGGGAAACTTGGCAGAAAACGTAATAATAAAAGAACACAACGTTAAAGACAATGTTCGTATAGATACATGCACAGTACGCCAAGCCTTGTGACCAAGTCGTGCACCTGATTTTGACCATGTGGCTCAAAAAAATTATAATTTGATCAATTCCACACCACCAATGATCAATTACGACCATCCCAAATTTAAATGTTACTGGGACTTATAAATTGTCGGTTATAATAATATAGGGTTCAAATGCAAGGAGCCTATTCAATAAATCATTTTGAAAGATCCATTTTGTGGTTTAAATCCCATTCTACCTAAATGTTTTCGGCTCGCGATTGTTTTATGTGACTACTAATTGCAATGAATTGTATGCGTGACCTTCTGACCGAGCGCCCCCTTGCAAATAAGAGCCCAAAACTGTTTGTTGTCAAATGCCAAAGAGGCCAAAGTGTAAAGCAGCTCAAAACAATGAAAGTCCAAAGTCAGTCTCAGCCGATGACATGACGACACTCACATGGGTTCACCGCTATCGATGTACTCCCACAGCATGTCCTCCGAGAGGTCGGCGAACTTCACCTTGGTTTCTTCGTAGAACTCCACTATGCGGTAATCCCCGTCATCTCCGGTCAGAAGAGGTTGTAGTGGATTATTATACATTGCAGAGAAGTAGTTGTGCAATCAGTCAGTTCTTACATGACACATAAAATACTAGCATTATGAGATAACCGCATCGTTTTCCTTTTGAAATAGAACCCGACTACCAGGGATGCGTTGTGACGTACGTTCCTGATGGTTCCGAGTTCGCGCTTTTTGCACCCAGGTTGCTATCTTGCTTTATTTGAACAAACTCCCTCTAAGCATTTTGATTTTTTTTTTTTTTTTGCTAAAATGCAATTCTCATTATAAAAAGTACCAGAGTACAACCCGAGATGTCAAATCCTTGGCGCAGGTTTTTACCTTGCGATACATTACAGTATGTTAGCAATTTGATCAATGCTGATGTGAAATAGTGCGCGCTTGCAGAGCATGACGTGAAATTCTTATCAACCCGACATAGTGCCTTTTATACTCACGTTGCTCTCTTGCTATATGCTAGCATTCTATTCATGAAAGAAAGAAATTAAAATAGTACTTGTCTACAGGACAAGATGAAACATTTTTGTTTTCTGAGATCCCCACTGGAGTGTATGTTTATGTTTAACGCTGCTAAAATATAATATATACATATAATATATAATACAATATAATCACTAGGTGACTTTTTCTTCTATTTTTACTTGTTTTTCTATGCACCTAGTCATTCTATTTAATTCATTTGATACAGTGGAGCTAAGGTAACAAAATGTCATTGAATATGCGCACTGACCGTGTGTTCAACGAATGACAATAAAGCAAGTCTATGTCTTAAAATCGCGTGCCCCGCGGCCTGCATTGAACACCACTTACTTGGTTTCTCATGGCACAGGACGACGGCGACGCCGGTGAAGACACTGTGCTCTTTACCGCTCAAACTAAAGCAAGAGAACAGGAGACAAATGATAAACAATACATTCATCGAGCCATCTATTTCAAGTTTACCTTGAGAGCATCCTGTACGCATCTTGCTTGTCTCGTGGCTTCTCCAGAATCACGCCATCTACACTCTGTGGGTGTATATCATAAATAAAATACAACGCACCTTTTACACACAGGGTCGGACATAAGCGGTGGACTGAAAGCATGAAAAGAGAAAGAGCACCAGGTTGCAGTGTGACAGTGCGCATTTGCGTACCAAACATTTTGCAGTACATAGTAGGAGCAACGAGCCCGCTTTGAGTCAAGGAAGATCGTATGTCCACAGATGGCGAACCAAATAGCTCGGAACGTAGCGGATGGAGTCGTGCAACTGTTTGATGCTTGAGGCTTAGCGGAGCGGAAGACCACATTTGCGTGGGGATGCGGTGACGGAGCCGCTGTCAATGTAAGCGTTTACAACGGGCTCCTTCCCCAAATACGTCAGACGCTGGATATCGCCGGTTCCCTTTGCGCATCTTCTGTGCCACACCCAGAGGCGGTCCTGGACCCAATGGCGGCCTGTGCGACGCCCGTCGAGGGCGCCCCCTTGGCCGATCCTCAACGAGGGGACGCCGCCCTGGGCGACCGCCCCTGGCAAAGCCAACACCCTACAGCGGGGGTCCCCGACCACCTGGCTGCACAGAGACTAAGCGGGGGGCGGGAAGATGCTTTGTTTGTTGATCAGAGCAAGAGGCGGGGCTCGCGCAGCGCTGTGTGAATGAACACATTGTCCGAGCGAATATACTGAATGGAATCATCACATCGTGAGTTGATTCGGTCCTTTGTCACGTCAGTTGAGCGCAGAAGCACGAGAAACTCCTCCGGTGGCTGAGGGCCGAGCAGTGCTCCGTGGGAGACTCAAGTCTCACTGCGCTGCGGAACGCCCCACTGGGCTCCCGCTACTTACAACAACCACATTCAGCGTCACGGTTAGCTGTATATTCACTCATTTGTTTCTACGCCAGTCCCTCAAAATATGTCTTTGTTTGAAATCTGGTCCGCGGTGCAAACAAAAGGAGGTTGGGGACCGCTGCGCTTGAGAACTGCACCAAATCAGGTGATGCCGTCGGCCCATACTGTAAGTCAGTGCGATCACCCAGTGAGGTGGAAACAAAAATAGCACCAAGCAAACAACCTCCTTTGAGAACCGGACCTAAACGATGATGCACATCCATGTTTATACAAACAATGCGCAGTAAAACAGTACCGACGTGAAAAGTACTCACCACGATGGTGTCCGCTCCGATCACTATGTCCGGAGTTTTCAAGTGATTCTAAAACACACGCATTGAATAAACATCAATCAAGCAAAAAAGCGTTGCTGTCCAACGTAAAGAAATGAAATGAATGGGAATTGTTTTCGCTACTCATCTCTGCATGACGAATGCGTTATTCTTTTCAAGCGCAAAGGACCATGAAATATCATAAATAAATGAAATATTACCTGCAATTCAAGCATCCGGCACTTGTATATTTGTATTTGAACATTAGATGTTCACAACTGCAAATGAGTATTTTGATCGAGTCGTATTTCATCTTATTTTTCAGATTTATTGGGGTAATCTGCTTTCATGCCGTACCATGTGTAAACGTATGTTGCTATGACAATTAAAGTCCTTGAAAACCTCATCGGTTTACCTAGATGAACAAAGCTATAGTTACAAATTCAGAGAGATTTCCCACAGCACCCAGATGATCTCTTCGGGCACACTGGGGTGCCACGGCGTCCTGGTTGGGAGCTACTGTAATATACAACCAGCGCGGCAAATAAAATTGTTAGAAATATGCAATGTGCAACAAATAAAGGCCTCCCACAGAATAATAATAGATGTCTGGCACTCTTTGTAGTTGACTAAACATTGCTGGGCACATCCTGAGGAAATGTACGAGTGAACTCACGCAGGGCATCCTCCTCGCCACCTCGAGCGCCTTCTGCTTGGCCGTCTCCACGGCGTACTGATGAGGCGCTTTGAAAAGTCGCTTGTCAAGAGTTTCTTTGAACCAGGACGGGACCACCTCGAAGCGCAGGCCCTAACGTGAGGCACAAGTCAGGACACGAGAAGAGACGAGGCCCGGGGTCACCGTCTCCATCCATCCGGACTCTTACGGCGTTGCGAAGGATCTCCAGTCGCCGTGGAGACGCGCTGGCCAGCACGACCAGTTTACCGGCCAGTTTGGAGATGACGGGGTTCAGGACCATGGTGCTCCGCTCACCTTGCTGCCTGCCTTCACATGAGAAAGGCAATGTGGACTAACGACAACTAACTTCGTGTAAAACAACATGACGACGTCGACTTGTGCAGTACGTTTAGCTTTTCACTCAAATTCGGTCATCGTGAAGAGTTAACGCCGAGTTTTGCTTGACATCGGTATATACATGATGCGTGTGTACACTACATTTTACATGTTTATAAACATTTTGAAACACTGTCTGACAACAGCAATGCAATAGCTCAATATGATATCATTTTAAGTGTTATACAAGCTGTGACGAATAAACAACTTCTTAAGTTCCCCTCGTGCTAAAGTGTCAAATGTATCAAAGACACAGCTTTGTGCGTATTTCAAGTGCCTAAACGCGAGAAACCAATTTGGCTTCTGCCGAAAACGTTCAATGTGCAGCGACAGACGGCAATCTAAAGCGTTAAAATTCAGTAACTTTGCTTTAGTTTGTGGTCGCACGATACGGTCACAGAATGACATCACGCACACGAACGACAACAAAAGACCAGTAACACGACAACACATGTTCTTAATTCCCTTTTACACGCTTGATAAATGTAGTATAGTTTAGATTTCTTTAATCTTTTTCACTCTTCTTACCTCTCCGAGACCGGAAGTTAACAGCGAACAGCGTAGGGGTACGTGATGACGTATAGCTTTGACTAACTGCCCGATGAGGCGCTTGATACTGCGGTTCGAGACACAGAATGGATGCGCCAGGGCGCTGTGGCAGCTGGGCTAACCGACGTGCCTGCGTGGCGGCCATGTTGGAAAGGTCGACGTTCCCTTCAAAGGCAATACTTTTACATTAAAAATAAGTCGAAACGTGCGCATTTAGCAACCGATTTTCACGGTTTACTTTTTTTCGTCGAAGCCAAGGCGTGTGCTATCAATAGAGAACATTAAACAAAATCCCACAAAAAAAAATACACATGCTCTGACGACTTTGACCCTCCTAGCCTAGTGCTGCCATAGTCCTAGCTCCCAATTCATATCTGTGAATGAGACGCTTGATACTGCAGTCAAGCACAGTACTGCTAACACTGGGGGGGGCAGAATTTTTTTTAAAGAATTATTTACATTTCTACAGTAAACAATCAAGTCAACACTCACCTAGATGGGTAGGTAGGTAGGTAGGTAGGTAGATTGATCGAGAGCCAGAGAAACATATAAAAGGTAACCACTTCAATTTTCACGTGAAAGAGGCTTCCGTTTTCAAACCAGACACTCAGTCTCTCACAAGACCTTTATTTTCTCATGTGCAAAGTACATATGTAGTAGTACTTGGGGGGGGGAAACAACAACAACAGCATGTTATTGCATGGACCAGATTGCCTTAGAGCATATTATTAGTTAGATATAGTTATTACTTGCATGAGACTATCAAATATTTCACTTTCCAGGATTTCTTTTCATAGAAATGTCCATTGAATGCTAATAAAAATTTGCTCTGGATGACATACGCATGCACAAAACGTCAAAACGTACGCACATCCAAAACGTCCCCACAAAGACTGTAAAGTTAGGAGGTCAAAGGTTGTGCCCCACAAAGAGAAAAACAAGAACACCCACACCCCTAGGTAGCACACCGGTGGGGTGTGTGGTTGTTTCAACACTTACACCTTTTCCACTTGTATCAATAACATAGTTATGGTACAAGCGCCCCACATCTCCCTCTTCACACACAACCTTCACAAATGATTTGAACAAGTGCATTATTCTCACAGATCATGGAGCGCAGTTCACCAAATAGTCTCATTATTTCCATTCTATGATGGAACTTATATAATTCAATCATATTTGAACGGTTCCCAAATAACTGAATGTAATGTACACAGTCTGAAAAGAAATACGATGGTGATCGGTTTGAAAGCCTCCGCTGTGAACGACTGACGTCGTCTTACGAGTGTCCGTGCTCATCGTTGCCGTTGTCAAAGGCTCCGTCCAGCACCGTCTCCACATCGAAGCAACCCCCCGCGTCGCCCTCGGGCGAGTGGGCCGCCGGCACGCCGTCGTAGCTTTTGCAGGCCGAGTTAACTCCCTTGCGATTTCGCGCGCCGGGCTGGTACAGCTGCATGGCCGGCCGGTCCTGCGGAGGTTCATCCAAACATGCATGAGGACGGCCACTTCGTACGCAAGGACTTTTGTAGACCTCAGCCGAGGCCCGACAATCCTAATCGTGTCTCACCCACTTCATTTGAAAATTCAATACAGTTCCAGTCCAGTCCTGTAGGTGGCGGCAAATTAAAAACAGATGACAGCGGCTTGAAGGTGAACTAAATTCCTCGATCCGCACTTTAGCCACATTGTTTGTTGTGATCCTCAGTTGATGACAAAATTACAAAGAGGATTCCACATGGACAACAAGTTTGGGTGGGGATTTTTTTTTTGGATGACAAATCCCACCAAATTGTGCTCGCTCACGTAAACAGATTCCTTGCGCTGCATTTAGGTTTGGAGTCGTCGATGTTGACCATGAAACAAGTAAGGCCTTCATTCACGAAAGTGCAATATCGGCATTTGTCGGAAGTGGAGAGCAGAAACAAATCAGATGAAGCCCTCGCATGCTCACCTTCTCGCTCACCTTGTTTCGGAGGCGCTCCTTCCTGTTGGCCAGCTCGTCCCTGTCCTCCTTGGTCTGCTTGTCGCCGCTGTCGGGGCAGAAGGCGTAGGCGTGGTGATGGCCCTCCTTCTTGGCGCGGTCCTGGCAGTAGCCCTTGCCCCACTTGGTCTCGTCTTTGCGCCGTGCGAACTTGTCAAAGTCGTAGTGGTGCCTCTGACGCTTCCTGTCGTCGTCTTTGCCGCGGTGCTCCTTGTCGCGCGGTCGGCGGCACTGCTGCTGCTCCTTGTCGCTCTCCGGCTGACCTCTGCTGAAGACATTGCACATCGCGCCATGCATATCATGGATCGCTTTTTTTTTATACTTTATTTCATTACATATTAGAAAATAACAAACAAACCCATTTTACATATAAAACAATTCCAATGAAAAGGAGCAGAAGGAAGAATAAATCTGGTGTTTTCGGCCCCTTTTTCCATAAATAAAAACAACATTTTAATTTCATGATCACATTTCCCATTCGCATCTCAAAATAAACCAATGCCTTCTAAATGATTTTTCACCCATTTTGATGATCACTATTTGAATGATCTCCTAATTATTTCATGCTTTTGATTGAATAATCTTTTTAAATATATTAATTGAGCTTAACGCTTTTGTTTCCATGTTTAGATTGTTCCATAGCGTCTCACCTTTCACTACAATACTCCTTTCCATCACTTTACTTCAACATCTTGGCATTTTAAAAACTTTTATACCTTTGAGATTGTAGCTGCTTATTGTTTTTTCTCTGCTTATTGTTTTTTCTAATTTTATTCGAATATATCGAGGTCAAATATTTGTATTAGCCTTGTCTGTTATTTGTAAGATTTTCAAGTCTACTACATCATGAAATTTCAATACTTTGTATTTTCTAAATAATAGGTTAGAGGGATCTCCGTGGTGATTCGAATTAAGTATTGTTAAAGGTCTTTTCTGTCAAATAAATCTAGGTCATAAATACGTTTTGAATCTTTAGCCCTAGATTTCTACGCATTAGGTCAAGTATGAAACAATCATTACTTTGCATCATGTTAACAATGAACAACCCCGATTCCAATGAAGTTGGGACGTTGTGTTAAAGATAAATAAAAACAGAATACAATGATTTGGTATGGGGCTGTGTTAGTGCCAATGGCATGGGTCACTTACACATCTGTGAAGGCACCTTTATTGCTGAAAGGTACATACGGGTTTTGGAGAAACATACGCTGCCATCCAAGCGACGTCTTTTTCATGGACGCCCCTGCTTATTTCAGCGAGACAATGCCAAACCGCATTCTGCACGTGCTACGACAGCGTGGCTTCGTAGTAAAAGAGTGCGGGCACTAGACTGGCCTGCCTGCAGTCCGGACCCGTCTCCCATTGAAAACGCGTGGCGCGTTATGAAGCGTAAAATACGGCAACGGAGACCCCGGACTGTTGAACGGCTGAAGCTGTGCATCGAGCGAGAACGGGAAAGAATTCCACCTGCAAAGCTTCAACAACGAGTGTCCTCCGTTCCCAAACGCTTATTGAATGTTGTTTAAAAGAAAAGGTGATGCAACACAGCGGTAAACATGAGCCTGTCCCAGCTTTTTAGGAACGTCTTGCAGCCATCGAATTCTAAGTTGAATTTTTATTTGCTAAGAACAATCAAGTTGGATCAGTTTGAACATTAAATACCTTGTCTTTGTAGTGTATTCAAAAATGATTTTCAAATCATTGTGTTGTTTTTATTTATGTTCAACACAACGTCCCAACTTCATTGGAATTGGGGTTGTATATTTGCTTAATGTATATTTTACTTGCTATTGTACCAATATGGCTTTCGCTATTTTCCCTTTTTGTGTAATTGACATGAGTCTTCCGGCTAAGGTTTTCATCAATCGTGACTCCTAGATGGACTTGTCGTCATTTGCGAGGGTTCACGCCTATGGCCAATTTGTAGCCTTCAGTGAAACAAACGCGCATGTTTTTGGAATGTGGGAGGAAGCCTTACGACCCGGACAAAACTCACACAAGCACGGGGAGAACTTGCAATCGTCACACAGGAAGGCCAGAGCAGAGACTCGAACCCCCAACCTCAGAAGTGTGAGCCAGACGCGCTGGCGCGGTTCTGGCCCGTCTACTGCTCTCCGGCATCGCAATGGGCTCCGTGTACCGTCACGGGGAACGAGAGGTTAAGGTGTGGGACTCGAAATCCGATTGGGGTTCGAATCCCGCCCGCCCGTGACGTGTTTCCTTTCAGACAACACAAATGTCCTGTTCAAGAAGGGCGAGTGTTTCCTCCACTCGGTGAGGACGCAGAGGGCAACGGCGCCCGCATCGCTCTTCCGAGTTCCTGAGCAGCTCCGACTTCAGTGCGGGAATTCGTGCTACTGAAGGTCATTTCTGCCCGCAGCAATCAAGTCTTCATTTCCACTTAACAGCTATGCACACGCGCTCAAACAAACACACACTTTGAACAAAAACAAGCACGAACACTTCCAATATCACTTCTGTGCAACATTTGCTGTGTAATAAAACACAAGGGGCAATCATAATTGCGTAATACAATGTTGCCGTTTTAAACCAATGCTCGAGAGACTTTTTCTCAATAACGTTGATTTTCTCTCATCTGGTTTATTTGATAACGTTTCTTTTTCATTACATTGTATGTCTTTTCAATCTCTTGCACGCGTGTCTTTTGCTGTTGTCATCAATGTATTTATTTCCCCGCTGCGGGATCAATAAGTCCTTTCATTTCTTCTTGGAACGTTGAAACAGGTTTTGCTGAAGTCTCACGTAAGGCAAGCTTGAAAACGTTTGATGTGAATGAAGATTTAGAGCTTTATAAAGAAAGAACAGCTAGCATATCGGGCAGCACAACGGCCGAGCGGTTAGCATATCAACGTTCCCGTTTTGAGGTTGGGGGTTCCAATCCTTCCTGCGTGCCGCTTGCAAGTTCTCCCCGTGCTCGCGTGAAGGTTTTCTCCAGGTACTCGGGGGACTCTTTTTTTTCGTGTTCGGTTCATCAGGTGGGAGCGCGTACGTTGTTTGTGCTACGCGATTGGCTGGTGACCAATTTGCGGTGTACGCGCCTCTCGCCAAAAGTCAGCCGGAATCGCCGCCAGCTCGCCCGCGCCCCGCATGAGGGCAAGCGCTCTGGAAAACGGATGGATGGCCAACAGATCTCAATTGACGGGACTTACTTTTCCTTGGAATCCTTCAACTTCATCTGGCCACCTGCTTTTTCCCATTTTCCTCTCTCCGTCTCGCCGACGTCACTTTTGTCCTTGACGCGGTCCGAGTCGGCGTCGTCGTCGTCCCGGTCGCTCTTCTTCAGCAGCTGATTATGAAAACGCAACTTCGATCGGCGTCACAACCGCAGGACCGCGCGCGCGCAGCGAATTGCTACCTTAATTTTGACGTCTTTGTCCGACAGCTTCTTCTGCTTGTCGGCTTCTTTGCGTTTGCGCCTCTCCTCCTCGCGTCGCTTGCGTTTCTCCTCCTCGCGTTGTCGCTTCTTCTCGAACTCTCGCCGTCGACGCTCCTCTCGCTTTTCCTCTCGCATTCTCTGCAAGGACGCCGGCCATTTGTCATGTTTTTCCCTTAGCAGAAGACATTTTTTTTTTTTTTTTTTTTAGTTTTACCTGTTTCTCCATCTTCTTGTTTCTGATGTACTCTAACAGGGGTGTTGTCCTTTTGGCTGAAATTGGACAAAGAGAGTTGCACGCCCGATGGACCTTCATCATCCCCTCTCTATTGAGCTCCCCGAAAGTCGACAGCACAAACATAACAACGCTTACTTTTGATTAACACTCTGTTACAGAGGTATTCATTGTGCAATCTGTCATGACCCTCCGCAGAAGGCAAATCACATGCAGAATCCTACTTCTGACACCCAGCTGTGATCAGAATCGCAATCCAAATCCGAATCCTCTTTTATTGGCCAAGTAGGTTAAAACAAGGGGAGTCCCGATCCGATCTGTCCAATGACAGCAACAAAAAAACAAAACAAAACAAAAAACGGTGGGATCCCACTTCTGACACCAAACTATAACTTGGGGGTGCCCCGCTCCAACTTTTGCACTTGCGATCCGATACCGATATTGCAGCCTAGAGTTTTGGCCGATACCGATATCGGTCCGATCCGATCCGATATTAGCAATAATCATCGATCATTTACTTCTTTGGTCGTGTGGAATGTGAGAAAAGGTTTGATCAAGTGATGTTACTCAAACTGAGAGAAATAATCAGCAACAATAGGTATGAGAAAAACGGATCCATTTATTATGAACCAGTGGGTTACATAAAGTACCTGCTGTGCACCTCTTGACCTCTGAGGGGCAGTGCGGTGCACGCAATGAGATACACACTCGCAGTAACAAAGAAAAGTAGAAGAAGTCACCATCCGATATTGTTATTGTTATTACTCGCTTTTCACAGACTTTGAAGTTTGAAGACGTCGTCGTTATATTGACTGTTTGTATGGGTTGACACAGCATTTGTGCTATTCATTATTTGGAGAGATATAAGTGCCGCATGTTCGATGCTGATTTTCGTTAGCTTGTCAATGGTGTTTTCATTCGTTGTTTTAGCTTTGAGCTTGCGATTTTTGTGAACAAAAACGAAGAACCGACATCTTTTGCTATGTGAGTTTAGTTTGACAGTGAATGTCAACTGGCGTGTCAATAAACCACTTGAAGCAAGAAACATTCCCTCTTCCTGCTTGCTACTACGCTAGCCGCTTAGCAAGCTGCCGTTGTGATCACGTGGGCTCCGCACGCCGTCCGGGCGCTGCTGGATGGAAGTGCTGGAGCGGAGACCGGAATGGACTGCTTTTATAGGAGCGGTCGAATCTGAGATTTCAGATAGAGTCCGATCGCATCCTTGTTTTTTTGTTGTTGTTTTCTTTGGTGACATCACACCGATTTCCGATCTCAAAGATCGCATCGGGACACCCCTTCCGTAAGTTTTTGAAAGCTCACTGACATAATCTCACTTCTGACACCAAATGGTGATGGTAACTTTGAAGACAAATCGCTCACGAGATCCCGCTTCTGACACTGAATCGTGATGGTAATTTTTGGAAGAACACCACCTCCCACGATCGCACTTCAGATAACAATTTGTGATGCGACATCGGGAGACAAATCACTCAGCGATCACACCGAATTGTGTCTGTAACTTCGAAGACGTGCCACTCATGAGATCCTATTTCTGACAATGAATCGTGAAGGTTCGTTTTTGAAGAAAATTCAGTCGCGGGGTCCCACTTCCTACAAATAAATTGTGGCGGCAAATTTGACGACAAATCACTCACAGCACCTCGCCGCTGGCAACGAATTGCAATGGTGTCTTTTTGAAGAGCCCTCACTTGCATGATCCCGCTTCTCACACCAAATGGTGAAGGCGACTCCAAAGCTTACCTATCAGTTCTCTGGTTTTGGCCTCGATTTCCCCCAGCAGGGTCTCTGGGTTGGCCATCGACTTCTCCTCATCACAGGAGTAGTTCTCCAGGAAGCGCTTATACTCCGGGTCTGCGTGGGGCAGTAAGATTCAAAACATGCGCGATGAGGAACCGAGCATTTTTTTTTTTATAAGCGCCGTAACAGAGGCGGGGCAGTGTTTATGTGTACAACGCCGGCGCAGGGGTGAGGCTGAAAGGAATGAGTATTTCATTCGGTCTTCCGTTACCTTCCTCGATACTTCCAGCTTTGGCATCTTTCTTTTTGAGCTTCTTCTTGGAGACTTTCTGGAAGGGGGCAAATTCGACCACAGCAGGAAACTCCTGACCTGTTTGGATGTCAAATAGCGCTGCGGTCAGTACATTAAATTGCGGCACGTACTCGACTAAAAATGTTCACACGGCAGGTCGATTCCAAGTTCTCGGCCCAATGTGACATGTATCTGTTTTTTTTTTTTCATGTCACTGCGAACGGTACAATTTCGATTTCTTCGTCACCTTTGCTGTCAATGAAGACGTAGCCATCGAATCTGTCTCGGAACAGAAGGATATCTTCCTGGTTTTTAAAGTTGATGTAGGCTCTGGAGAACAGATGTGGGTACAGGCTGTGGACACAAAGGGGGAGGTCATGAACGGAAAGGTGATGAATATGAAGTCGTACGCGTATATGTAGAGATACCTCGGATCAGCGGGGAAGAACTCAAAGTAGTCATAGGAAGGAAGCGGGCTGAGTTGTTCTTCTAACTGCTCCTTGGTCAGGTGAGGGGGGAGCCTTCGAATGACCACCTGTCCATCGCAAATCGGTTGAACGATTCAATTCCAAAAACACATTCAACATGTCACACACAAAACAAGAACGAAATAAAAGATTTGTTTTTATTTTTTTTATGACTCCAATGTGAACAATATCACATATGTTGGCACTTGCGAGTACCACATCTATTAGGGGTAAAGCATTTATGACATCCATAAGATAACTCGTTTATATATATATATATATATATATATATATATATATATATATATCCATCCATCTACTTGCGCTTATCCGAGGGGGGGCAGCAACTTAAGCAGGGAGGCCCACACTTCCCTCTCCCTCTCCCACTCGGCCAACTCTTACGGATAAATGCAGCAAGCCTTTTTCTCATGTTCATTGTATCCTTCAGGTAAAATGCCTTTCGTGAAAGATACCAGACGTCACATTTCACAAAGACATTGAAGAACGAGGGCTGGTCTAAGAACTTTTTCGATGATTGTGTGTGTGTACATAGATATATATATATATCTATATATATAGATATATATATATATATATAGAGAGAGAGAGAGAGAGAGAGAGAGAGAGAGAGAGTGTGTGTGAGAGTGAGTATACGGATGGTCTGCCTAGAGCGCAAGGCACGTAACATAGGCAAGGCGCATATTTGGGAGGATGCCTAATTTTAATTTGTCCATTTTGGGGGGGCTAAGGTGCTTATTAAGATACAGGTTGATTTGTTGATTTGATGTTTTTCATCTTTTTCTTCCCAGCGTTTTTGGGTTTGCCGTTCTGGATGAGCCTTCTTCAAATGTTTCTGCTCTGGGCACTGCGACTCTTCTCGTTGACTTCTTTCCACCGCTGTTCGTTTCAAGCTTGTTGACATGGAAGTTTTGGCCTCGGTTTGACGGATGGATTTCCGTCCCGACTGCTAATCATAATTTTAGCTTGATAAAGCATTGCAATATTACAAAAGAAAATGACATCTCCAGTTGAATGACTCAAAAAGAGAGAGCGCACCCGGCAATCGCGAGGAGGGTGTGTCATGATTTCTCGTCTTGCATTGCCATGTGTTTTTGAAGTAACGTGCAATTCTTAATGCGCGGCAAACGTTTCTCTAACTGATTTGAATGCCGTAAGAGGCTTGAGAAACTGTCGATTGTGTCACGAAGACGCAGCCACGGAATAAGAATGTGCAACAATACGTTGCACGCGATCGTTGGGGGGAATCCTGGCACGGTTCTGTCGAGTCTCTGTCCGCGGTGCTGAAAAGCTCCAGCTGCCGTCTGCCATGTTTTCCCCGCACAACGTAAACATCAACAACGGAGCAGGCTCCCTTTTCCCTCACCCTACCTTCGTAAAAAGCTCTTTCTTCTCTTCTTTGTGCTTGGGAATGTTGTCCTGCTCTCCCGAGGCGTCCCTGAACTTGATCTCCACGACGCCCTTGTCCTTGCTGGCCGTCATTTGCTCTTTGTCAGACCTCATCTCGCTCCATTTCCCTCCCTGGGCTGAGCGCTCGCGAGAGGACGTGAGAGTATCGCGAGAGGACGCGACCCTTAATTTCAACGCGTATTCAAAACATTGCGTCAAGTAAAAGACACGACACAATTTCTCTGCGCTCTGTGTTCAACATCTTAAAGGCTCTTGTACAAAAAACACGAAATAGATTAGTTACAATTTATGAACAATCACATTCAAACTATAAAGGCTGTAGTTAGAACGCGTCAATTGTTAATAATGGTAATTGGTTATTGTCGTTGCTGCCGTTAGAGTGAAAAGGTAAATTAAGGCATGACATTGTTTTTTAGAAGTAGCTCGATTAATTTAAAAAAAATAAGCTATCCGGCAAACAATACTACATGAAATACTTAAATGATTCAAATTATATTCCAGAATATAAGACTTTATGACTCAAACTGCAAGTAAAAATACAACAACACACTGAAACCCTAATCATACCTGACATTGCGCAATCTCTTGGACGACGACGTCAATGAAGTCCCTATGGCAGTTTTTGTACTTGCATTGTTCTGATGAGACATTTCTGCACCAATCTGAGAGACAAAAAGCTAGCACGTACGTATGTGGAGGACAGCGAGGTGAAGGCGGTTTTGTTGCCCCGCGGAGGAGTGCAGAAAAAAACAAGCACGGGCCAAAGGAACTTTTAGTCCAAGGAACTAATAATTCCCCGAACGACGGTGTCAGAGCAAATTATTTGAAAAAAAAGTTTCTTATGACACGACACTGAAATGTAAGAGTATATTATAACACTATATGTCAAAATGAAGTGGGAATGCAAATGATAAAAGAATTAACGGGTTGAATTTCCTGTTGTTGAACTTTCCCACAGCCAATCGATGACACACACACACACTCATGTGTTAAAATCTTTAAAGACAAATGCGTGATTTATTGAAATGAACTAGCTTGCACTTTTGTCTGCGTTTGCGGTGAAAATCCACAGGTAGCGCCGAGAGGAGGAGCATTAAAAAAAGTGACGAGCGTCTTTCAAGTTGTGAGGTTAAGTTTGCGTTCGCTCCAAACAATCGGGCATCTTCACGTAATCTCCGCATTTAAGTTCAGCTCTCATTATTGACACCCAACTTTCCTTCCGAATCCTTCCCCGCCGGGTTGCGTCAAAGGTGACAACCCGTCCCTTTGAAATCACGTGCTGGTGTCCGACAGGGTGTCCAACATGACGTCGCTTTCGTACATGTCGCACTCCAGCGTCAGCGACAGCCGCAGCGGCATGTCCAGCACCATCTTGTCCTGGCCGGACAGCGGCGTCTCCACCATCATGGCGCTGGCGTCCTCCGGCCGCGGCGAAGCCGGCGCCTCGGCGGGCTCCGTCGCCGCGTTGAGCGTCTTCATCAGCGTCTGCGTGTTTGCGCTGCCCCGCACCTTGTCGCCGATGTCGGTGCCTTCGCGAGTCCAAATTGGGAGCGGGAAAAAAGACACAGTGTCAACAGGGATGGGAAAGAGGAACGTTTTGATGATACTCGCGGCAAATTATGGAGACGCAGACATAGCTTAGCTATTTGCGGGGGATTGAGAACGAGTCCTGCCACGAACGGCGAAAATCTACCAGTAACTGATGGCCCGCCAATCAAAAGGTTTATGTTGGATATATTGTTGAAGTTATCATTTATTTGCTTAGCTTGCATTAGTATTATGGACAATTTTTAGAAAGAAAGATGTCTCGCCTTCAAGAAGATGACTCAGCAGGAATCATCTGAGAGAAGGACGTGGCCGGGACGTGGCAGGTGCCATGTTTTCACCTTGAAACCCTACCCCTTAGTGTGTTGTGTCTTGTAGCTTAGTACGTTATGTCTTGTAAACTTAGAAACCTCCCTATTTTCAAATAAATGCAGGAGCGACGGGAGAGATTGTTTAGAGCGTGTTGAGAGGCTGTAATCTGAACAATCTCCCATGCGCCCTCCTCATGAGAAAAAGAAACCAGCGTCTTCATTCCTTTTGTGTCTATTTTTTCTAATGTTGGGCAAGATAAATCCAACAGTTTATAATAGCTTTTAATGCCACAAGCAATCAGGCTGAGACCATTAATAAAAGAATCAAGTATTTAGTGGAAGCTTGACTGTGATTGGGCTTTCTGTGAAGAGACTCACCTCCCAGGCACGTACAGGAATCCTCCAAGTTAATGGTGAGTGCAGTTATGAAGTCTTAATATACCGATTGGAGCGGTAAACTTCTTTTTATATTTGTATATGACAGTTGGGAATGCTCAATAATTGCAATGGGTCACCACGTGCTTTAGCACTAAACTAATGTCACATGCCGTGAATAGGTTTATTGCACTTTTTTGATTTGATACTGCATTTAAATTATTTTCACACTTGCATGAAAGTTATGTTATTTTAAAAAAAAATGTATTTGGCTCTGGAATGGGTTATTTCGATTTCTAATTTTCCTACGGGAAAACGTCGTTCTCCAAGATAAACAAAAGCGAGTGCGCTGTACCTTCATAGGCGTCCGTTTCGCCAATGTACATGTCGATGCAGTGGCCGAGCATCGTCACGGAAAACGTGTCATCTCGTTTCAGTCCAAGTGCCTCGGGGGAGAACAAACCAAAAATTCAGTGACAAAGTCAAGTCCAACAAAAGCTATGCTCCCATTTCATTAGGAGACACCCCACCTCTGCTGTAAAAAGCTGAATTTCTGACAAATATAAGATATGCTTTCATTTATACCACAATGGGGAGATTCAAGAGCTCTTCTTTTATATTGGGCAGATGCACTTCATACTATGTTTTTCACCCACAAAATTCAGATTTCCTTAAATAATGGTGACCTTATCATGAGAATATATATATATATATATATATATATATATACATATATATATATACACAAACAAACTCAGATCTATGAAATGGATGAATCAGCGAGCCCTAAACGGTGCCAAATGTATTGTCTGGTGAGGTTATTTGCTTTGAAAAAGCACTACCGTATGGAAGTAGTCGATGGCGCTCTCAAAGTCGCCCATGAGGCTGTGCACGTATCCGATGGCGGCGTAGGTGGAGGCGTGCTGGGGGATCAGCACCAGCGCCTGACGGTGGTACTCCAGAGCCTGCTCGTACTTCCTGCGCAAACGCAAAGCCCATTTTGATTCAAGTTCAAGGGCAAACTCAACACGAACGAAGTAGCGCTACCTACTTGAGTTTGCGACACACGTGACCCAGGTTATTTAATAGCGGCTCCCACTTGTCTACAGTCACCTTGAATGGAAGGAGACACGATGTGGAAAATAATTAATGTAGCAACAATTATTAGGAGTCAATGAAATACTAAAATACTTTTCAACATTTCAACTTGAACGGCAGATTTGTATTCATTTTAAAATGAAACAAATTTTAAATAGTTTTTTTTTTTTTATCAAAAAGTAATGTTAACTGAAAACAGTTTAAAGAAAACAAATTAAGAGCATAAACTGAACATTTTTTTTACATTCAAAATGTATACATGAATACAAAATCTAAATCTGTTAAATAAAGTAATACCCATTTTCGATGAATTTTAAAAAATGGCAGAAATACGAACAATAATATCTGAAACATAACTTCACTCCAGATGCTCACACGTTTCCTAATGTCACACTTTTGAGGACAGTTGAGGCCAGAAGACAACCACAACCACCTATTTACTCGTCGTCATAGCGATTTCTTCTGCCAAACTCGGTACACGCTTCACGCGTTCTTGATGTTATCGCTGTATATTTTTTGGGGTTCTTATAATCACAAACGTATACATATTTGTTGACATTTTATGGGGCCAACGCAAAGCAGCATATAATTGTGAAGTGGAACGACAATGATACATGGTCGTCACATTTTTACGCTGCGTGCCAGGGGCGCGAGTCGCTGCTCGCAGCGCTCGTGTTCATTATTTAAGGCCGCTACCTCATTCCCAATGGCTTTTATCTTCTCCATGGCGTCAAGGAAATACCGCTCCGCCATCTTCCAGCTGAAAGGCAGACGTGGTAAAAGGTTTTCGCAACCCAAGTCCCAGCAAATGAAGTTCTTTTGTTAGGCGCGCGTGTGACTCACTCGCCGTTCTGAAAGGCAACCACGGCCACCTCGTGAATGACGAAAGGGTCCTCCGGAGCGATGCTCAGCGCTTGGCTGAAGAAGCGCTCGGCCAGCTTGGAGTTGTTGGTCAGGCCGTACTCCAGACCGATGTACAGCATCGGTAAGTGACACCTGGACAAGGAAGATGTGCTCTATTACAAACCACAAAGTAAGAGGAGCGCATCAACAAGTGATTGCCAAACAACATAGCGCTCAGTTTTATAGGCTGTTGAGTGCACGACAAAAGCAACAGGTGGCGCTATTACACGAACTGTGAGGCCTTTAAAGAATAATGGAGACTCATCGTGAATAGTGAGATTTGGGAAATATATTTTTGATTCCGAGCCGTACCCTTTCATCAGCTGTGCGGCTGTGAAGTAGGCAGCCATGGCCTGGTCATGCTCACTCTCCATGGCGAAGGAATGACCGTAGGCGATCCACGCCGGACCGTACGTCCTCTCCAGAGTGGTGGCTTTGCTAAGGGACAAGAAAAGCATTAGCTTGGCAAACGCCTTACCCCAAACACGATCGGCAACATCAATACCTGAGGTAGCGACGGGCGTTTTCATTTTTATGGCCGACCATCAGATAGTAGCAGCCGACGGCGAACCAGGATACCTGGAAACGCATTATTAGCTCATCGTTGCGCAAAAAAAACTTGATTGGAAGAAGTGACACTTACTGGGTTGTTAGGATACAAATCCACAAGTTTGTGCGATAAATAAAACAACTCTGCAAGAGAAAGGCACACAGACGTACATGCACATGAAAAGACTTTCATCGACATCAGTGCAGTGCAACCTCCGAAGTGGAACAAAAGATCTTCCGTGACGCGGCTTGAAAGAAATCTGATGACCGGTAAAAGTTTGAAGTAACATTTTCAACTTTCATATAAGCATAAAACATGTTGTATAATAAAGCCCAAACAAAGTAAAACGGCTAAACCTTTGAAGACACCAGACAGACACGTCATGGGGAGGGTCACTTAGTAGAGTTTCATAGGTATTGCTGAAATTAATAATTGCGAACGGTAAGTGTATTTCTGTTATCATGTGCTTTGCTAAAATGAATTTGTATCTGCAGTTTCTGACACGTTCTTGTCAGGCAGCACGGTGAGTTAGTGGTTAGCACGTGCCTCACAAGTCTGAGGTTCAGGATTCGAAAGAAACGCAAACGCTGCGTGAGGCGCACAAACAGAAAAGGGACATTGTCGGTCCTGTGCCGAGCCCCTCTGCGTTGTGCTGGACAGGAACTGCCTTTTTGGAGTGCCACAAATCATTTGTCTGAGGAATTGTCTGCATTTTACTGTCAATAGTAGCGTATTATTTTCCTGTTTACGAATTATTATTATTATTTTTTTTACATAATATTTGTTTGTTGTAAACATGGTTTGTTCAACGGGTTTGATTTTCAAGTTTAAAAATGTCACTTTGTCCTGCTTGAACTACGTTTTCTGTGTGATTTTACTTGTTTTTTTTTATTCATTTTCCTTACTAATCTGTTACTGTACTACGTCAAAATAATAAATAAAATTGTAGTCATATGTGTGGTTGTGCTGAAATGTTTTTTTAATAGAAATGACACCCAACATCAGGTTTCCTCCTGGGAGTCACCAATAAGACTTACCGTATTTTCACGACCATAGGGCGCACCGTATTAAAAGGCGCAGTCTCAGTTACGGGGTCTATTTCTGTATTTAACACATACATAAGGCGCACCGTATTATTGGGCGCAGGCATGGTAAAACATATGCTAGCTTAAAACCTACGGTAGCATGCATGCACGCTAAAACAATGTTTTTAAACAGGCGGCGGGAGCAAAACTGAGTTCGGTTGTACTTTATTGAAGTATTTAACAATGTACTCACGTTATTTTTTGATCAATGCTCATCCACAACTCCATCAAAGTTCTCATCTTCTGTATCCGAAATGAACAGCTGGACAAGTTCTCCATCAAACACGCCGGGTTCCCTCTCGTCATTGTCAGTCTCGTTGCCGGTGACGTGGGAAAAAAAAACATCCGGTCTCTTTACGTGCACCTCACTCAGCCACTCTCTCATTTTCTCCTCGTCCATCCAGCCCTTTTGATTGGCCTTAACGATGACTTCGGCTGGAAACTTGTCTTTAGGCAGCGTCTTCCTCTTAAAAATCACCATAGGTGGCAGTTTCTGTCCATTACCATGGCAACGAAGCACAACAGTAAAAGCCGACTTCTGGTGCCCCGTTGTGCGTATCGCTACCGTGGTGGTCCCCTTTTTCTTCACAGTGTGGTTCACCGGGATGTCGAAATTGAGCGGCACCTCGTCCATGTTGGTGATGTGGTTGGGCTGGATGTGTTTGTTGGTAATCTTTTACTGCAGTAGGAGCGGAAGATGGCCAGCTTTTCCTTGTAATCCGCCGGAAGTTGCTGCGCCACGGTAGTCCTTGACAGGATGGATAGATGGCGCCGTTTCAGAAAACGAAAGCACCAAGACGGACCTCCTTGAAAATGTTCGATTTTCATTTCTTCTGCCAGCGTTATTGCCCTCAGTCGAATGGTGACTGCGGAGACGCTTCTCCCGGCTGTTCTTTGCTCATTAATCCATTGATCGAGTTGGTCTCCCAACTCGGGCCACCTCGCCTTGTTTCCGCGGAAACTCAGGTTCATCTTCTTGACTTGGCAAAGTTCGTTTTCCTGCTTCCTCCACTTGCGAACCGTGGATTCGTTGATCTTGAATTCTCTCGCGGCTGCTCGATTCCCATGTTTCTCCGCGTAACTGACAGCTTGCAGTTTAAACTGTGCTTCGTAAGCGTGTCTCCTCGTAGGTGCCATTTTCAGGGGTCCTTAGCCAAACCGATGTTTTGCACAATGCACATACAGACCCTATGTACCTACCGGGGGCGTGCCTTTAGCGCCCTCTGTCACGCGCACCCTTCCCCCTTTAACACCCGCATGCTGTCGTCAGTCACGTCCGCCATTCCTCTGTATAAGCAGCGTGTCGGCAGGAAATGCTCCCAGTCAGTCAAGCGGAGTGCTCATCACACAACAACATGTATAGATTTTGGAGCACGGTGCACTCATAAGGCGCGGCGCATTATAAGGCGCCCCGTCCATTTTGGAGCAAATTTAAGACTTTTAAGTGCGCCTTATGGTCGTGAAAATACGGTACCTGGAGTCACGCTTTTGATTAGCTCCAGTCTCACGTGATATCACACACAATGACGGTTTGAACTCGTTTTGTTCTACTTTGGAGGTTACACTGTCCGGAAGCGGGTCCGACAAGAAGGCGTTTAGGTCGTTACCATTTGCTTTTCCCAGCTCAACTAGAGTTCCTATGTGCACCGGCAAGCAGTTAGCATGGAAGGGGTCTTTAACCATCACCCTAGAAGGGCACAAAGGAAGACTAGGTGAGCTGAACGCAAATTCAGCGCCGCACGCAGTACGAGTGCAAGA